>NW_027172614.1:0-441999 GCF_018151085.1 Drosophila tropicalis | reverse complement strand
AACAGTCATAAGTCCATCGCGAGAGCCACAGACAAATACTAAACCACCAGGACCAAGAAACCCCAATAGCCCAGATCGTACATAATATTCTTCCCCTATGGGTTTGCAGGATGTACTAGTAACTGTACCTGAACCCGTGCCCTCCTTGGCTTGCTCTGGATCTTCAAGTAAGGGTTGAACCTTAAATGTTGAATTCGTCATACCATCTAGCCCGAAATAATTAGCCCCAGTTGAACCACTGGTTACACATATCTCTCCAACCTGATCTGTCTTACATAGCACGGGGGTCCTTCGGACCGCACAACTACCATTTGTGCGGCAGGCATGACTTGACCGCAGTCCTGCAGAGTAAGTGAAGTCAGAGAATCTTCGCTATCCACACGTACGACGCCATGAGATAGGGCTGCCATCGAGAGTACGCCGCGTCCTGTAGCAGACTGACTAAAACCACCAGCTGATGACCGCCCCGGACGACGCAGTGAAACAGTAAACACTTCCGAACTACTAGCACAAGGACAAATTGCATCAGATCGCAGTCCTTTGCTTTGAAATACATTTAAAAACTGATCGCATGATGAAAGCGACCAGGGATTTGCACCATCTGCCACCAACAACATGCGAAGTGAAGATAATGATATATCCTTATGATCCTTTGTGGCCAAAAGACCCCAATGAAGATCACGACTTTTAACCAAACAACACGACGCCCGATGCTTTGTAATTAATTGCATCCAACTTGAGGGACGCAGCTTCATGAGAGCGTAAGGTATGAAAATTACATGCATTCCATTTAGTATAGAAGTCAGAACTGCATGCCACAAGCCGACTTCACGCTTGAAATCTAGCACACAGACAATAGTTTCCCCTTCGGTATAATGGCACGCCATGGTTAGCGCGCGGCAATGGCTAATCATGGCAGCACGGGTCACTGTGACACCTGTAAAAAAAAAAAACAGTATGACGAATGTGTATAACAATATTACAATTTCACTCACCCATTACGCTGCCTTCCTTATCTGTGGTATATTCTATATATGCAGCAGCCGTGTCGTCAATACGTAAATTACCCACATTGAAGTCTTTTGGCGGCTTAGGTAAGTGTTCCGTAACGAACCATTGTAGGCGGGGCCAACCTTTTAATTTAGCTATCTCTCCCGTTGTTGTCGATTTTGGTAATCCTTTGAGGCATGCCTCTGAAGTTAATGCCACGGTTATGCCACACGAACTAAGCAAAAATCCTACTTGCTGTGGAGGTGTATCGGAACTGGAAAGAGGCAGCTCAATGGGTAACGGTACCAGTCCACGAAACATACAGCCATACCAGGCTGTTATGAAGCTGTGAGTAGAAAAAAAAAGTACTAATTTTTCTCATAGAACAGTATGTGCATATATCTAACCTTAATGGGTCATTATTGGGATATACCAGTGCCACACGATCCCCTGCTTTGAGTGTAACCTGTTCAGGTCCTTTACTAAATATCTTGGTAGACAAAGCGTAAGCTATTTTTTGTGCACGTGAAAAAAGCTTGCCGTAAGTCAAAGTAGTGGTAATCTTTCCATTGGGATCCAAAACTGTTGCCATGGAGCTTTTAAACGAATTGGTGCCATAGCGCTGGACAGCACACTCTAATGTACGTGGAAGTCCAGCTGGGATAGAAAGCTGCTCTCCTTGCACTGGATTCATGGTGCTGCCCTCGGGTTTGGGAGCGTTTGGATCTTTTGTATTAGCAGCAATCTCCAACTCAATGTCATTGTCCTCATAAAATTCGGGTAAAGGTCGTCGTTTCGGACGTTTTAAAGTGTTAAGCAATTGTTGTATCTTGGCAGAGACTTTCCATTTGCCATTGACATCAGCATCGTTTAGTTCAGTTTGAGAGACATTAGCATACCGGGTAACTCGATCGGCAATGCGATGTGCGTTATTAAATTGAGTGATATCTGGGGCGTTGTCTGATTAATAAAAGACATGTAACAGCAGGGTTATATTTTACATTTGTGAAAAATGCTTACATATTATTCATATCTACATAATATGAATATATTTAATTGATTGAGGTCATCAAACTATTAATTGCAAACTCCTTCACTGTGCATGTTTGTGAGTATGTTTTAACTTACTAATAACGAATACTATGGGAAAAGAACTTACAATGTTTTTGCTTATATGATTTATCAGAGGCATCTACATCACGCTTGTAAGCAATAGGAGGCGAGTCTGTGCTCGATGTATCCGATGTAGGCTGTGTTATAAATTTAAATGCCATAAAAATGTAATAATAATATTGGAAGTCTAATATTACATAAGTATATATACATATATGCACATATATATTTTACGTTATAAAACTATCACAGTTTGTATAATACCTCTTGGTTCGGGAGTCGGACGGACTTGCTACTTACCAGGGGTGGCAAATTCTGCGGTGGGCGTCGTTCGGCAACGCTGCTTGAAGATGGATATTTCTGTGAGTGTGACGTAGTTTGCGTGGGTTTAACGTCATGTCGTTGTAGATGTTGTTGCTGTTGAGATATCATTGATGATTCTCGAATTGGTGGCTTTATAATGGGCTCCTGAGGTAGCATACTATTGCTTATATGATCGCGAGGATAATTGTATTCTTTGTCGGGTGAAATTAACTCTTCGGGTATAGATTCGTCATCAGTCGATGAATCCAATTCATCGTGGCAACCTGGAGGACTGCGATTAAGCACCGAGGTGCGTTTAGAAGGCATCGGTAGACTGGGTTTTGGACGACTCTTAAGAGCCGCTAAGGCCTGTTGCACAGCCTCTTGTCGTACCTCTGTAAACAGTTGAAAAAGAAAATTTTAGTTAATTAACTAATTAATTTAGCATTAACCCATTCCATTTAATATGGGCTACGATTTTTCTTTAGCGCCTGCGGTTGTATTGCAAGCCTTAACTTTAATAATATGTTATTGAATTTTAATTATTTGTTATAAATTATATAATCATTTAATTACATTATATTCAAATATATAGAAAATAATACAACACAAAAAATACCTACCGGAATGATATCGCTTTTCATTATGCGTTACTTTGCGCTGTGTGCGCCGCTGTCTATGTTGACTATTGTTGGCGGTAGCCTGTGCTTGTGACTGATTTTGGAAGCCACTCGGTTCTCGTGTGTTCTGGTAGCCGGGGTCACCCATGGCTCCACCTTGTGGCCGCATATTTTCGTAACCACCGACACCACTTTGAGGTGCTGAAGATTGCTGATTATGAAAGTCAGACTTTTTGGAATGTCTTTGTTGTGATGATGACAGTGAAGGAACTTCGGATACATAACTGTATCCTTCACTGGAGATTATAACGCCATCATTGTTGACGTTAGTGTTGATGATGCTGTTGCTATTATTGACATCTTTGATGTTGTAATATGGCGGTGGTGGATTGCTCTTTGCCTTGTCCACATCTTTGGATTCACCATTATAACATCATATATGAAAAAAATTAACTCACATACATATTAGTTATAAAAATTGTGAATCAGTAATAATTACCTTCGTGTTTCTTTAGAAACGGTTGCAATAGCTTGGCTCGTTTCTTTTCGTAGCCTTTCTGTGTAATGTCACCTAAAACGAGATACCAGAAGGCATAATAGTTTATACAGACTTGTTTTTCTTATTTATTTATTATTTTTTGCTTTAGGTTAATTGAGCCAGACATCGACAAGTTTAAAGTTTATGACTGCTTTGTATAAATGCATGTATGTACATACATACATATGTATGTATATATAAAAATATATGTAATAAAAACAAAGTTTATGACTGCTTTGTATAAATGCATGTATGTACATACATACATATGTATGTATATATAAAAATATATGTAATAAAAACAATATAATGTAAATACAAAAGAAAACACACAAATAAGCCACCGACGCCAGACAATAATCATAAGAATAACAATAGAAAATATAAAACTTAGTACATTAAAATAAATTAACACAACTGAAGTAGTTGACAATTTGCAAGAATCGCTGGGTGGGGGTAAGGAAATCCCTTAGGGCTTGGATCCTTTAATTTGCATTTAAAAAATATAAAAGTACCTTCTGATAGCTCCAAGTCTAATTCAGCTAGTTTTTCACGCACATCCACGGGCAGCGACGAAGAAGCATGCTCAGACATTTTGCTTTCGCTGATTTTCCTGTTTTTCCTTAGTGGGTAGAGGTAGAGTTTTTCTTGTTGGGCACAGCACCAGTACACACACACTCAATCGCCACCCACACCACTACACTATAAATCCACAAAGAGCGTTGTGCCGCAGCTTTCTTACTTCTTTGTTAAAATTCAAATAACCACCCGCTTATTAGTTTTCACATTTTGTTTGCTTGCATTATTACCAATTTGCTGTTTTTTCAACAAATAAATCTCTTTTTTTTTAAACCAAGACACTTCCTAACAAAATATGTGCAAGATTTATTGGCCCCCGTCTGCGGGGTGGGGGGTGTGCCGCTGCGGACATCGAGTAATGGATGCCAACTAGTGCTGCCAGAGTGCTAAAGAAAAAAGTTGCTTTTATCGATTATCTGAGCGAAGGGTTGATAAGTTATCGATGCCTTTTTGCCGTTTTCAACACAGAATTTTTTAAAGTCAATGTAAACATTTACGGAGAAAAGAATAAAAAGAACAGATCGTTCCAAATAGGCCGCTATGGGTACGAAATATTGTAGTTTATTACCTCTTCTAGAATTACACCAACTAAAAAGAAGATCAGCGATTTAAAAGCGATCCACCGGGTGTGTAGAATATATGTGTATTAAAAGTAGAGCAGCGAAATGATGATGGAAAATTGCGGGAATTTGCAAGAAGGTTGAAAAGTATGGGACACCAAAATTTATTGATTGCTGACCATAAAAGCTATTTGGTCCGGTCACAAAACAAAGATTCATGGTTTAATATCTAAACGGAATACTGATAGAAAGTTGCAGAAAGTTTGCCCGAAAAGGAGTAGTTTGCGGCAAAAAGGTAGAAAAATGGTTCGAAATATCATCAGCTAAGATTACTGAACACGGAGAAAGGAGTCGCATATACATATGCACTTTGCTAGCACACAACAAGCTACTACGCCTTCGCAAATAGTTAAAAGTACCAAGAGGAGATAAAGTCTAAAGTGTAATTTTACTACGAACATGAATTTTGTTTATTTAATAAGTTACTACATATGCCTTCGCAGATAACTTAAAGTACCAAGAGGAAATAAAGTCTCTCAAAACTCTAGCTGACCATTACGAAGCCCAATTGAAGTTGGTAAACATTGAACTTTGCGAATTTAACGGGTCCGAGTTGGACATCCTTGAGGTGTGCACTGGCCTGCAGGCAGATTTATATATACACGACTTGAAAAATTTGCATGAATTTTACTACGAAAAAAAGAAAGATGGCATTGAGCACAAAGTCATAGTTATGCAACAGACTGCTGGTGTAAACGAGTTAAAGACTGTCATAGCCGAAACGGACAAGGAAATTGATATTTTGGAGCGGTGAGTCCAGATGCCTGAATATCCCTCCAGAAGTTAAAATAACACGGCAAAAAAATGTTTCCCATAGATTTATTGAGACGGCTAAAGCACGTCGCATTCCTGACGCAGAGCTTCAGCAACGAAAAAATCATCTTGAGGCCACAAAGCAAGCTCTGCTAGACAGACAAATATCCCTTAAAACAATCAATGAACTTAACTTAGATGCTTTAATGGATAAAATCGATATATTGGAACTGGAAGGAAGCAAATGAAAGTCTTGGCCATTTTTATAATGTATATAAAAAAATGATTTTAATATATCTGTGTGTGTATTCCAGTAATGCAAAAAAAAAAATTTTACAATAAAATAAAAAATCAGCAAATTTAAATTTGAATCCAGTGTTTGGCTATAGGCTAGAGATTTTTTACGATTACATTGTATATTTTGTTTAATGGATTATATTATCATGTTTTTAAAAACAAAGAAAAAAGTGAAGAAATTTGCGACGAATTCCCAGTTTGCTTAAAGAATACAAAATGTGTTCCATGCTATGCTCCTTGTTTACTTCGTTTCTCAAATATGTAGGTATCATCGGTTTATTTCCAATGTGGTTAAAGATGCAGATAGAATTAGTAATTTCATAATCATTAAGTTGTTGCTTCTTGTTGTATATATAAAGGGCGGGTATGTGGCAGACAAACATTTCCACGTTGCGAACCAACTCGGAATTAGCGGAACTCGGGCGCATCATCCTGTGTAATATCGCCGTACTTCCAGATAGCCAAATGCGATGCCAAAGCGGCCTCCTGTGCGGCCCTATATTGATCCACCAAATCCTTTAATTTGCGCTCGCGTCGCTTCTCCGCTAGAACAAGCCCATCGGCAACCAATTGTTTACCGAAGTCGGTCTTGGTAGTTGGATCATGCAAAGTGGCCAAATTTGGACCTCCAGGAACCTTCAGTTCAACATTTAGTTGTACCTTGTGGTTTAGAACATCGTCAGAGAAGGCACGGAGAGCTTCCTCCTTGTCTTCATTGTCGGCAGGCAGGGCGACCAAAGCCAAGGCATATTCCGTGGCATGCGGTTTCTCGCTACTGAAGGCATGTGGTAAAGCTGCCAAACGGCTGATAGGCAGGGTCTGATAAATATAAAACAGGTTAGATTTTAATTTTAAACAGTTATATAAGTTGTAAATGATTGTCGATTCCCATGGCCAGGCGCCCTGTCAATTTTGGAGTGCCCCCAGCAACGTGCACACTCCTTGCTTTTAAACAATTGACATCTATTTCTATTTTGGACAGACAGACGAATAAATCAAAAAATATAATCCACTCAACTATATTTGCCATTTTAGAAAGATTGCCAAATGTCTGCCCGGGAGTGCGCACATTTTGTTGCTGTAGAGTTTGGATTACACTCATATTGCCACTGGCTATGGTCACATGGCGAAACGTTTTTCATGTGGCAAGCTTATGACTCATGCGTTTCGCTTTAAGACGGAAACGGATCTAAGGAACTTGCAAAAGGAAGTATTAAACTTACGACTCACCTCCTTGTTACCGTAGTCGATGTAAAGTACGCTGGCATTGTTGCCCTGAATGCGTTCGACCTTTGCACGATACCACTGATTGTCGAAAGTAAATTGAGCTGCTACCAGATCACCGCGCTTGGGTGTGTACGCACCGGCAATGGGGGGATTTGACTGGAAGTCTGCATGCAACTTGCTCATCAAAGTCTCTAACTTCGGTCCATTGTCCACGGACTGAGCAAAAAAGGTCAATGTTTCGGTAATCTCAGTGACAATGACGTTCTCATAGTTGACCTTTCGTTCAACAGGAGCCTTTTCATCTTTTTCCTCTTCGATAACTACCTTTTCCTCAGGCACTTGCTCCACATAGTTTGCCCAGATGTTCTTCTTAGCTGCCTTGGCGCGATCCTCGGCGCTTTTCAGGAGACGATAATATTCAGACTTCTCAGCACTGAAGTGGACTTCGGCTAAGCCCTCCTCCACAAGAGCTACAGAGAGATTGACATTACCGTCGGTCCAGAGCCACCCGATAACCGAGGAACCAGCCTTGTCGGTGGTATCAATGTGTACAGAAACATCACGTTGTAGGACGCGCTCTCTGGTAAACGTTAAAGCATCATCTCCAAAAGGCTCACCCTCTTGAGCTGGAACACCATTTAGGGCTGGACGCGAAGAACGAGGGCAGGATATACCAGCAAGTAGGAACGTGACCAGGCAGCTATCTTTTGGCACAAACAGACGCAATCGGGACCCACTGGCGACAAACTCAACAATAGCTTCGGTGCGCAGCGCACGTTGCCACGAGGGCAAATACTGCACTTTGATGCGGGAATGGTCGACAGTGAGATCGTTGACACGCAACGTGGCATTATCCTTCTTGGTGTACAGACCTTTCAAGCCCTTAATGGCCTGCTGCTCGGCGGCAATCAACTGATCATAGGCAGACGAGCGTTGATCATCATCCTGGCGGTAACGCACACAAGTAGCCAACCCTTTGGCTACCATAGCCTCGGCTACATTCTGGCCGCCTATCAGGACTGTATAACAATACTTCTCCGGGAAGTTCTCACGTGCCGGTGAGATGTAATCTAGGTTACACTGAACCTTCTTGTTGATGAGCTTTTTACGCAAAAATTCGCGGGCTTCGAACATATGAGGGATCTCGTAGAGAGGACGGTAGTTCTTGCCCCGCGGTGGAGCTTTGACCATCTCCTCACCATCCGCGCCGACAACAGCTCGCTGATCACGAGGAGGTCTTATAGATGAAAAGAAGACCTTTTTTACTTGACCATTGGCAAGACGCACATTGACAGCATCTCCGTTAAAAACTTCTACCACAGTGCCAGCAAAATCTTTTTCCTTCGAGTTAAAAGCAGGCGTTTTGGCCTGATAGTCTTGCCATTGGCGTAGACGTTTCTCCTTGGCAATTCGTTCAGCCGCGCGCAATTTATCGGCACCTACAAATATAATATAAAAATAGAACAAACGGAATAGCGATAAAAAAAAAATGAAGGAAATGAGCATTATAGATCGGAATGATGGTAGAACAAAAGAAAAAAAAATCAGGTTAACTACGGAATATACATATGTTGACGGGGTGAAATGAACGCACATTGGTCACATTGTAATACCACAGCATTCTTGGAGTCCGTCTTTAATATAGCAAGCAAAGGAACGCAGCAATGTGGCGCAACAAAAGGCTTTGAGGCCAAGACGGCGCTACGCTGTAAGAACCAGTTGCAAACAATTCAATAAATCGTTCAAATGATGATGTATGAACATGTTTGCCTCGTATTTTATACACCACAACGTACATTTGAACTGGCTTACCTGTTTTCATTACGGCCATAGACCAGTCGACACATTTGGCCAACCCTTCACGAAGCAGGGATTCCGCTATGTTTCCTTTGGGATACAAAATGGTGCCAATAAAGTTGGAGTTATTCACCGATTCAAGACGAATTTCCACGTCACGCTGCAGCAAGCGCGTCTCCACATAGTAACGTGCCTCGTCAGCAAAGGGAACCTTGACAGTAAGATCAGGCTTACCATCTGCGTCAAGCTTCACACCAGGACAGCGAATCCCCGATATCATTAACGTGATGTAATGGAATTCAGGAAGCAAAAAGGCACGTACAGTAGAACCGTCGCGTACATGTTCAATAATGGCTTTCACCGGTTTTCCATCATATATTTCCACTATATGGACTGGATTTTCGTGGGACCATTTGATATTGCGAACCTTGTCAATAGCATTCACATTATGCGACCATTTGCCACGACCAGCGGCCCGAGCTTGATCTTCTAGTTCAATAAGCGTTTGCTGTTCAGCAGTTGGGCGTCCTTCACGGCGAACAGAGACGAGACCTTCGCGTACAATCGACTCCACAACATTTTCGCCAGTCTCCTTGTCTTTGCCCAACCAGACAAAACCGTATTCCCGATTCGAATTAGCGGGTTTGTCAAAAGTAAAGGTCACCTCCGCGCCGATTAACTTCTTACGCAGGAATTCTCTCGACTCCCAAGCCCAAGGCTCATCCTTGGTTTCATCGCCACCAGCACCTGGCCGACGAGCCAATTTGGGTGCCAGAACATGAGAGAAGGTGATCTGTTTCTCCGGAGGTGGAGCACCTTTGGTGGCGCGTATAACGACGGTATCTCCAGAGAGTACCTGGAGAAAAGAGATATCATTTGAAATGGTTTCTTTTTAATAAAAACTTGAAACACGAACTCTGCGACTAAAATGAGGTTAAAATTCTAATTAAATGCTCCCGAACACGTGCCCAGGGCACATGTTCAACTGAGAGTACATACATACATATATATGTACATATGCCCAGATGGCGCTAGTGGACAGTCACAGGGTTGCAAGGGATAACAATTGCAGCGATATAACGGAAACATAAGTAGATACATGCATAATGTATATATATACGTATATATACATACTCGCTTACATACATGTGTATGTATGTACATAAAAATACAAACAATACTCTTGTCATTAGCAAAATGAATTCAATCAACAGGTTCCATTGAACCCTCTTCATCGATAGAAATCGAAGTGAGTAGCCTACAAAAATGTTGCTAGACGTGTGCAATGCCAGCGTCATCAATTTTAAATCTAAACCTGCTACCAAGCAGAAGACGGAGGCTGATAAGTCTTATCATAAGCCAGTGCACGCCCGATTTTTACATATTAAGTCGCAGGAATATTTCATATATTAAACGACTATAGCATGCGCGAGTATGTTTCGTAGCTTGCATTAAACAAAGTCCATCAGTTCTCGCTACAATAATGGCTATACATATACATAATAAAATGAATAAAAAAAAAATAAAGAAAATAATTATTTTTTAGCGGCTATACGAGGTTAGGAACGAACCAGTCTTGTGAACCGAAACCGAAATACAATTCACATTCTACAAATGTACATACATAAATAATTTCGTCACAAAATTTTTTAGCTTCGCCAGATGTTGGGGCAAGAGTGTAAACCTCGAGAAATGAAATAATGCCGGTAAATGATGACGTTGACCAGTCTATCTATACTACACAGCAACACACCCATACAGATTTGTGTATATATACACACACCTATAAGTGAATGGAGCCTGAGCCCCGCCAGCGAACAAAATCTGCCAAGTTGGCACCTTCGTGCGCCAGCGTGTGCTACGTGTCATACACACAGAGTTGCACTCGACTTTAACTCGTCGTCGCAACCACATTTGCCACGCTTATGATAATACTATACGTTCATACGGACCTAGTCCTCGCCCAATTAGCTTCTTTTCATTAATGCATTAATTAATATTGCAACACTTTATATTCGCAACCGCCAAAATCGAAGACGAGTTTCGACTTACTTGCTTCACAATGCCGGATAATGTCTTCGCAGCGGCGACTGCCACTGGCGGCGCCTCTTTTGCTGCTCCGGCAGCTGCTGTCGTCGCGGCCGAGTTAGCTGTTGCCATTTTTTTTTACTTTAAATGCGGGTGCGTTTATTGCCGTAAAATTACTAAAAGGGCTGAGTTCCGTTCCTAGCGTTTCGTTGTTTTAAAGTGCGCCTAACACTGCTTTTAACTTAATTAAGTTAATTGAGTATGGAAACGAACGCACCACCGCACACAACAACAATTCAATCACTTCTGCTCAAATTTTCACTTTAGAGATGGACTAAAACTAAATGATATTGTCCAAGCCCGATAGATTTTAGTTATCGTTTACGAACACTGGTAAAGTGCGATATATCGATTTTTTTTTTTATCGAGTCGAGCCAATATTGTTGCACACCCGTCTCTAGCCAAACATTCCGACTTGCTAGTGATGGGGAATGTATCGATTGCGTTGTGGTATATCGATTTTTGAGATACCGTTTGCAAACACTGATAAATTAACATTTCTAGTCGAGGCGAGCCAATATTGTTGCACTCCCTTCTCTATCCAAACTTTCCGACTCGCTAGAAATGGGGAATGTATCGACTGCGTTGCGGTATATCGATGTTAAGGATATCGTTTGCAAACACTGGTAATCTAACATCTCTTGTTTTAATTGCACAAGCCGTTTGAATAAAATGTTTGGCGACAAAGCATTTGATTTGCTCAAAGATCTAGAACGGTCATCTCAAACTATTCCTGCTTTTGACGACGACGGCTTGCGACAGGTACTGGAAGAGATAAAGGCCATCTTCGAAGAGAACGTCGCCCAGGCTCAGGCCCAGGGACAGGCTTCCAGTTATACCCTTTTGCATTTTCGACACGCAGCATTACAACGCAACAAACGTTGCCTCCTAGCCTATCTCTATGAACGGTGCCGACGCATCAAAGCCCTCCGCTGGGAATTTGGTCCAATAATTCCAGATGACATTAAACAGGCACTCTGCGAGCCGGAGATCCAGTTCTTTAACAACTATTCTAAATCTCTTGCAGCATATATGCGTTCTATAGGTGATACTCAAGGTATTGATCTAACTAGCAATTTGCGACCGCCAAAATCGCTGTATATTGAAGTGCGTTGCATTGAAGATTATGGTAAATTTGAGTTGGATGATGGCGAAGTAATACATCTGAAGAAGAACAGCCAGCACTATTTACCAAGGGCACAGGTGGAGTCACTGGTAAGGCAGGGAATATTACAACACATCTCATAGAATTAAAACTAGGAAAAAATGAGCTAATTCCTTGCAGCTTTACTGATAATTTATTGAATCAACTAACTGTATTTATAAAGCGTACATGTATACATACATATGTCACATGGTCCTGGCCTAAATGAAAGTATTGTTTTCACACATCGTAGCAATCTGTCTCTGTTTCTTTTTTTTCCGCTGTGTAAAATTTCGCTTTAAATAATTGCCTGATCATCGAAAGGTGGAACATTAAAATCAACTTCAACCACACTTGTCATAAACATATTAATGTTGTCGTTGCATCGTCCGACTTGATGAAGACCTGTTGAAGGAATACCAATCGCCTGAAGGCACAAGTGTGCCTGCCAACGACTTCAGGCTGAGACAGTTCCCTGTTAGACTCAAGCTGACCGCAAATTGAGTAATTATTTTCTAATGTAACGAATTGAAGCTTTTTTAAGTGTCCTTTGTTATAATGTATAAATAATAAATTTATGATGGTACTAAGTATACATATGTAACTAAATAAAGCTTGTATTAACGCTTTCTTCAAAGATCAATTGAAAGTATATATATACATATATAAGTACATAATAATAAATTCCCCGGAAATGACTAGTTACTTTGTCTTGTTTTTTTTTCAGGCTTCATTTCATTTCACATTAAAAAAATTCAAATATTTAAAAAAAAAAAACATTCGATTTAAACTATCGATTGCTAAAAATAGTATTTGGCGCTTCAGAGTCAAAATTAAAATAGCGGGATTTTAGCCACTATTTGGTCCCAGCTGTAAACCTGTCCATGCTTTGTGAATTTTTCATTACGTGAATTAGGTAAATTTATAATGAAAAAATGAATCAAGCCGACGTGAGTAAATTAATATCACAGCTTCGCATTGTTGTGCGACCCAAAAACCGCAATTTAAAAAATCCCGACGGCCCGGAAGGCCGATTGCTGAAGTTGCGCAAAACTGTTACCGCTTTGGTAAAACATGAGCGAATTGAGTTATATTATAATCGGGCAGATGAGGCCCGTGGTTATGCCGAACTGGTGAGTTTTCTACAAAAACATTGAGAGTTTTATTTATGCTAATAAATATTTGCAGCTAATTTCGAATGCCATACGTCATGGGGACCGACACAAGGCGACAATGGAGTTAGCCGATTATTGGCTGCTGGAAAAGCAACTAGTACATAAACTGTTTAAAGTGCTAGTCCCTCGGTATGATAATTATAATGTGTCATACACTCGCATGTATAAAGCTCCACGCGATTATCCGGGAATGTACTACAAAAAATCGGTACTAGAGCTTCGGGGAAACCCGTATCCTTCACTATGTGGGGATCAGATACAAAACCGTAATCTATTGCACAATGTTCTTCTTGACGAGGCGCGTAAAGAATTTCGTCGTGAGAAAGTAGTGGGTTTGGCAAACAAATTGAATGTCACAACAGAAGCAGTGGAGAAGTCATCAGATACTAAAAAACCAACCGCAAAATAATAAATAAGCTTATGCTACAAAATGTATTTAAAACTATTCATTGATCGGTCACGATTTAATATGAATATACAGTCTAAGCAACTAGCCAGAACAAAAATCAAAACTGAAAAAGGTAAACGCCAATTGGTGTCATAGTACGAATATCAGTCTTTTGAAAGAGATGGCTCTTTAGTAAATTGTATATCAGTACTATCAGATTGCAAACATCCGGTCTTGTTAGAGCTTGCTGACATTGCAATGGCTAAAGAAATCATATTTCCAATCTGAAGATAAATAAAATAATGATGGAGCACTGCTGTTTTATTATTCTTAACTACTCACTTTTACCAGTAAGGCAAATTTCACGCATCATATCACAGTGACTGTAGAAGAATTGATGTTCGTTTGTATAGGTTGCACATATTGGTTGGAAAGGATCGCAGTTATCAATGGCTTTGCAGGCTGCAGTATTTTCAAGCAATGGTAAGGATAAGGAAACCACGCAGAAGAGAAGTAGCACTACCCAAACTTCAGTTGCCATCTTGTTCGCGTAGTGAACCAATTTGTTAATTTTAGTTTTCCTTGTTGATAGCCATACAAGTTCCCGTTCTAGCGGTAAACCCCAAAAAAAAATCTGAATGACTGCTAAAATTGTATACTCGCAACATTTGCTGATTCGCGCACAAAGGTGGTTTTTCAACTGATAATCACCAGGGAGCTTATTTGCTTCATATCACTTGTCTGTTGCGTTGGTTGCCATGACAATGGTCCAAGTAACAATAAGCTTTAGCTTTTGTTTATGTTACTCCCGGAATGTTGCTTGTTCAACTGACTGGAACTTCCACTCAAACCGTTTTCTGATGGTAACGCTGCTAATGTTATTGTCTCTAATTTTGGCGTTGGCTTCTGAGCGGAAATGCTGAATCGGAAGCTAGAGTAAAGCAGATGCAGGTGCATATGAGTCACAAACTAACTATGGATTATACTAATTAGCTGTAAGCGAAAACTAACCAAAAAACTACATACAATTATCAGAAATGTCTGTTATGGTGAAGCTTATAAAAAAATAATTTTCTCTCTTTCTAATTCGGGCGTTTCTTGTTACTTTTCACGTATACATAAAGATTGTTTTGTGAACATAAAACTCATTTACTAAATGTTAGTTCTAGTTTTCGCCTATCTGTAGATAATGGAGTATTATAAAGAATATTTAGTTTCATAGCCCCTAAAGATTCCCCTAATATATTTATATATTAAACAAATACAGATATCTTACAAAATTCTTTCCAATTTTTAAGATACGTTTCTCAAGGATTTCTTAGGCAACAAGAAATGTATTTAAACTCGATGTGACATACATATATACATAGGTTAGAGCCATACTTCATACAAACGAATTTTTATTTATATATGTATCTTTCGGCTTCTTTAAGAACTTATTTACATGTATACTTTTTAAGAAAGTTTATTAAACCTGTTTCCATTTTTTGAGTCATAGATCTATGTCAATTAAAGACTTGCTTTTTTTTTTATTCATTAGTTTATTAAGTATTTCTGTTTTTATTGGTGCTAAATAATTGCACCTTGAAACTTATCCCTCGTAAGATACTAAATGTACATACGTACATACTCATATAGAAAATGCCGTAGGTTGCCTGCGTGGCGAAGGCAAACTCATTTTCAAATGGGCAGTATTGTGGGTGTAGTGGCGGATTAGGTGATGGTGTGTGGGAAGTGTGGTAGTCTGTCCTTAGTCTGACCAGGTGACATAATTACATTTGCATTATTAAATTTTATGACAGAGGCTCAATAACGCTTTCATGTTGACGCAGAGCAATTAAAAACTCAAAATGATCTGGCTATAATGGTGGAAGAAACATACTACATATGTACATACATATATGTAGGTACATATGTATATGTACATATATTAACATATGTATGTACATATGTACATATGTAGGTAACAGATAGGTCCCGGGTATGAGCCGGTGCTTCTTTCGTCACTATAAAAGATAGATGGTTTAGGCAAACGTGAAACTGAATATCTAGTTGGAAAACTAATTTCTTTACACAATATTTTACCAAAGACTGACATAGATAACAGGCTTGATGGCACCGCCCCTGGGACGGTACAATATATTCACATAATATACAAACATTTTTTTTTATACAGAATTTTATTTTAGATTACTAAATACGAAGAAAACTTTCAAGTGTGTTCTATCATATTTATTACCTCGAAGAAAAATAGAAAAAAATAACAACACAGGTAAAATTAAGTGTTTATGTCTTGATTAACCTAAGAACTACATAAACTTTGTTGAATTTTCATTCTATTCATTTTCATATTGTGATTGTGTTCATGGTGTCTTACAGGACATCTTGCGGTGCATATTTGTTTTGTAAGGCAAAAATTTGTTATAAAGTTATGCTTTTTTCATGGGACATGTACATTCATATGTACATACATATGTACATATGTATATATGTAGACATGCACATTTGTTAGTTGGAAAAAATCACTAAAAAGCTAAGAGCGAGAAAAGAAGTTCCACAGATGAGGAAATAACTAAATGGAACTACATACATACATACATATGTACCCAAAAAAAAAAAAAAAAAAAAAAAGTAAAAAATAACCTCAAAATTATGGTAAAAAAGTAAATGCAAGTAGCATCAGCTCATTAAACTTCACTACATGTGTGTCGAAAAAACAAGGAAACAGGACATAACGGCAGTTGCCAGAGGATGGAGACTGAAATAGAATGTTGAATATTTATTGTGAAACATGCGCAGATCAATTATAAAATTTTGCAATGCTGCGCATTCTCTTGGTAACCAAGAGAGAAAGTAGAGAACAAATTCCTACAGGATATATTGTATACGTGGCCTTTTTTGCAGACCACTGACTGTCTTGTCATTTAGTTTGAAAGAGTCGCGCAACGAGAACAGTTGATAAAATCTAAAACCAACCGCTGTTACCGTCATCCGGCGCTTTGACTATACATATCTCCATCTTAAATTGACTCAGTCACATCCCTGGAGTTGTGTGCGTGTGTGCCACAGCGTTTTTGTGTGTATATCGGTTAGTTTTTTGTATTTGCGTCGTGGGTTGGTTGCATGAATGCCCAGCCATTTTAAAAGATTTTTTTTTCAATTAAAGCCTAAAATTTAATGATTGAAAGAGTGATCAAATTTAAATCCATTCATTAAACTTTGTTTTTTTTTTTTTTCTGCTGTGTATAGAAAACTCTTATAATCAATCAGGATAATTGTGTCGCTTTGCTAGTGGTAAGAAATATGATCTTTTCGCACTTTTTGCGCATTTTTCCTTTAAATATTTTCAAGTTTCATTGTAAATATATAGTATAGCTTTTTTTTAATATGAAGAAGTATCTATCAGAAAGAATACGAAGGGCGAATTAGTTTCGTGAGGAACTCAATTCTTTTCTTTTTATACAAACATTGAAACATTTTTTGACTAAGCCAATTTTCTAACAATGACATAAGGGTTCCGATCTTTTAAGGTCTATACCCATTGAGGGGACATAAAAATTGCAATGCGCACAAAGTGCATGCACACAACGAGCAGCCTCAAAAATTTCCGGCTGCAATTGTGGGTGTGTGACGACAGAGTACGTGAGCGTGTATGCCTTGTTCTTGTTGTATAACAAAAACGCAAAAAAGCATGTATGTATACATAACTGTGTACATTTGTATGTATAAATATGTCTGGATGTACATACATACATACATACCCACTTACAAACAGTTGTCAATTGTCAGAAAAGTATGCAGTAAAAAATAAACACAAAACAGCAGCCATACATGCTTTCTAATGGAGCGCTTGGCTGGGTGGATGTATACACACGTTTCTATATATAAAATTATGTATGTATATGCGTAACTGTGGAGTTTTTTATAGATTAACACTGAGTTTCGCAGCGAATTCTAATTTTTGATCACGGTTTTCTAGTTTCTGATTTAATAATATTTTGATTTGTATTTTTTTGTGGCTTGGTTTTTTCTTGTAGTATTTTATCAATCGTCAATTTCAGTCATAGGCGCATCATGAGAAACAATTGCAACGCAATTTTTTTGGCTACATTTGTAACATGGTCAGCCATATTGTGCGGCAGAGTTTGGGGGAACTACAGAGGGGCTAGAGACACCATTAGCTCTACCTGTATCTGAGCATACACTGCCTACCACAGCCATACAAGGCGAAGTGTGGGAGGAAGATGATCACGAAGTGTTAATACGCAATGAACGCGGCACAAAGAATGATGGTTTGTCCTGCCGCTATGGCAAGAATCCGTGGACAGAATGTGATACGAAGACCAACACCCGATCTAGAACATTGACGTTGAAAAAAGGCGATCCTGCTTGTGATCAGACACGCACCATCCAAAAAAAATGTAAAAAAGGTAGGTTTTCTAAGAACATATGTACATATGTATGTAAGTCTGCCAAATACATTTGAAAAGCTCTTGTTTGTAGCTTCCATTTTAAAGCGAAATTTTTGAAAAATGATAATCACTTTTACCGTTTATATTTAAAAGCTTGCCGGTATGAGAAAGGCTCTTGGTCTGATTGTGCAACTGGACAAATGACTCGTG
This sequence comes from Drosophila tropicalis, assembly GCF_018151085.1. Taxonomy (NCBI): domain Eukaryota; kingdom Metazoa; phylum Arthropoda; class Insecta; order Diptera; family Drosophilidae; genus Drosophila; species Drosophila tropicalis. The sequence goes on along the minus strand of NW_027172614.1, from coordinate 423,745 downwards.
CTGATAAGTTGAAGGCGAGCAGCGATCCGTCTTGCGAAGCAACTCGTATTATCAAGAAGAACTGCAAGCCCGGAAAATCCAAGGATAAGAGTGCTAAGGAGCAGCGTAAAAACAAGGACAAAGGTTGTATGCCTGTTATTTACTAATTTTTTTTTTTTGTAAACCTGTTTTTTTGTAAATACATAACTTTAAATCAACAAATAAAAATAAAATTTAATTATTTCTTCTGTTTTTCTTCAACAGCTGCTCGCAAAGGACGCGTTTAATTAACATAATAATACCCGAAGCATTCGTATGCCCAATCGTTTGTTTATATCCCGGAAACCAAATATTTTTACATTGATCTCCTTTTTTGTTTAAGATACAGATTCAAAATACGCATGCATATGTTAAGCAACAAGATAAATGGTAACAAATTAAATACAAAATATTAAACAATTCCATTAAGTGTTGTAGTTTGGTTTCCATGCAAATGCGATACCATTATAGTAAAAGGCCAACAACTATTTTATGGAAAGTATTCAACATAATACATACATATTAATGCCAAAAATGCAAAACATATATTCATAACTACATACACATACCTATTTATTTGGTTATATATTTGCTAATACCATAAACACTTACAAACATTTAATCAAATTATAAATACTCAAAATGGGCGGTTGCCAAACTGAAATCTAAAGAACCCATAAAATTGTCAAACAATTAAAAGTCAAAACCTTTCCATGAAACTAGTACGTTGTTCTTTAATTGAATTTTACATAAAATATACAACATTTCACGAAAACCAATACAAAAAATAAAAATGTATGTAAGATTTTTCGTGAATAAAAATATCAGCTTCTACATTTGATCTCAAGAAAATCAGAGAACGGTAAACACATTATATAGAAATATAATGGAAACAATTAAAAACAAAAAAAAAAAAAAAAAAAAACAAAACCGGATCAAGTTTGTCAAGCATTAAAAAGAAGAACAAAAATAAAAACACTTAGTGTAAATATTGTAAAAATAATACAAAAATATTGAATATACCTAAAGACAGTGGAAGCGAACAAGCGATTTGGATAAGTTGTCCGAGTTGCTTTCGTAGCTGTTCTTTATTTGCGATTGGCATTTTAAATTACATTTGAAAAATAAATATCATACACATAACCTTCAACTTCATTGATACAATTGATATTAATACATAATCACTCATACAAATCCACACACACATAACTCTCCCATTCCCAAGTTGTATTGAAACAACAATTGATGTTCTAGGAAATTGTCATCATCTTCCTCAAAGAGAAACCAAAATACATATATAGTATTCAACGTAAATAAACGACGTGTAAGACTATCGAGCAGTTGGTCTAGCTGATATATATTACATAGTTCAATAATTTTACCATTACAAGACAATGGTTTGTCTTTTTAATAAAGAAAAATATTAAAAACAAAACAAAAGAATATTTAAAATTAGTATGTTAGTTACGACTTAATGTATTTGCATGTAAGCAGTTTCTACACAATACTCATATTCGATAATACCCGCAAAACCAAAAACAACAACTAGAAAAAGAACAACTCCACTCTACAGTAAAGTGGCAATAAAACGTATTTAACTGAAAGTCTTTCTATTCACATATATATACAGACACCCATACAATACAAGGAATTCCTAATATCAAACTTCGGTACATTCTTGCAGGTCTTGAAATATTTATTAAATGCTTAAAATCAACTATTTTGGACATCGATTGTGGTCTGAGTTCTTGTAGAAAAAAGTGTGCTGAGAATATACTATATTGTACTTTAACTAGAAATGCATTTTGCAGGGATATAGAAAGTAACAAAACTCATCTTTATAAATATACATACATACATATGTGTATATAAACTAAATAATATTATGAAATAATTTTTCATTTTATCCCATACATTTTTAACTATAAATGCAGTTGTCATCCTTTAAATTCCACACTTGTGTTCAGAATTTATATGGGAACATACATATGTACATACATATGTATGTACTTACATATGTATGTATTTGCGCGTGTCTATATTAAATTAACAATGATTAAAAATATATTTTCAAAATCTCCACCTTTAATTACAATAATTTGCATTGTTTAACAATAGATTAGCCAATTTTGCCCAAAAAAACATTTAATTTGCAAGTGCAACAGTCAAATCGCTGTTAACTGCCTGTGTAACACAATTTTTTATACAAAGTGTAAACGAAAAGAGTTTTATTGTCCTTTTTAAACAAGGCATCGTCTTTTTTCGTTTGTTCACACAGCAGAGTGTAAGAAATTCCCCTCAAACGAATTCATACAAGTCGGAAATAAAACATTATTCAAAAAGGACTTTCGCTCATCCAGGGAGGACTTGCGCGCACTTAGTGTTGGTGCAAGCGAGGAAATTATTTATACCCCTAATTACAGCACAGGCGCAACAACAGGAACAAACGAAAATAAACCAATTTTTGCAAATTGTAAGATAAATAACGATATATGCATAGGCACATACATATGTATGTACGTATGTATGTACATGCATTTTAGAATGGTGTCTGGGATCTTCTGTAGTTCTACAGTTCTATTCTTTAGCCTGTCCACGCGGCGGACCCTTGTGGATGTCTAATGTTTCAGTCAATATACATACATACATACATATGTACATACGGATGTTCCATTGGTACTGGACGAAAAGAGAAAAAGAAAACCACTCAAAACTTGTTTTGATTGCTCAAGCGCTTGGAACGAAATGGAAATGGGTGAGAGAATATACTCTTACACAGATACTGATGCAGGCTCTTATATGTATATTTATACATATATGTATGTACATACATTCATATGAATACACTAGATTGCTAACAAATGTACATACATACATTTCTTAAGAACTGTATTTTAAGGACATTTTGCTATTATTAAAAATTTTAAAAAAATAACATGTTGGGCCGGATGTGATGGCTTATTAACTCATTCATGTTTGCATATGATAACTAAAAAGATACACACATACATACATCTCTGGTTGAGCTTTAAAAATATTTTCAAGTGTATTTGTGTGATTATGCACATAATTACATACATATGTATATATTTATACAAAAGTATAGATACATATGAACATTTACATATACATATGTACATCTATTCAGATTGATGGATGGGTGAAAGAGTCAACATATGTACATACATACATACATACACATTGATAAGCTTTATGATAAGCAATGTAATGGAACAGCTACACATGCATGTGCATATGCATATGTAGATGTTCATACATACATATGTATGTGCATCATTCGAACACAATTACAAACATAATTCAAAGAACATTTAAATATGTATGTACATATGTACATATTTTTCAAATACTTACATATGTGCATATGTATGTTTGTGCATGTCAAACAAATTCATACCGATAAATTAGTGATTTATAGCATGCGCATACATACATATGTACATATGGATAGCTAAAGGAAGTTAAGAGTAAACAATCACCGAAAATTGTGTAAGTTTCCAGCCGTTCTTCCAGTTCACAAACCATATGTAAAGTAATCATGTATGTGTATATGTACATACATATATCCATGTATGCACTACTATATGTACATACGTAGTATGTATGTACATACGTATTTTCGGTTTGTATATACCCACTCGTACATACCTCCACTACATTTTAGTATCGGCTGCCGCCGTCTGCTGTTTATACTCAGATTTTTGAGTGTTGCTGGTGCCCTGTCTCTTTTCCCTCTTTGCCTTCTCCATTTCCAAGTATGGAGAAATACACAGTGGGCAAAAAATCAAGAATCTCAAATTCATACGTCCTAAAATCAGAAAATCAAATTTTTAAGGATTCATTTTAAATTTAATATCTGCAAAATTAACATTTATTCGAAAATTTCAAATCACTTTTTAAGCTATACGCCAACCTTTTATGTCTTTTAGGTTTTCTTACCTCCACATTTCAAATTTCTTTTTCAATTTTAACCGCTGGAAGTCCAGGCGATTCCACAGTGAGCCAAGTTAATTGTGCCTGATGTCGTTGCCTTTTTTGTTTAGTTTAACTGCAGCACTGGATCTGGACTGTTGATCGCAAGATTTGTATTAAGCAGCGACATTTACAATTTCTACAAATATATCATAGAAGGAGGATATGAACACATTTTGTTATTGTTTGAGTGAGTTTCTTATGACCGCTTATTATGGTTTTTGATTTTTTTTTGTTTGTGAGGAAGATGTGCGCGCGCAAGGTACCCCATCTCCCGTTTCATTTTTGGCTAAGGCTACCGAAATCCAACTTGTAGAAGTTGTAACCTTGCCTGAAAGGCATGCACTTATGTATGTATGTATGTACATATGTATGCATTTAATGATACATACATATGTATTTGTACAGTGTGTAATCAAAAACTACTTATACTATGTATAATTCTGGCCTTTGCATAAATACTTATACTGTGCACCAATAGATTAGGTGGTCATAATAATGTCACCGTAATGCATAACATGCAGATTAAACAGTTTTTGACCCCATAAAGTATACGTAAATATGTATGTATGTATATATTATTGTTCAGCAATATATTGTGGCAACCGTCACAACGATTCACCCAAGCCAATTCGCCCATTTGAAAAAGCGCTTAGCTTTCATGGTATAAGTGTCAAGAGAAGCACAAACTTTTCATAAACTTATAGTTTCTGTTATAAATTAAATAAAAATAAATAGCCAACTTATACGTTTAAAAGTGCAGAGTTTACCAGTGGCGGCGCTACAGTGCTTGTAAATGTGAGTCAAATAGCTTATACTTAAAAATGGTATGCGAAAATAATTTAATACATATGTACATACATACATATATGTATGTATGTACAGATTTGGTGTTATGAATCTGAAATAGTTGTTTTACATAGTATATGGCAAAGCAAAGTACAAAATAATGTCAGTTTCCCCCCTCGCCATAAATGAAAGATTAAAGTCCCAATGTTTAAGTAAATCCGCTACTGCATTTGTGTCGTAAAATGAGTTTTTAGGATGGGTGGGATTTTGTTTCCAGAATTAGCTCATGCACATGGTTGCCAGATGTGGATACCATCAGCAGAATACAAATATTTAAATAATTTTGGTACGAATTTCAGATTTTTGTTTTAAATAAAGTATTTGGCTTATGTGGGTACTGCTTAGCACAGAAACGACTAAACAATGCTACATGTTATTTCCTATATTTCAGGTTTGAGTAATAAAACATGAATCTCACAGCGATGACTATTTCCGCAATGGCGGTCCTGCAGTTTTCGTTAATTCTGCTGTTAGTGCCAACGACAGTGATTCATGCCGAAGAGCATGATCAAAAAGTCTCCCGCAGTAGTGCTCGACTGATTTTAAAGACACGCTCCGGGTTTATTCTCGAGCGAGAGGCACGCGGAGCTGTTGGTGTACCGAGCGAGGCTGGTACACCACCTCCTGCGTCTAGTAGAGAGAACAAACGAATTAGGAATAATAAGAAATCTAGCAAGAGGCAAGATCATTTGCAACACGGAGCACCATCGACAGGTGGACGCAAGTCGGGGTTTAAGAAGCTAAGCGATAATGGCAATAACAATTCGCAGCACAATCGGCAAATTATTAAACAACAGCAGAAGCACCAGCAACAACACTCACAGCAAGAACAACAAGATGGCAACGAACAGGGGCTTAAACCAAAGGTTAAGACTTCCGAAAATAACAAGTGTAAGCATCGAAAAGTTTCATGATAAAAATAAAATAAAAGTGCTGTATGACAATAATGAAATACAACTATTAAATTAAATGCGTCTTTTTTGTCATTGTAATAGCATCTACCTGCCGTTATGCCAAGAGCGTTTGGTCGGATTGCGATGGTTCAACAAATATGCGCACGCGCACCTTGTCTCTAAAGAAGGGTGAAGCCAATTGTCTTCCCACTCGAACCATACAAAAGAAGTGTAAAAAAGGTACGTGGAGTGCTAAATTTGGTGCTGTTCTCGATAACAAAATTGAATTTTAAAATGCTGCTTGTTAAAATCGTGCAACTCGTGACATTTCCTTTAAGATATCCATAATTTGATGATCAATTTTTTAAACAGACTGTCATTATGAAAAGGGCGATTGGTCAGACTGCATTGCTGGACAAATAACACGTGAGGACAAACTAAGACCTGATTCATCTACAATGGGAAATGGGCAATGTGATCCCGTACGTACAGTTCATAAAAAATGTAATCCGGGTGCCAAACAAAGAGGCGTTGCAGTTAACCGTAGTGGTAACAAAGAACGTAAGCGCAAGGAAAAAGGTGAAGGATTTCTAATATTAACTAAATTGTAATTATAATAAAAAAATTTTCAATTCGCAGGCACGCGCCGCACACCGACGGAAGTTTAAAAGGTCTTCAATTTTTTCATACAGAAGGAGTTAAAACAAAGCGTAAAGTACATATTTACATACATACATATGTATGTACAAATGTACATACATATGTACATACCTATGTTGTATGTATGAAAATGCGCATATGTATATGTATGTATAAGCTAACGCAAGAAAATGTATTGCTTGCTTTAATTTAAAAATCATGAATTTTTGTAAACATTTAAGAGAGCAACAAATTTCCACTTTTGCTATTTTCAATATAAAATTATACATATTTTTGACATAATTTAAAGCATTAAAACTGTGACAATAAATATGAGATGAGCGAAAATGCAAACAAGCGCTAACATGTGGAATGTGAATTATTTTAAAACAATGAGACATAAATAAATAGGTTTATAAATCTAGAACTACTGAGTAATGATACAAGCCCTTGGTACATACATATGTACATACATATGTGCATTGGGAATGGCCTAGCGAAACAGAAAGAGACAGCGTGATTATAAGAGTTTGAAAGATATTTTTTTGTCTTTATTTATAATAGAACAAAGCAACTAAAAATTCATCAGTCAAACATCATAATCTCTATTTCGACGAACACAACTAAACAAAAAAAAAAAAACATTATAATTTTGTCCGTTTGGTGTTAAATACAAAATGTAATGTTTAATGGTGACAACTTCTTGAAAACAATAAACAAAAACTAAATTTAAATAGTTAATTTTTGAAAAAGTTACTAAATTTTGAGTGACTGCAAAGCGATCGCCGGTCTGCTATACAAACGGTAGTTTCTGGTAAAAATCAAGTTAATATATTACTTGTCTTTTTTTGTGATTGTTGTCTATTATGAATAACCCATTTTACAAGAAGCTGCAAGGTCAATTGCAATTTTCAACTGACTGTCAGCTGTCAGTAACAGAGATAAGAATACTAACCTTGACATCCCGTCTTTATGTCAGTTATGGTATGGTATATCCGTATTCAACTTTAGTCTATTTGGTCCAACGTCGATTTTCTACATTCGAAAATACCTCATGTTATTCACTATCTAAACTTGTGCCCCAAACCTCTTTTCATTTAAATGATGAAGAGAGTGATATTCAACATAAACTCAAAGAGGGGGAGGCCCGGATACGTATGATGACTGGCTTCACCCTTATTGGAATTGGTGGCATTTTCTTATCCTTGGTTCAGCAATACATGTTCCGTATATGGATGACACTAAAAAACTTTCATCTGTGCATTCATGAAACATCCATGCAGAAACTTTTGCCCGATCCCTTACAAGCTCCATATGTTCAGCCCTTTTATACTTTGGTATTGGAGATAAAGGACGTCTTAATGCACCCTGATGTAACCGGATTTAAGAAGCGACCAGGACTAGACCATTTTTTAAGGGAATGTGCTAAGTATTTCGAAATTGTTGTCTATACCACCGAGCAGAGAATTACAGTATTTCCATTGATCGATGCCTTAGATCCGAGTAGGTTCATTATGTATCGTGTAGTGGGAGATGCCATAAATGTCACCGATAGTCATCATGTAAAGAATCTCGATAACTTGAACCGCGATCTTAGGCGTGTCGTTGTAGTAGATTGTGACGAGAATTCGATGAAATTACATCCATCCAATTTCTGTTTGATTCCTCGTTGGTCTGGCAATAACGACGATACTGCGTTGTATGATCTGGTGTCTTTCCTGAGTATGCTGGGTACCAATGAAGTAGCGGATGTGCGCGAAATTTTACACAACTATAATCAATTTAGCGATCATATTGCTCTATTACGAAAAAATCATCACACTCTTAACTAACAAATTTAGACTAATAAACTGAACCTTGCTACCTTTAATTTGTATTTTTTTGAGATAACTTTTTTTTTGTCAGTTAAGTGGTTGACTTGGGAGTGCCAGACCAAAGTCTGTCTAATTTTACCAGTTTCAATGCTTTTTCGTAAGCTACCAATTTTGAAGTAACATCTTTTCATCTAAAAAGAAATTGGTCAAAAGAATGGAAAACAATCTACGACAGAGTAAACGCATCTCAGTATAAGTTCCCTTAGTTGTTTTGGCAACATGTTTCTGAACTTGTAGCCTTCCCAGTCTTTTCTCAGGGTGTCATTCGTGTTTTTATTTTTTTGGGGCAGTTGAATTTTGGTAATCCAAAAAATGGTTTATCGACTGACAATCATCAAACGTTCATCACCAATTTGGTCATGCGCATAAATGTAAGGGGAAATTGGCAACATTAAACTAAGTTGAAATGTTGCTGAGATATGACATATGTACATATACATACACATACATAATAAATCACAAGCTGCATACAGCTGGTCCAAATACATATGTACATAGTTAAAACTCTAGTTAAAAGTTTGCATTTCGACCACTATGCTGTATTGTGATTTTTCTGAGAATTTAATGTTCTTAACAAATTTTTCAAAGCTTGCCTAATATATTTGTTCTATTAAATATAATGTGTACGTATTGCAACAAGTCAGCAAGGACAAGCACATGTTTTTTAATGCGATTTAACTTTGAGTATGAGCTTAATCATTACAAGTTCAACATAGAAGCGCATGCGCAGGGTTTCCCACATTTTTACATTCAGTAGGTAAAGGCGACGAAAGGACATATGATGCTCAGCATCATATTGCAAGAGAAAAAGCTTTGGTTTGCTTATGGGTACAAAATGGCAAATATAACATTTTCTTCCACATTTTGACTCCGCAAAAGCTGTAGGGATTGACGCAGCGTATGAGAACTTAGTTTAGTTTACGTCAAACGAACGCATCCAGCGTTAGTCGGACCACAATTTTGTACGAATAGTGGTTAAAACATCGAAAAGCAATTCGAAAGCACAAAACACATACTAACTTGTGTGTTTCTGTATATATATTTGCAATTGTGAAAGTTCGTATTTAAAAAAAAAAAAAAAAAAAAAAAAACACTAATGCGTGAAAAGGGACTTGACTTAATTAAAAGCCGCTCCCTTAAATAAAAATCTGCCGAGTACTATATGCAAAAACGAATAAATTAATTATCTTATGTTTAAAAACGAAATTGAACTTATATCTCGGTTCCTTCTGTTCGGCAGGAATGACGGAATGTCGCAATTTTACCACCAATGACTCCTAAAAGTATGCCAGAAAGTATGTATGACTGAAAACTGAAAGAATACGAAAGCGAAAGCAGATTGTAAATGTATTTTTAAAATTTACTGATATTAAGATTTAATTCTTTAACTTATGTTTGATACACAGATAGCCACACCCTAAACGGAGACAGAGAGCTCAGTGTACACTGCACATATTTTTACATACATATGTATATGCATTCCATGCTCGCTCATACAATTACTGCAATGACAATACGAAGAGTGGCAAATCATAAGAATTAAATTATTTCCATATTTTGGCACTGTGATTATATAGAAACCGCATAGAAGAATAATTGGTTCTACAAAAATAAAGGCAATTAAAATTGTGTTTCTTTATCTTGCTTTATCAGCATGATAAGATTTTATGTATATTTGATTACAAGTTTTATATTTCATTAATCACAAAGAGCATGAAGAACTTATCATATTTTATCATATTTTTACATGCAAATAAAAAACTTCACACATATTCGGAAGACATATAATGGGCTAAGCATTAATTTGTATCAATATTGCTCCCAAACTTACTAAATTTTAAAAATATTATTATTCTTTGTGCGAAAATAAGTATCAAAACAATAGGGCAAATAAGTCTATCGAATGCCAATACAGCTTAGAATTATATATTTGTTCGTGGATTAGCTATTTATAAATCATGCACCAATCAAAACAAAAATTAAAATCAAACAGACAATCAATAATTTCTATATTTATTGGGTCTTCAGTATTCTCTTCGTTTTTTTGAAAATATTACAGGCATCTATAGTTAATTATGACAACTGAAACAATGGACGTCAGTTATGAGCGTGTTAAGAACTCCAAACGACCATTAAGACCAAAGGTTCTAAAACTAACCGATGTAACAATACCTCATCGCAGTCGAAAGAAAATAAAAGTTAAGGTAAATATGCTATGACAAATAATATTCTGGATTAAGTTTGAAAATTCAAATCATTCTCTCCAGTTTTGTCTATTGTAATTCTGTGTACTCTAATATTCTATTTATGCATACCCTATTAGTCGAAGGATCGTTCAACGATATCAGTGCGTGAACGCATTTACGATGATCCTGCGTATACTGAAGATATAAGCCATCTGGCAAACCCGATGCGACGAAGCAGTATATCTGGAAAGTCGACTTTAACTGAACAGAAAAATAAGTCCGGCAGTGGAACAGGTTCCAAACATTCTGCTCATTCAGAGACAGGCAGCAGTTCGCTAGGTAAACGAAGCCAGTTAACGAAAGAGTTCCTACTATATGCAGCGAACAAACAAAATCCTTTAAAAATTAGCACTGGAACTGGGGGCAGTGGATCGATGGGCTTTGACGTCGACTCAAGTAGTTCAGAGAACGAACCACTAGAACCAATCAAAGGAAGCAGCAATAGCATGACTCGCAGGGTGCGTAGTCTAGAACGGAGTTTAGCAATGTCAATAAATGAAAAGAGCGACAAGAAAGCATTGCAAAAACGCAGTTCTAAACAGAAAAGGAACTTGAGTCTGGATAACAACCGTCAGCAGCAGGTGACAACAGCGACGACCAAACAGAGTCAAGAGTACAACACCTGTGGTCGTAAGGAACGCAGTCGTATGGCCTTAGATACTAAAGCTAGTGAACTAGATGACTTGGATGATTTTTCTGTGCGTAGCTCGGCTCAAGATTCGACGATGACAGCAGCTAGCGATTCAACCAAAATGGCAATTGGAAGGCGATTTCTGCGGGGAGAAATTGGTATTAAGAGCTTTAATTATTATCTGCTGAAAGAGGGCCTTAAGAGCTCAAAGAAGTTGGTTGACAAACAGCGAAATACGGCGTCGTCAAGTGCTGCTAGTGAAAACAAACTACATGCTCGTAGCGAAGAGAATATTTATGAGGAAATATTTTTTAAGGACACAATTGGCCAGAGTCAGTCTGACGCAGTTGGTGTTGAAGCCGCTGGATCTGAGAAAGCTGAACACGTGCAACAATCGCAACAGCAACAAAGAGAGGCTCAGTCGACGGATTGTGAAATTTGTATGCAACAGTGCAACAATGAGAGTTGTGAGTATTGCCTAGAAGGTGCACATTCACAGCATCACCAGCAGCCCGTGCAGCCATACATTAGTCAAGCCAAAGTCCAGTCACTGCAACAGGATAAAAAAGGACTACCCATGACTAATGTCAATCTTCCTGCGGCTCATATTCTAGAGTTTCAGTCGTACAATCCTAACAATCCAGGTGTCTACAAAATGGAGACCACACCTGTTGCTATTACTGGCGACTACAATCCAGTGTTACAGTTTCAACAATCAACAACCACCGCCACGACCACAGCCTCAACGTCCGTCACAACAACACCCAGTGAGCAAATGCAACAACATCCGGATCATACTTATGGTGCTTACTATTCTTCACAAAATCGAACTCCTATGGGCAGCACGCCACTCACAAATCATTATGCTGTTAGTGGTATCAATGGTCAGTTATTGCTAGCCGCCGGCAATCCAACGCGACGTCCTCCCCAACAACAGCAACACTACATTGTTAGCTATCAAAATGCCAATGGTTTGACATCTCTACAGCGTCTGAATACAAAATCGTCTTCGTCCAGCGATTCCCTACCTTATCACAACAAATACAACACAATGACCCGCCTAGAGGCAAATGTATTGGCCACTACTCCCATTGCAGCAACAGGGGACATATACTACGCCATCGGAGGAGTCGGAGGCGGAATCGGGACGCATTCCTTGATGTACGCGGCAAGCCGCCCTATGGGAGGATCGCAAATACTAGTCGATTCTTCATCCTACGATCCTCCTCATATGTATAAAAGTGATTCAAAGGCCTCCATTCTAAGTGAATTCTCATTACGTAGCAGTGATAACTCTCAGCGCTATTTGAGATATCCATCACATGGCCGACATAGTCATGGTCACGGAAATTTGTTGGCATCTTACGGAAATGCGGGGCAGAGACGCTACTTTGGTAGTACTGAGAGCTGTCGCTTCGGTTACGACTGCCGTCGGTGCAGTTTAGATGGAGTGATAGGTACTACAGGCTCCTCTGTTATAATGGACAAGTGTAGCTATTCGGATAATTGCCGTTATGGATGGAATTGTGACTGTTCTTCCAGTTACTTTAGCTCCGATTTTGATGATATGTACAGCTCCATAGCACGTGGTGGAAGCAGCGGCATACCTCGTAAAACTGCTGCCGGCACCTTACCTTCCACTTCCACAACCACGGAAGTTATTCAGACAGACAGTGTGAAGCAGAAACCACAGCAGCAATACGCAGATCTCAAGCAAAATAAATACGCTCAGGACTTTTTCAAGCATGTAAATGATGTAAAACGCAGTATTTATCAATCCGAAATGCAGAGAAACAATAGCATGGAGTCAACACGACATGGGCCCAAGGGATCCACTAACAATCCATCTTCTAGTCCTAACCAAAGGCTTACCCAAGAGCTCTCCTCCCCGATGGTGACTACACTACCATTAAGTCGAGGGCGCATACCCGCTCCATCCAAGCCTACACCGGCTCCACGTACAAGCCTACAGGCCCAGTCTGCACCTATGACGGCATCCACACCAAGTAAGTAGTATAACAAGATATCACCAGTATCAAAGTTATTGACAAAGTTTTACTTTTAAGAAGAACCCACGCCGCGATCCCTAGTTAATAGTAAGTTACAGCCAAGTGAACGCCACGAATATCCATCTTTAGATCGACTCGTGGCGTCAACCACAGGTGCCATACCTAAAGACCACAGCCGATCAATGGAAGCCCAAACTGTTAGCCCAAAACTTAAATCAAAGCCGAACAGTACGGATACAAGGGACCGTAGAGATCACCGTAATGTTATTCAACATTTAAATGTGGCGTCCGTTTCCCAACAGCCGATTACCACTACCAAACGACATCATCGTGCCAGTGTGTCAAAATCTCACTCAGCCGCTCCCAGTGCAAGCACACGACGTAAAGATAATATTCCCGCACCACCTCCACCTTCTCCAGCTACGTATTCAGATCTGCAAGAACTAAAAGCAAATATGGAAGGCCTTCAAGATGATACAAAGTCGCGATCTCTGGAAAGCGAGACTAGCGAGACATTAACTGTTAATTATGATTTCAAAGCTGAAGCGAAAGCCAGAGAGAAACCGGTCAAATCGGTATTGGGAGTTTGCCTTTTAAAAGTAAAATCTTCAATCCTCACCGAAAGTAATCAAGAAACTACGGATTTTAGAACGGAATCGTTAACACCGGCTAATACCTCAACCAGTGGAGCAGAAGGGGAGGATGACGATGTGTTTTATGATGCTCGCAGCGAAGACTCTGGAGGCGGTGTGTCTCAAAATCACAAGGTAAATACATACATATGTATAAGTAATCTTTTTAATTTTACAAAGATAAATGCAGTTAAAAAACCTCCGCTCTGTGTAAAAGTACAACCTAAAATCGGTGAAATGTTTGTAACGCAGACAAGACAGTTATCATAGACACCGACATCTAAAAGGCTAGATGGTTTATTCAGTTAATTTAATATTTTCCACACTCCTTTCGTTACACAATTTAAATGTTTTCCTTCACTTATCTTAATGTGACGTACACAGAACTAGGCTTTTATCGGTCATAATCATAAGTATAACCAAATTATACTTATAATGTTTTTACCACCGGAGATAACAGAATGTTATTTCAAATAATATAGTAACTACAAATTAATAAACCAGACTAAACAACCTGGTAAATTAAGAATCGAGAAGAGATTAAAAAAGTATTGGATATTTATCTTGTCCCATTTTAATAGGGTTCTTTTTTAGATATGGGTATATTGTCGGCGCGGGATAACGAGACGCCTGACCCCACAGATGACAAAATTAGTGACACTATTTCTACACCAATTTTAAGCGTTGAAAAAGAAAATACAGAACACACCAAAAAGCCAAAGAGAAACGTATTAAAAAAGAAGGAAACGCAACCCACAGAGAGCATTGAGAGTTGCCAAATACTACAGGAGGCTAAAAGAGCTTGTACACCTAACGAAGCAGGGAGCAAAACAAAAACCGAAAATACAATTTTAGAGACGAACGTTCAGGCAACATATTCGGAGGGGCAACAGCCTCAGACCAGTTTACAACCAGCAACAAAAGCTGCTCACAGCAACTCAGCCATCCCCAACACAAGCACCGGCAACACATTATTGGAGCTTACGGAGTGCCCAACCGAATTCGAGTTCAGTTGTAAATCGGACCACACGGATAGCGCAACGTTGACGCAAAGGTATGCAACTCGGCTTAAGCTTCCTTTAACCGATTTTTTTTTGTTAGTACTTGCCAATATATATATTTTTTTTTTTTTTTGGTGTTTTTACTTGTATTGAGATTGTGTGTGTAACAATTTGTGTATTGAACGATAGATAACGAAAAAAACACTTGTTGTTTTTATCTTTTCCGGTATGAAGAAGAGTTAGGAGGAACGTGTACGCAGTAGTCAATGGACTAGGCGTTTTAATTTCTTTTGTGTGAGTGATTTATGCCACATTCAAATGTGATCAAATGCAACACTGCGAAATCAACGTCTAAGTATACATATGTACTCACTATTTGTCAAAATTGTTTTAGAGCGAGTGCTTGTTATACGTGCCTTATGTGGTAATTCTGCTTGTTAAAATTGTCCAACCTCACATTTAAAAAAAGTGAGTAACTGCAACCCTTGGTTAGTAAAGTGTAAAGAATTTGGCATCGCAAGTGAAAATAAAAACTTTCGTTTAGCTCCTAATTAGGTCAATGCAATTTGATTTTGCATATACACATATTGCATGTACATATGTATGTACATGTTTATAGACACAACCGCAAAACTGATTTAAAAGTGTAAAAACGCAGACTGTCAACTGACATCGTCAAATCCGTGTACTGTCAATATGTAAATGCATAGTTTGAAATTGACAAGTAGCAAATCTTATAATATATTATTAGAAAGAAAAATAGTCATGTAGGAAGTGAAATGAGAGAAGCGGCAGGAAAAGATACTGCTAACTAGTCAAATCAAAAGCGATACACTTAAGACAATTCACTTGGTCGGACGGAGTGAGATAAACTAAAGTGCTACGATGGAACGCTCATTAAGCCAGCAGCCTTGTCTTTATCATTGTTGGCAACCCTATTGGTGTGACCTGTCTCTGTCATCACTTTATATACATATCCTAAAATTATATGCTCACGCATCAGATACTGGAATCATAAATACCACTTGCCGGAAATACGCTTCGGAGAACGGCTTACAGCTGGAGGGGTTTAAAAGGAAAACTGAAATCCTTAATTCGGCTTGTAAAATAAAATAGAAAGTTTAAGAAACAATTAACATCAGGTTTTATATCAATTGCACTTTGCCAATTTTAAAAGTATCTAACGTATCAAAAATAATACGTTTACACTGTTCCTGGGCTAGAGAAATCTAAGATAAAATAAAAAGAAATAACCAACCAGTCAAATTAGTTTTAACATGTACGTACATGTGTGTGTATATTCTGAATAATTTTAGATAGATGCCACAAAAGCAAACTAGACGACAAACACAATTTTTATACTAATTAAGAACAAGTTCCATTTTAAAGACCAAAAAACGATAAAGAAAAAACAAACGAACTCATGGTTAACTACAGCACACAGCATGAACTTTGAATTTTAGATTTCATTAGCTGCTGAAAACTGCAAAAAAAAATTTTTTGGTCTAATGTAAACTTTTTGTGACCTTCAAAGAAAATCACTTAAATTTAGATATTTTCAATCAATACGAACGAATTGGTTGATACAAGTTAGGTGAAACTCGATTTCCATGACTATGTAACAGCAGTTGGTCATTGGCTTTTTCCAAAGATGTTTTTAGCTGACTTGTTAAGTGACTTAACTAAGCCCGGGCCAATGGCCAGTAGTCGTAGTCGAAAGTGCAAGTTGAAATATGTAAGCGAATGCAATCGATTTCGTGTCTTCATACATTGGATCGGCTTGGCGAAAATATGATTGAAATCAAGTTTTTTATACATACCTGAGAGTAGGTATTGTGGTAGTTCGTGGAATTTTCTGATATCCTATTTGGCTAACAACTATTCAGTTGGTAGCTGGACATTTATCTTGGATATACGTAAAATGTGTGTTCCTTTTTGAATAATTCCCTAGCACTATATCTTTTTGGGAAATTATTATATCTCCACTGAGATCGTCATGATAACACTGATTAAACAAAGGTTTTTTACAGTTGTGGTTTGAGTCGTGGTTTGAGTCGTAAGCTTTTTAATGTTGACATACATACATATATCACCAACAAAAGTTCAGAAAATTTAACTCGAACTTAGCATATTTAGATAAACATACAAGCCGTAACACCCACTCGTAAAATTGGAAAAAATCCAAGTTTGGTAAGAAGAATAAAGACAAGGAATACTCATATTTTCGAGTCTGTTGAACCGAGCTCCAAAAGTGTGTGAACAGTTACAAGTTTCAAGCTCTGGTCATTAAAAAATGTCATGTTAAGACTGTATTGTTCTTAAAAAACAGTCTCTTCAATAAATGTTGAAGAATAGATTATCACAAATATTTGAAAGTTACGTACATAAAATATAAATGATAGGTAAATTAATTTCGTAAAGTGCATATTGTGACCACAGAAATACACGAGCTAAAAATATCTTGACAAATGTGCAGGAATTTTCAGTCAGATCATTAATGGAGCTAACAATCCATGAAGTAAATATGTACTACCTATTTAGTTGTATGTTTTTGTTGTGTTGTCAACGAGCTGCGCTTGTAACGGCAAAATCCTTTCACCCAGCCATAATTATGTTTGCAAACTGAAAAACAAAAGTAAACGAAATTAAAAAAACCACCCCAGCGCTAATTGTCATTAATTTATGTATGTATATCTATTTACATTGACTATATGATGATAGCGCATTAATGGCCAGTTCAGGCGAAAGCTATTGATACATGAGAGAAGTTAATCTGACTAAACTTCAAATGACCCCTTTGACTCAACGTTGGAATATGTTGTAATTCGATTGCACTGAATTCCACTTGCGGCACTTGTACATACATACATACATACATGTATGTCATCCATAGCATGTGGGCATTTTCTTGACACAAACGCACTAGATATTTGGTCCATCATCCGATGAGATTATGATGCATATCTACATATGTACATATGTAGGTATGTCTATGTCTAACACATTATTCAATCTATGTATGTATGTATGTTCATATGTTACTTACAAATGTATGTTTGCATGCATTTCCTTATATACATACACATATGCATATGTAGATATTACAACAACATAATACATTTTCGAGATAATAAAAAGTTCTCCAAAATAAAATAATGCTCAAAGCAAGGTTACGTACATATTTAATTTGCTATTATACATACATATATAGATAAATGTGTCTTTTCTTCTGTCAAATCCATGTATTTATCTGTATAAGTACGTGGAATTTACGTGGCAAGACTTTTACCAATTCAAGTTTCTTTAAGCGCAATGAGTGGGTAGAACAGCTCTCCGATTATGGTGAAATGAGAAGTTGGCCTTAACATCACACATAAATACGCACATATGCATGAGCCCACATTCCAGTGAATGAAGAACGGACAGACGTTTTTTTTTTTTTTTTAGCATAGAAATTTGAATAGAAGAATTCATTTTAAGTGTGGGACGAAGCTATTATAGTTAGTGTTTTCAACTTAAATATGGATCGACCTTGATATTTACACAAGAAGGCATTTTGTTTACAGATATGGTTCATTCACTTTGGACTATCGGTTTAAAATTAAATGGAGTATAATTTCCAAAAAATTTCTAATTGAACATTGATTTATAAAGTTAAGCTTTTCTTCATAAATGTAAAACCTTAAATCTTATTCAATGTTGTGTTGAAATTGATAAAATTTTGTTCATAATATAAACAAAATTATTTTGTTGGTTCTCCTTTTTATTGCAGTAATTCTGTTGCACATAAAAATGCAATTGCTGCAAGGACTGCTCTTTCAACTGCTACACCACAGCCTCGAACAATAAGGAATCAGGACTTCTCTGGCCTTGATTCCAGTGAAGGGCAGTCGGACGATAGTCATCTAACACGAGATTCGGTGACTCGGGAATCACAGAACGACGAACTAGAGTTTTCATCATCGACCTTAGACAAATTAGACGTGAGCACCCTACCGTTGCCCGCTTTACCAAAACGACGACGTACTCGCTCACGCGTCAGACAACAACGCCATGAAATTAATGAAGATGGGGCGAATGCAGCCTTCGTGTCAGCTAAACCTGAGATAGGCACGGTACAAGGAAATACCAGAATTGGGCGATTGTCTACGTCACCACAAGAACAAAATCTGTCTGCCTTCCAACAGTACGTTGCAAAGCGACGCGAAAGTCTTGAAGCATCCAATCGAAGTTTTAACGAGAAGCTGGAGGCACGCAAAATGCATTTCCACATGGGCAGCGGTGGAAATACCGGAGATACATCTGGCGCAGCTGTGCCCACATATTTATTTGGAGAGCACTTTTACGGTGTTCAAAGCGGCCGAAAATCCATTTCACCTGCTTCAAACAAAGAGGAAATCTATTTAAACAAATCTGGTTGGGTACAGGTTAATACGAAGCGTGGGAGTTGCATTGGAGATGAGAAACAAGCAGGTAGTATCGGATATCGGCGAATTAATTACGCGCAGCAGAACGGTTCTGGTCGAGTTCTTCAACTTTCACGTCAGAGTAACATCAACAGCTCTTCTAACTTACCATTTGAGCCAAAGTTCGTAGGTTCAAAGGTAGAGGAACTGATACAGCGTAATGAAACACGACTTAATGCCATCTCAACGACACGAGGAGAATCTACACTACGACCGGGCTATCGAATCATTGACCCACAGTTGGCAAATATATTAAATGAACGTCCCGGTTTTCTGCCAGTCAAGAGCCCCAACGGTTTGGAATCCCCGCCACCAGTTACGCCTATTCTATCGCCACCACCTGCCTTTCAGGACAATAGTCTTTCACCGAGACCACTTGAACGAAGAAAGCCAAGTCGCCAACAGCAAATACAACAAATCCCATCACGACTCAATGCTCATAATGTGAACAATGGTGTAGTTGGTGCCAAGGGTATGGTTTTTTCACGTAGCTTTGAATATGATACGAGGCGACCCGCCCCCACCGACAGCTATGTGGAAACCTTTTCCCGCAGTTTTGATGGAAACTTATCAGAGCGACCAATGCCACCATTAGCTTTTCAGCGCGAGCAAGAACGCTTTCCCAATTTCAGCACATTAACAGGAAACTCTCCGAATTATTTGACCAAACGCGAGGGCGGCGGAGGTAGCAGTGGATCGCTCCGTAGTCGGGACAATTCTCCAAAATTTTTGCAGCCTCAAATTGCTAAACAGACTACCGCTTATTTAAATGCATCCATCAAAGAAGCGCCACCCGCTTACAACACGCCTAGCGTTGGGATCGTCAACAACAGTCAACCATCGAAATATTCTCCACGCGCTCGACAAGATCGAGATCTGGTGACCTTTGAACGGTCTAAGAGTCATAATATGCTTGGACGTTCCCGTAAATCCCAGTTCTGCCGCATGGCCAGTGGTGGCCCAGTTCAAGTCCACCCAACTTCTAGTCTAGGAGTGTCCCGGTTTCGTAGCTTCGATACAACAATAAACCAACGCTTGAACTCATGCGATAGTGGTGCGCGTTCAGGTAAGTAATAGTTTCTACATTGTTTAAAATGCAGTACATTTTGTAGGGATAGTACGGAATGACTCTGTTTCACCTTTACTGATTACAGACCTTTCGAATGATGAGCTAGACAACGATGATGCTGGCTCCTCCGAATTCCTTTCTACTAGCAGCTATCAATTTGCAAATGCGACAACAACCGCGGATACTGTTAGCATAAGCATATCGCCATTTAAAACACAGCGTCAACGATCACTAACTCCTGATCGAAACGAATCACAAAGTCACAGCTCTTCTAGCAGTCTGCGTAAGCAACGTTCACTGACTCCAGAGTCTCGATCAATCACTCCCGAAGAGCGACGCAAGAGGGGATCACAGACAAGTTCGCGGCAGAATTCAAGCTCAAGAAATAATACATTAGAACGAAGACAACGACACGACGAAAAAACGCCGCCAACTATGTCCCGCAGTTCTTCCAGTTCTAGCTATAGTGGTGGCGACTTGCAGCCCAATGGCAGTACTCTTGTCCCTGAAAATGTCACTGTTGCAGTAGGAATTGCACCTATTGGGGTACTAGCGGGATCGAATGTAACTCAATCTGGTGCAGGGCCTATCACCGGCAGCCATCGCCGTGCCGTGGGCAGCCGCAATGCAGTCAAGCAAGCAGAGCAGGAACATCGAATAAGACGTTCGAGGTGAGTTATTTGTATGCCTTTAAAATACTTTTAATATCTTAACAGTTAATGGGCGATGCTAGTGAAAACACTGACAATTTTCTGTGATTTTTGAGAAACTTGTTTAATGCATTGCATAGAATAATTTTAAAAGCCATTGAATAAACGCATACATATATAAATATATTTGTATATATCCTATTATAGTTGATTTGAACTTTGTACAGGATTGAAGTTTTGAAGTGTCACACTAGTAAAGCCCCTTAAAATTTAAAGATGTTAAAGGATACATTAATACACAAATTTATAGCTAAAGGTGAAGTTAATCAAAATTACAACATACATACCTTAACTATACGCAAGCAGGTCTCTTCAGTTAAGTGAGCGCTCACCAAATCGGGCCCACAACAGATCGATCGTATGTGTAGAAGGTCAGTCTGCAGGACAGACAAAGCACCTGGCAGTTGCTTATCAACAGACGCAGGTACGCCTACCCAGTGGTGGGCCTCAATCCTCAGCAGTTTTTAATTCTTCTATTCGTGCCAAGATGCTCGTAAATGAAGCATCCACCAGCGCGAGACAACAACGACAGAACGTGGACGTGGACAAACCTCGTTCTTTCGACTTTGACTATAAGAGTTGCAATCGTAGTGGGAATGGAGGATTGAGGTCCACGCAGAATAGTGGCACGATTGCTAGTGGCAGAGATAGTGGAAGCAATCAGAATCTTCGTATGGAAAGGGAAACTCGCTCATTTGATGACGACTATCGCGAAGGCCTACGTTTTCTTCAGCCTGGAAGCAGCGAAGCAACCCCAACTGTGCAATCGTCATCTACCCGTATACGAAAGTCAAATTCTCCAGTCAACTCCCGATCTCCTCAGTCATCTGGAAGTCCGCAGCAGAATTATGGGTCACGTTTGTGTGATCATGAAATGTTGCGTAAGTCGCCTATAATGAATTTTCGGAGAGGCGATAGCAACGAATACGAGCTGCCTGCGATTTTACGTAATCGTGAGACCATCAATTCTGGCGGAAATAGCGAACTTAATTTTATGAGCAATGAAACGAGAATATATGAACACCCCACGACAGTGTTAAAGCCACAGCGTCCGCTCCGACGGAGTCCAGGATCGCGTGATGACCTTACCATAGAAGTGGCGGTAGGGGTAGGCGGAGATTATATATACAGACAAGCGACATCAACTGCAAGTCAGTCAAAAAGTAACAGCAGGTATTGAGCTAAAAACAACTTCAATAAGCACTAACCCCGCTAACGTAATCTAATCAACTATGCCAGAACCCACTAAGTAAACTTATCTGAAAAGCACCAAAGCCTCGATGGGCTAAAATCCAGTTTTGAAACATTAGCTGACTAACCTAACCTAACACAAATGACCAGAAAAAATTGTTAAGTTGCATAAATGTTTTAAAAAAGATTGCGTATGTACACTAGTTAAATAACTGGGTTTCATTATATTCTAGTCCAAATACATTAGCCAGATCATCAGAAAGAGCAAACAAAAGCTATAGCAAAACTCTTAATAATTCCGACTATTGGCCATGTTGTGGGACTTGCCAACAAGCAACACCCGGTGCCACAGCAATTAAAGTACAAAAAATTGAGCATAATACCGATACAGAGATAGCAAACCCGTTACCCATAGCTCACTATACTCATATCTCTACGGTAGCCATTAATAAAGAAATGGAAGCCCCAAGGATAACTAAGCTTTCAATTCCTCAATGGTCCCTATTGTGTAGTGGGGGTGTCACCCCTTTGACAAGTCCTGACAATGTGGATGAGCGTCAACAACTGACGGCTATTGTTAAACCACGCGTAATTACATTGGCTGCCAGCTCATTGGTTTTTGTAGGAGAATCTGCTTCACCATTATCAGGAACAACAGTGGAGTGCGACGAAGGAAATCAAAAAGAAGACGTCATTGAGACTAGGTAAGTTACCTTAGCAAATTAGCTATTTAAATTAAGCCATTCTTTACACCAAGTGAAACAACTATGTATTTTTCTTAAGTTTTTCCCATGGACCCATAGGGTGAAATGATATTTTTGAATCGCCAAAATGTATGTAACGGGCAGAAGAAAGCTTTTCCGACACAATTGCACCTATGGTGCTCGAGTTTTAAAATTTGCCACGCCTTCTTCCTCTCATCCACGCTTTTAAGTTAATACTCTGTTTGTTTTAGTATTCTAATCTTATATTTTAAATCGAATTGCAGTATTCAAAATAACTTGTTGGATGTGATGGTCAAAAACAAACAGAACCAAATTGAGATTTGCCGGAGAACTAAATCTCTACCAAATTTGGAATTTCGATTAGCCGATTCAGCTAAGGGAAGGTGAGTAACTAACAATTTATTTCATCATTTATTTCATCGCAATTCAGTCAAGGCAGTTGTGGAATATTGCATGTTGCAATTAATATTAAAATTTAAATCCACAATTTATGTTTAAAAAAGCTAAATTTAAAATTTTCATGCAACTATACTTTGAAAAATCCTGATTTGACCGGGAAAATTCAACTTGGCAAACTTCAAATAATTCCCTGTATTTAAGGGGCGATTAAAATACTGGGCTCTGCTAAAGATAAAATACTACTGTTTGTGGCTGTTAAGATTTTGAAATCTGGGCCATTAAAAACTGTCTCTTTTATTTTTGCATATGAAATCAATATGTTCTTGTAACTGCATTCATTATTGACGCCACGCCGAAAAGTAGATCAGCTTTACCTTACGTAGTTATTTATTTTAATTATTTAGGGTAACTCATAATGAGCTAACATGAACAATCGATAGTTTATCGTTATATAGAGTGACCGTAGTAGGGTAGTATTATAAGAAGAGGAATTCAAATTCTCACTCTGTCCCTTTCGCCCTCCCGATCGACTCGGGTTCGGAAATTCGTGCGCGGATGTTTTCTTGAATCCGAGAGCAAAATTCTGTGTATTTTTTTTTTGTGCATGTATGTGTGAGCGCGTATTTGGCGGCAATATTAACAATTATATCTATGCACAAATGTGTGTATCTATGAAAAAAACAAATCAATAACATATTACGCAAAAAATTTAAATATCAAAAACGGTGCAAATGTCCCAACCTCAAAAAGGATGCAATGAACAGGAAGCCGAAGAGCTGCTCGTCTTCTGCACTGTAGGTATCCAAGAGGATGCTAATACCAAAGCCTGTGCCGGCATTCCGGTTGGCCCTGATAGTGGGCGTGCCTCAGCAAATGGATTTGATACCGGAGAAATAAATAACCAAGACGTGGAGGACACGAGTAAATGGTATTTAAGACCTGTTACAACAACCTTATGTAAGCAGACAAGAACAGCAAATTACAACGTGAAACGTGAAAATGTCAGAGTTGTCATCAACGAAGTGAGCAAAAGTGCAATGTAAGTCATCCACATAAGTTAATTTGTGTGCGTACTTGCATACCGACTCAAAACTTATCATGTAGCCATGTATTATGGGAATATGGATTGAGATTCGTTGTTATCTACATAGTTCATTCATATGTATCTACACATTTAACACTAGAACACATCTGCACATATGTATGTACATACGTAGATACATAAGTGCAGAACATGCATTTTAGGTATGCATTTGCGTCACACACTCACACAGACATAATACATATATATGTACATTCATACACATACATACATAGATGCATGCCAATATTGTGTTCCTTTTAGTGGTGGTGGCAAGTAGCAACTGGTTCAAGTATTTTTACTTCAACCCCTCGTTCGGACTTCTTTTTCATTGCACAGCTGCTGCATCTGTGGCTGCTTATTACTATAACCTTTGCGTAGGGTATTTTTAAAAATTGTTCAAATGTTTATAACGGACAGTCCGTCCATTCGTACGCCTGTCAATCTGTTTGTCCTAGGATAGCGGATTTGTTTGGTTGTGCAAGTACTATACATTTTTCGCATCATTGATTTTTTGATGAGAGTGACACCGTGACGTCTGCTACGTATGATTCTTCGTATTTGAATTGCCTCCAATCAGCCATGTAAAATTTGCTTATGACCTGTTGACCACCCTTTATGTTTTTTTACGGGTTGTCAGCCTACAACCGTGAATATTTGGGACACATTTTTGAACCTCTTCTGCCCCATAAAATTGCGCAACTCATCTATCCCAGAAGGCCCTTTTTCAGTTATTTGTTAAAAAAAAGTGTAAGATAAATCTTAAAGTGCCTTTTTAAAAAATATTTCTTTAATACCTAGCAGTGTGGGCTTCAAATTTAACTACCTTTCCAACGCTACATATATATATTAAATTTGGCAGAGAACTTGCTTTTATAGGGTTAAAAAAAAAAACATGAGCCATATCTGTGCTAGAAAGAACTTTTACTACGAAATACGTTTGCTTACGAAAATGAATTGGAACTTGCTCTGATTCTCTAGTTAGTGGAGTGACACTGGTCATTTAAAGCACAAATGCATCATGCATCGACTAGCAGCAGACAAGAAAACGAACGTACGGCCAACAGATGTGCTGTTTGCATTTAAACTTTCTCTGATGATCCGGTGTAGCGTACAAAAACAATTCAACAATGTTTAATCCAAATCATTTGATGGTCGATGGATATTCGTCGCAGACTTTCTAATTTTGCTTTCTAATGTTCCTAATGCCTCCTTGAACAATAAATATGATTGCATGTGTCTTCCAGATTTCTTATCCGATATTTATGTAATTGAATATTTAATTTAAGTTTGTCAATATGTACGCCGAATAAAAATGTAAAATGAAACACAGATTTGCCAGATGATAATGGCGTATCACATGTAATGAGGTATAACTAATAAGGAAATTATAGGAAAATTGTAGGAAACTATCCTGTCCCTTGAGTATGTATGAGTATGTGTTTACCCCATACAATTCAATCGCGATACAAAAACTTCTGATATTTTACTGATAATAATATGAAACCGATTTCGTCATACTGCTCAATACCATATTTGTTGTCTGCAAGCAATGCTAGCACCACTGCCTAGCGCAGTAGCCACGTAAACAATTTTATGTGGAATTAAAAACTAATGATAAAAATAAAGGCACCAGCGATAGTGCCTATTTGTAATCAACAAACAGAAGTCGACATTAAGAAGGTGTCATCACACAGGTATTTAAAGAGATAGAATACATATATGGAGGCATATTGAACGGCAGACAAAAGAAACCAGAGAGCCAGGTTAACTTTGATGGGGTCGAAATGTGTGTATTGTGGGTAATGAGAGACTTCTCAATAGAGAAGATCCAAACAGGTAAAAAAGGTATGAAAAAAAGCTATTGATTAAAGTCTGAATTACATTGGTGTTTGGATTTCCAACAATACTGTAATTGCTTAGTTCTCGACAACTTAAAAAAACATTGCATAGGCGAAACATACCATTGGATCCCACATCTATTTAGATTGTTTATACATTAATTTTAACAAATTTGTCCTTCATGAAGATCAGGCTCCATGGGCGTCGATAAGATTGAATTAATTATTAAAAGGAAGGATTAATTTTTCTTTGATGTTGTCGAAGTAGAGTCTATTTAATGCTCCTCGTGAGGTCGAAAAAGTTGAGGTTTATGTTAAGCCTGCGGCACAACACCAGGAGAAACATCGGCACCATACTGTCAAATTCTGTCCTTGGCCGCCGTAGTTTTTTCCTCAGGTATGTAACGACCTGTTTGCGGCATTTATTTATTTTCAGAGTGAAAAACCAGTTTTAGGCTATAGGCAGCCTTTCGTCAACAACATGTGTACCTGGATACTTATAAAAGTATGTGTATTTTCTGACCCTGCATGTTTTTTGCATTAAAAAAAGTAACAAATTTTTTTGTTTCACTTATCGGACTCCTTGGTGTAAATTGCAAACAGCAAGAATACGCCTGTAACCTTGTGCCTTGTCGAGAAGAAACAAGACCTGGTCGTTTTCTGTGAATTCAGATAGGACTACTGTAATATATAGATCCCATAATCCAAAGGCCAAAGACTTCGATGTTGTCACGGAATTATCGTTAAATTTAATATTTGAAAGATTATGACACCCTTACTCGTTCTGTAGGGATGTAAATATTAATGAAAAGCTACTTGTACAAATGCCCTTCTATTTCCGTTACAATCAACGTCAGCTATGAATATTTCGACAATGGCCTTAAGAGGAGTTTTGCGATGTCATAGAGAAAAACAACAACGGTCGCTTTTAGATATTTACAATTTTGTAAGTCAGCCATCGATCGAGAGTTCTGAAAACAGAAAAGAGAGCCGAAAAACTCAGGCAAAGGAAAATCAGTGAAACTTCAATTTAACCATTTAGGTGCGCGTCTCAGATACCTCGAAACGCAGACCTGTACTCTCAGTCAGGAATGTTTCGATAGCAAAATGCAGCTCAAGAGCATCAGAAAAATCTATAGCATGAGGGTTGCATAGTTCGTCCTTTGCAACGAAGATCAGTCTCTTTCTAATCAACGAGACGTGCGGTTCTGTTGTGAAATATTTGGTGTATAGAAGACCACATATATTCAATATCAAGCAGACACCATTGATCATGGTAAAATATTAAAAGTGCCTTGTACTGACTCAGTTTAACTTGCCAATATTTCTTTTGACGAGGAAATATGGCCTTCTATCAGAGTCAGTTTCAACCAGATTTCGTGTCCAAAATAGATAGAAGTATTTGCCACAGTCGTAAATCGACGGCTGGTTTGAAGGATATGCAAAGTAAAATACATTCAAAAGGACGTCGCTTTAATACCTTACAACGGTGAGCCTAATGAGGGTTAAAGCAGCTTTTCTACCATGTGGAAGTGTCATCTATATCTGGGTTTTAAGATATATTGTATTTACAACATCAATCCTGTTGCAAATCATACCTGGCTTTCCTTAAGCCGGAGTTTTTGTTGGCTTGCTTCTATTCACTCAGTAAAATTTACATTTCTTGGAATTTCTTTCTTTTTGTTTCTTCAAAAAGATTCATTAACCAAGTTTCCATTCGAAACAATACCTTACTGCTATATATACAAAATTATATAGTCCGCTACATTTTTACAAGCAGGCCATGTGGAGCAGTAAACCTTTGCGTTTGAACGAACAGCTGTGCTTGTTCTTCGATCATTTTTTATTACATGCTTAGCTACTAAACATGTTTGTAAAAACATTAAAATTGTCTTGGATTAACTAACGGATTTCATTTTGTTTTTTTCGTTTCAGTTTTCCTAAAAGCGTTTTTGATATAAAATGCAATACTCACACCGTTGGCTTGGTGAGTTATATTTGCTTTGAATATTTTCGACTGTTTCAATGTGTATTCCTTTTACTGCACCGCGACGGTTAATAATAATTTATTAAAAATCGTAGTCATAGTATTTATTTTTTCCTTTATGTAATAATAATCCTCATAGAGTTGGTTGTTTGGCTTCTCCACTGTATCGCATTACAGAAAGTAGAAAACAAAAATAAAAGACAGCTGCCGTATTTCCTGCCGTATTCCAACGTTGAATGAGCGACTGCAACAGCTGCAATTCCGAGGGTGTCACGCGCTGGTTCAGGAAGAGCTACACATGTACATATGCATGTTGTGTCTACACAAATGTATGTAGATATACATATGTATCTCTAGTTGTGGTTTGTAGCCATAGCCATCCTCATAAGGCATATGTATGTATTTTGTACTCTGAGTGCATTAAAGTTTACTCAGTAGAAATTTAAAAATACAAATGTACATATGCCTTCTATGAAGCTGCACCATGAAAGCGATTATTTTTTAGCTTCACTGAAGAAGCAGTACAATGTCACGAACAGCATGAAGACGTATTTAACAGCCGCAACTTGAAATCGTATTAAACGGAATTTTATAAGTAATTTCATGTGGGAACACCAAGTCACATTGAATATGTACATAGGCATTTACATACATTTGTACATACATACATATACATACATATATATTTCGATTAGTCCGAAGATGCATGTGATACGTAGTCTCTTTTGCATCGTCATGCCAGCTAAGAAGTATACATATGTACATGTGTATGTATTCATACTTATTTCTCATGGAACAAACTACCTGGGATGAAGAGTTCATTTGCTAAATACAGATTACGTATTTTTGTTAACTCTATCTAGAAAAAGGGTATCTAAAAGTTGTCGCACGACCTGTAGTAATTTTTATATTATATGTAACAATATATGGATTTATCTAACCGCAGCTACAGCCAGGCCCTATAAATGAACCTGAGAAATTGATATTTATTATCGATGGAATTGATGTTTACCAACATAACAGATACAAATGTATGTACATACATACATATACTTGTTTTCTGCTGCTTTCTGTTTCATTTCTTTCAAATCTTCAAGAAATGCTTCTTGATTTGTTTATGAAAATATTTGAAAAGCCAAAAGGAAAAGCATTTCCGTTTTTGTGTTGTGTTTTAATGAGTTTTTCAGTCACATGTTTGTTTACTGTAGACAGGTTCAATGCGCTCATAAATTAAACGTTTGGTGCAATCTTCCTGTTCTAACAATAGGCGTTTAGATCGTGTGTTACAGGGATGTTAGTTGAAAGGTGGTAAATGATGTGAAGGAGATGAGCCAAGGAAAGGCATGTAAATTAATTGAATTGTTATCGCTTTGCAGCTGATTTAATTGAATTCAATGCGTTTCTCAACCAAAGGATAAAAGCTAATCAAACGAAACAAAAAAATTTAGACTTGTGGCAAGGTCGGTAACAATAGCCTGACCCAGACAAACCAACAGCAATTCGCAGCGTGGGCTTGGCAATGTTAGTGCTAATCTAATCAAGTCACTTCACTCCCGACTCGAATTGTATGCATAGCTCACAATAACCAACCAATAGACTCGTTTATATTATACAACAGAGAGTGACCCCACAAGAAGCAGCCAAAGAACACTTTAATGTTTATCAATCAATGGTGATATCGTTCCCATTAACAAAAGGCCATACGGCTCGCGGCACTCAACACTCGGCCAGCAGAGCGCGTCGCATTTGCAATTCTCAGTACAATCAGCAATCGCTGACAATCAGTTATTATTTATCACTTCGCTTGATAGCACCTGACTGAGGCAACGGTGACTCTAGGATAGATCGAAATTTTTTAGCTACATATTATACTATCAGTTGGCTACATTCCTGCTTCACACTATGAAAAAGCTGATAGTGCCCACGATTATGGATACTTATGGCCTGATCAAGTTTTGGGATTTCGACGCTGGCACTCCTGACTACGTTGCGTGTGAGCAGCCAGCTATGTCAGA
This sequence comes from Drosophila tropicalis, assembly GCF_018151085.1. Taxonomy (NCBI): domain Eukaryota; kingdom Metazoa; phylum Arthropoda; class Insecta; order Diptera; family Drosophilidae; genus Drosophila; species Drosophila tropicalis. The sequence goes on along the minus strand of NW_027172614.1, from coordinate 393,476 downwards.
CAAGAAATCCCGCAACATACAGTTTGTAACTAATGATCCTTTGCCTTGGATGGGGCAAGTGGAATACAAGTGGAATGGGCAATTCTTACAGGTCAGCTAATACCCATTGTCCAGTCAGAGTGATAACTTCTTTGCCCGTCTACTTTACGTCTGATAATTTTTTCACCATTTACCAAAAAACTTTAACATTAGTTACGTCAATGAAAGGTGCACCAGTTTGTTTTATTTTATCGGTGTTTGAAATACAATTAAAACAAGTTTAAATTGTGAAAATAAATTTTTGATATCTTGGAAAATTGATTTTGAATAAACGATGGTGTGTGTCTGTGTGTGTTTTTTTTTTAAATTTTTTCCTTCAAAGTCTATTTATTATTATCGGTGTCGGTGTCAGTGGCAGCATCAGTATCTGTGCTTGTTTTTCTTGTCAAAAAAAGCAAAGCTAGATAAATCTGTATTATAGTATATACTTTTTCCAACTTATCTATAAACTTTTTAAGGCGTTCCAACGCATTCAACATATTATGCGTGTAGTACACCTGTGAACGTTGAAAATTACAACGAATCTCATGCGAATTCCTGTGGCATTGTTCATTATTTTAGATATTTTTACATACACATACATATGTATGTACATACATATATACAAATATATGTATGCATAGTAAAGAGAGCAGCAGCCGACCACATGCCAATGCATGTCATATTTGTTGTTACAATAAATCATACTGACCGAAACACGCTCTTATACATATATTAGCAGGGTTCTTTAACAAAGCAGGTCCAACATGATAAGACATAAAAGCTTGCGTGTATTAGTGTATTAGTCAAGGGGAGGCCATCGCCTCTTCACATAGCGCTAATCATGTCATTTGCCTAATTCAACTTTCTTTTCCTTACAGTCACAACAGATGCGAGCCGTATCAAGTCCTGCATTGACAGACTCCGAATCCACACAAAGGAATCTCCAAAATAAAAATACAGCACTGGCCAACTTTGCAGACAACGGCTGCTACAATTCAGAAAGTGGAGGCTTTGGTGTGTTGCAGAAGTTTAAACGCACTTTCAATAATTTCCAACAACGCAACCAACTTAATATTACTCATATGCCAGCAAAGCCTACTAAGCCCAAGTCATCCCCCACGACACCAACAGGCACTATTACAGCTGCACTTCCGCCAACTGCCTCTTTTACAGCGCCCTTGGGCATTGGGACAACAGCACAAGAACCAATTGTTGAGGTTAATGACGCAAGTTCTGGAAAATATCGTTTTGGACCCCTGATTTGGCGTTCATCAAAAGAACGCCGCAAGACCAAATTTAATCGACGTGACAAATGTAATTCAGGCGATTCGGGTATTCAGGTCGAGCTTGAACAAGATGACCATTATCAGGTTGCTCGATTACATGATGGAGCCGCAAACGCTTCTATTTGTGAACTGGAATCAGAGACAGCCACTAACATGCCTGCTGAAATAAAATCGCGTATAATACGCCGCACTAAGTCTGCAAAAACAAGCGGCATTCTCAATACTAATGCGACGAAAAAGGCTAGTACAAAGTCTAAAATAAGCAAGCACATCGATGAAATAGAGCGTGAAGCTCCTGAATCATTACCAACCCGATCTTTAAGCCAACCAAATGGACTTGAACATTATGGCATTAAACGAATAGATATGGAGGATAGCGATAGCGACAGTGTCGCTTCACATGATGAAGGTAGTCATTCTTTGTATTATACACTCTGTAATTCAAAATCAGTAATATTATATATGTGAAAATTGAAACGTCAAATCATCATTACTCCTTATAGCTAGCACCTACTATCCCGTTATTTTTGCGGAAGTACTTTACAATTTTACTGCTGGAGGAGCGCAGGAATTAGGACTAGAGCGCGGCACGTTGATCGAGATATTGCGAAAGGAAGTTGGACCTTGGTGGTTCGGGAGGATTCGAAAGGGCGACGTTAGTATAGTGGAGGAGATCCTCGATCATGAACTGGGATGGTTTCCAAAGGAATTTGTGCGCATAATTCACTGCCCGGAAACTGATACCTTCTTCAACTCTCAAAAGGCAAAAGATGAAGAAGCGCAAACGCTTGAAGGTGAATCCCAACCCGTTACCCTGACTGAATTTTCCGATGATCCGGACGCCACAATGATAATGGATCAAAGCAATATAACCACAATAATTATAGAAGCGTCGACCCCTCTGACTGCTCCCCTGTCAACTATTCCAGCCAATGTGCCATTGGACAACGCAGCTGTCCTTCGTCGCAGTGCCGTTCGCGAGTTGCTTGAAACAGAAGCTAATTATGTGAAATTGTTAGCTTCGATATGTGATGGGTAAGTGCTGAATTAAACAATTATTAAACGGTGCACTCAATACTAATATTTTCATATTTATTATCTATAGATATTTGCCGGCAATGAGCAAGCGCATCGACATATTCTCGCCCAACAGTATTCGCCTGATATTCTCTAATATATCAGTCATCTACAAGTTTCAGAGAAAATTTCTTCAGACTTTGCGGAGCGGCATAGAACAGGACCAAATCGCAAAGGTTTTCCTCAATATGGTGAGGTTTAAAAAACACTTAGTATTTTTGTGATAAACTCATGAGCTGAAATGGTATACTATAAATTAAAGTCGACAAATTGTATGCATATGTACATATGTGTACATTGTTGATCAGCATCAAGAGTCGAGTTATAATGTTCGTCAGTTCCTTCGTCGGACTACTTATGGATCTTACGCTAGATTCACCAAATTCGAAAGTTGACTCCTGACGAAAAAAAGGGGGAAAAAAAAATTCTCCGAAATATTTGGAGAATTGCAAACCAGCATGTGAATTTAAATCTTATTTATTTGAAGTTCTTATTTATAGTATACCGAAGTCGGCGCGACGTCTTGCATATATTTTTTTGTTAATATCGAAATTTCATAATTTGATTCTAGCATAAAGGGTTTCTTTGCTACTCCACTTATTGTAATGCCTACCCGCGCGCTTTAATTGAACTCGAGTCTTATGATCGCGTAAAAGATGCCCGCATCATATTGGAGAAGTAAGTTCGTATATTTAATGATCAAGACCAGTTTTTTTTGTAATTTGTATATGTTTTCATTTAACACTATTAGTTGCCGTGAGTCTGAGAATCTAGCCGAGTTGCCGCTTTCTGCTCATCTGCTGGCGCCTGTACAACGCATCTGTCGTTATCCGCTACATCTGAGCGAGATTATGAAAAACGCGCTGGTCCATACCGAAGAGCTTGCCAAGGGCAACCCTGGTACCACAGCTACCATTGATTATGAGCAATCCGATGTAACACAGTTGGACATTCCAGATTCACAAGAAACTGTACATCAAGCTCTGCAGGCAATGCGCGGCATTACAGAAGCTGTAAATGAAGGAAAACGGCACAGCGAGACCATTGCCCGCCACCAGTCAAGTTTTCAAAACTTTAAGGGTCCGCCATTACATCTGCACAGCACTCGATTTTTCCTGCAAATTGATGCCACCCGTCAGAAGCAAAACCTGTGGAACAGCAGCTATACTTTGTTCCTGTTCGATAATCAACTCGTTTACTGCAAGCGTGACATTATCAAGCGTAGCCACTTTATGTATAAAGGACGCGTTTTTCTTGACTCCTGTCGTGTAGTAAATGTCCGTGACGGAAAGATGTTTGGTCACTCAATAAAAAACTCGCTCCGGATATACTGCGAGTCGCAGGCTAAGTGGTACGACTTTAGCTTCCGTTCGGCTACCCGCAAGCATCGTTTTCTTAATACTTTGGCTTTAGAACGGCAATTTGGGGGCAAGGTCTTGTATGTGTCGGAGATGACTGGCTTTGAGTACAACTATGATCAGAGGCCCGGTGACTACTCTGATCATTCGGATATTGATCAAGCGGACTCGGAACACAACTTGGGCGGTGGCGGTGGTACAACCTCCGCTAGTGGCGATAGTTCTGTGCCAGAATCACCAGCCAAGTATTCGGATACGTTGCCCAAGAAATCGCAATCCCGCGACTCCATCGCTACAGGAATTGCGTGTCAGCACACAATAACAGACAGCTCAATTGTATCTACAGGATCACTAGGTCGACGGCGACTAGGCAATTGGTTTGGACGCAAACCCAAAAGCAGTAATTGTACACCAAGTCAATCGCCCACTCACAAACCACACTTTGATGCAAATGTAACACTAACAGAAGCTGGTGTGGCTGCCATTGAGTTGGCCGAAGGTACTGCTGCACTCCAGCAGTAACTCTACCTTGCACTTGGAAAATACATACATACATATACATATTCACATAAATTCATACCAAAATACGCGCAACCTACAAGATATAAAATATTCAAGACAAGTAGAAGTAATATTGAAACTGCATTTACAAATAGAATCAAGTGCATAAGTAAGTTAATTTATGTCATCCTCATATCTACAATAAGTTATTTTTTTTATTTAAATAATATTACCTAAACATTAATATGTTTTAAGTTCAAGTGTTGTTATGGTTTTTATAACCCAATTACAATTTAACAAATTTTGTTCATTGTTTGTCCATATTATCACGAAAAAGTGATTAATTGTTAGCCCACAATGTTTTTAATGTTTTTTTATATATGTACAAATGAAATGTGATTGGTTTGGGTTTTGAGAACGCTATCTCTTCCAACAACCGAATATATCTAAAAAAAAAAAAAAAAAAAAAAAAAAAAAAAAAAACATCCTGACTTGAACATAAATGGAAAATATCCGTTATTCTTAACTGTTGAACAGCTCCTTTCGCAATTTAAATATATAAAAGGACAACAAAGTATTAAAAGCATTGCGATTCATGGTTAATCTTAAGGTTTTTTTTATTTAAAATTCCGTCGCAGAGGCGTTACGATGTCATTGTGATTGATTGTATCTATCGTTATAAAGAAAAATGAATATACATATATATTACGTATAAATATTTACATATATACATATTGTAGTTCAGCATATGGTAGTATATCCAAATTGCTTTCTTATAAATTTGGTCAGATACACATATTGTTAAAAAAAAACCCACAAACACACACGAGCGAATTTAATTATTTTTTTCCCAAATATGTGTATCTCCATTATAGAGTTAATGTTAAACTTAAACAGTCGGCCAAAGTAAGTTGAGCAATTTTAAGGCAACGGTTATGTTATGTGAAAATTTTGAAAAATATCTTTTAAGCAATTTTCTATTTGATAGAGAGGTGTCTGAAATGGGAGTTTCAAAATGTTGTGTAGTTTGTACTTAGTTAACTTTAACGTTTCTTTCTTCTTTTGAAAGAACGACTTTCCAGAACAAGAGCACAGAATATTCTAAGCAGAGAATGGAGTCTTTGCCTAGCAATTTATTATAAATTGAACATAAAGTTTAAAAATATTTAAAATACAAAGCTATAACGTACACAACCATATACAATACATACAAACATATGCCCCATATGCCAAAGTAATATAAATATTTATAAATATACATATATATGTAAATACATATATATGTAAGTTCGTTATTCCAAATAAATAATTTTAACAAATAACAATATATCAATCAATTTTCTATGTTTTGGAAAAGGTTTCGGGCTTGGGCCCAATGCTAACCTGATTAGGACGTCTTTAACAACTGCTCCATGTTTTCTTTATGTTCCAGTGTAATAATTTTGATTGCCAATTCGTTTAGGTTTCGATTTTGGATAAACAAAAAATAAGTTTGCGATTCTCTAAGTTTTAGTGTGCTAATTTTGATTGCCAATTCGTTTAGGTTTCGATTTAGGATTAAGTACGAGCTTGATGGCAACAAGTTATCGGCGACGCGATAAGTTATCATTTATCGGTATCGCTTCCTGGTGACAAGTGTCGTCTATCTTTTTCGATTATCGAAAAGCAGCTATGTCAGTATTGCAAAACGTACGTAAGGTCGAAAACAAGAGGAAAATTTATTTAATTCAACAAAAACTTGTTGCACCATGCGTATCCGACAATTGTTAAACTAGTTTCATTACTAAAAGATGCACAGCCACAACCAAAGCGGCGCCAGTGCCAGCAAAGTGGTAGCAAGACTTACGGCCGATGGCCAGGTGTATCCGAATCAAAATAAAAACTTGTTGCACTACGAAATTGTAAGCATCCTCCATCTCAATTAATTATAATGGAAATAATCGTAACAGCCCGTGTTTTTAGCGCACCGAAGGAGAAAAGGGTACAGCAACCGCAACATGCCTGGACTGAGGAAAGCAACTTCTACAGTGCTCAAAAGATAGTGATGTGATGGGGGTGAAAACAGCCTTAGGCAATGGAGCGCCTTTTGCGTCCGATTGGCTAGGTATGTATGTCAGCCTTACACTTTGCAGCCATGAACAACCAGCTGGAGATCTGCGAAATTCTGTTGCAAGCCGGTTGTAATATGGACGCAAAAACAAAGGTGGACCGTACGCCATTGCATTTGGCCTGCTATTACGGCCACGAACGTATTGTTAGCCTACAACAATACATACAAACATATGCCCCATATGCCAAAGTAAAATAAATATTTATAAATATACATATATATATAAATACATATATATGTAAGTTCGTTATTCCAAATAAATAATTTTAACAAATAACAATATATCAATCAATTTTCTATGTTTTGGAAAAGGTTTCGGGCTTGGGCCCAATGCTAACCTGATTAGGACGTCTTTAACAACTGCTCCATGGTTTCTTTATGTTCCAGTGTAATTTTGATTGCCAATTCGTTTAGGTTTCGATTTTGGATAAAAAAAAAAAATAAGTTTGCGATTCTCTAAGTTTTAGTGTGCTAATTTTGATTGCCAATTCGTTTAGGTTTCGATTTAGGATTAAGTACGAGCTTGATGGCAACAAGTTATCGGCGACGCGATAAGTTATCATTTATCGGTATCGTTTCCTGGTGACAAGTGTCGTCTATCTTTTTCGATTATCGAAAAGCAGCTATGTCAGTATTGCAAAACGTACGTAAGGTCGAAAACAAGAGGAAAATTTATTTAATTCAACAAAAACTTGTTGCACCATGCGTATCCGACAATTGTTAAACTAGTTTCATTACTAAAAGATGCACAGCCACAACCAAAGCGGCGCCAGTGCCAGCAAAGTGGTAGCAAGACTTACGGCCGATGGCCAGGTGTATCCGAATCAAAATCAAAACTTGTTGCACTACGAAATTGTAAGCATCCTCCATCTCAATTAATTATAATGGAAATAATCATAACAGCCCGTGTTTTTAGCGCACCGAAGGAGAAAAGGGTACAGCAACCGCAACATGCCTGGACTTAGGAAAGCAACTTCTACAGTGCTCAAAAGATAGTGATGTGATGGGGGTGAAAACTGCCTTAGGCCATGGAGCGCCTTTTGCGTCCGATTGGCTAGGTATGTCAGCCTTACACTTTGCAGCCATGAACAACCAGCTGGAGATCTGCGAAATTCTGTTGCAAGCCGGTTGTAATATGGACGCAAAAACAAAGGTGGACCGTACGCCATTGCATTTGGCCTGCTATTATGGCCACGAACGTATTGTTAGCCTCTTACTGGCTCTTAAATGTAGTGTCAACTCGAGGGATATGGTAACTGCACTACCTCTCTGAGTAAATTCTTTCTCATTTCTTTATTTTCCATTAAAGCTCCGTATGACTCCTTTGCACTGGGCAGTTGAGAAAAGGCACAAAATAATAGTGCGTTTACTACTGAAGTGTCAAGCAGATGTCACATTAGTGTCTAAATTCGGCAAGACGCCAATAGCGTTAGCTGTGCTTACTGAGCAGGCGGACATTCTTTCTGAGCTAGAGACTGCTCGGCAGGCTCAAGCAAATCGCAAATACAACGAAGAGACAGAGGTAAGTGAAAGGTAGCTTTGTCCGAATTAAAACGAATTAATTTTTTTTTTACGACTCACAGAAAGAGACTAGTGATGCGGTTAATTCTATTATGGACGAGACTCTCAAAACTTCTGAGAACGTGGATATGTCAGTTGAAGAAAAAATGGATGTGCTTGAAAATCTTCGCGGTCGTAAGTTATATGCTTTATTCAATTGTCATAATTAATCATTATCAAACGTTGGTCATGTTAGCAGGCAGCAATGTCCTGGGGGACACCGCATTAAATATGCTAAAATCACACGGCATTGCTGATATGATGCAGGACAATGATGATGAAGCTTCCAAAGATATGCTTAATACAGCTCTCCAAAATGGACGTAAATTGGTTCTGTCAGAGGCTGGGCGCATGGTGTTGCACGAAACAAAAACAACACAAAGCGTTAATGGTAGCACACCGACTTACCGGAAAATCGCAAATCCCGTCACTAATACACACAGTTCTCCTCCGCAAAAAATTCGTATGAATGTCATTAAACAAAAGGAGTCAATTTCTCCAAGTACGTGTGCGGGTTTGACAAAAAACAAGGTGAGTGTTCGGAATTGCGGTTTTACATAAAATTAACTTCCCCTTTTTAATCAGAATATAAGGATAATCTCATTGACTGATTTTAAGAAGCTTTGCGGTAGTTCAACTGATAATCAGGCGAAATCGGTGCAGAAAATTCCTGGTTCATTGGCTAGGTAAACGAATTATGCTTATTTTTGTTACATACTTTTCTGTTAGTAATGTCTTTTATTAAATACAGCTCTGGTGTGGTACGTCAGCTGTCTTATGCCACTAAACTGGTCAATATGCGACATTTGCAGTCCCGTCAACTTAAACTCCCATCCCTTCGAAAACCTTTGGAGAGTGGGAGTACTGATGAGCAGCAACATTTATTAAATGAAGCTATTACTACGCCCATAAGTCCCCACAACTTGGCAATGTCAAGTACTCTACGTGGACAAGTAGGCACAGTGCAGACTATACAACTGCGGCCATCTCAATCAACTGGCTCAACTAGTACTAACAATGGAACTGCCTTTAAAAATGCAACGCGCTCCAATTTGCGAGGCGCTAATGAACTGAACGCGAACACAAGAGCTCCCAACGTTATGCCCCTATTGACATCTTCTGAAATTTGTCGGCAGCTGCATGAACTTAGACGACAAAATGATGAATTACGTCGTAGTGTCGATTCCATTCAAAAGGAGAAGGAGGAAATGCGGAAACGCATTGAGCACTTAGAGCAACAAGTATTGCTTGGCGAGGCACAGGAGGTAATGCAGTATGTGAACGATTAGGAAAGGGCATAGTGTAGTCTCAGCATTAATTTTGAGTTTCTCTATTTTGTGCATATTGTTGTTGTTAAAGCTGCTGCACGCAAATTTTATCAATAACAATATTACCGACTATCATCTTAATATAAGCTAATTAGTTTATGTAAATAGTTAAAATAAGATTTGATTAAATTAAGAATATATATTTTAGTTGCCTTTTGTATTGACTGCTATCGCACCTTCTGGCCTAAATTTTGCTAATAGCAATACACACTTCATGAGTTAATTTATTTAACTTAATGTTAAGACAGCACATTCACAAACAAGTAAAGGTATATAAAGAATTGCATTTGTTTAATTCCCAAATCAGTTATTAACGGTTATATTTATAATTGTAATAACATGATATGTCTATTACAATGGTCCGAAAAAACACGAATACCTTCATAACTCGATAATTTTTGTAAACGGTTTGCATGTTCTTTGGCTACCTTATCAATGCGTATCAACATCATTGAACATCATCGAATACTGGAATGTCCTTCGGATTTGCTTCTAGAGAATAAAAACTATCGATCTGAATTCAAGTAATTTTACTAACCTTCTGAAAATATTGCTCAAACTTTTTTAATTTTTACACAATAATGTCTAAAATTCAGTCATTTCAAAGACGAATATATTGTCCGTTTGTCAGATTGTGGTCCTCAATTGACACTAACAGATCCTACAGTGTCTTTAGCCAAGCCGGGATTTTTTTTGTATGAGAAAAAATTGCCAATATATCGTGAGTCCTTTGAAGGATCAGAGGGAAAGTACTATCATGAAGCTCTATTTATCAGGGACTATCTTTGGATCAAAGGACACTTCGATAGTCCCACGAAGAGCTAAGACATTTTTTTTCTATTTTTTACACATTTTTGGCCGCTTGGTTCAATTTGGTACTTGGTTCAATTTGGAACTTAAAAAATTCCAGTCCGAAAAACAGAAAAATGCACATAGGTCGCTAATTTTATAGACGATTTATATATCCTATGTATAGATTCAATGTTCAAATTGAGTTCTTATCTGTTCTCGTCGATTGACATCACCAACGTCCTTCGAAGACTTGAAGAAGACCTTTTCGAAATATTTCATGTCCTGCTTCCTAAAATGACCTCAACTTTTTTTGATGCCAAATCAATAAAGACCGTCAAATACATCATAAACGCTTCACTCCTTTCGTCCTGCGTCAGGATTTGTGGATCTTAGAGCTAAAAACTAAGATATTAATCAATTTTAACATGATGTACGTATCTTGCTTCTTCAAAATAAAAATATACCTTCGGAAAGCAGAGATTTAAAGACTTTGCTGTTCGAGAGAAAATAGCCAATATCTTGCGAGTCCTTTCATGGAACCTGTTGAAAGTAATGTCTAAGATATTAATGAATTTCAACATGATGTACGTATCTTGCTTTTTCAAAATAAAAATATACCTTCGGAAAGCAGAGATTTAGACTTTGCTGTTCGAGAGAAAATAGCCAATATCTCGCGAGTCCTTTCATGGAACCTGTTGAAAGTAATGTCATAAAATTTCAATCATCAAGGACTATATTTGGTGCAAAAGACATCTCGATGGTCCTGCGGAGATCCGATATTCCAATGATTTTGTGGTTTTTATCCATTTTTTTGGGGAGTTTAATGTAAATATGGTATAAGGTACTTCTTTGGAGATAAACCTCTTCCACTTTGCAATAGCGAATATCCTAAGAGTCCTTTGTCATTATATAATCCAAATGCAATCCATGGATATTACACTAATTTTTTATTTTGTATTTTTTTTTTATAGATTTGAATTGCATTACTTAAATAATTTGTAGAAAAATGCATTTACATTTTTCAAATACTTGTAGCTAAACTTTTCGTGCATATTACGTAAGTATTTATATAATTTGCTTTATGTGTAGATTAGCATGTTTTTCTTGTTGCTAAGCCATATACAATGTAATAATTTATAAGATTAGTTGATATCCTTACAAGAATGTTACTGTAAATTTTACAAATAAATTGCGAAAGTAAAAAATGTAGAGGAAATGACGAGAGGATGTAAATATTTTTACGTTTGGTGTTAATAGATATTTCCGATATACATATTATTTACATGTCGTTGATTGGATTGCTAAATGCAATGGCAGACCGACATTAAACACGACCTATACCATCCCATTTTCATTCAGACGAACTAAAAATACAGTCTATACATTTTACATTTATACTTAAAAGCTAAACAACGTTGCAAACACGCAAAACGGACAACGCACAACGAACTATGATATTTTTAGGCTACATTAACAATGGTTTGGTTTGGTACAATTCGATTTCCTCCATAGTTCTTTTCCTTCATCACTTGGTTTGCCGATGTGCTACACCTTAAAAATTTACATTACTATTTCATTTAAACAAAAAGTCAGTCCATAGGTTTGGTTTATCAGCTTGGCATTATTTCTTTTTCCTATATTACATTAATTCGCGTCTGCGCGTTGTATTAGATTTTCATAAAAAACCGTTCTCACAATATGCCATTCGTGTAGTACTGATAACCATCGTACAGTTTGGTTGACAGACTCTTTAGCGAGTCCTGGACAAGCTGCTCAACCTTGCGTTCCATTTCTTGTTCAGTTAAATTCATATGAAAGCGCTTTCGGAGATTCTGAACGGTACCGGAACATCCATTTTTAAAGCACGGTAAGTGAGCATCTAGAGTAGAAACAAAACATTAAGTATTTGTTAGTTTACAGTGGATTCTAAGGTAATTTATAAGTAATATAATATAGATGGCGTAATATGAGTTATCTTGTGCGTTTTTTTTCAAAACACTTATAAAACTTACTGCTGCGCATAATTTCCACAAAGTTGATAATACGATCCATGTGCTTGCGGGCGGACATCATACCTACTAAAAGCAGTCGGTTGAACTCACGCCAATGCTCGGAACTGGTGCCACCCATCACATCCACAAATTCGTGTGTAAGCTTGAACGGCGACTGTTCAAAACCTGCGTAACAAAAATAGAATATACATACGTAAATTTATTTCCCTTTTGAGTAGTAGGAATTACCTACCCAAATTCTTTGGAGATATGCTCAGAATAAAGCCAAAATCTATGTGTATTATGTGACCATCAGAGTGGAAAAGTATGTTACCATTATGCCTAAGAATATATTACAGCAATTGAATTATTAATGCAAATATAAACACAAATGTAGTCCTACCTATCCTTGACCTGTAGCAAATATGAAATAAGGCAATAAGCAGCACAGCTCTGCACAAAATTCTTTTGCGCCAGGCAAAACCTCTCCCCTGTTACCGGACCATATTCGTCGATAAAGTAATCTCGCAAGGATTTGTTCGAGTTCTTCTTGATTTGATGTAGGGATACAGTATTAAGTATGGGCTCAATTAGGCCGCTATCGTTCGAAAGACAAACTATTTTATACGGCCGCACCCATAGGTCTACATGCTCCTCCTGCCAAATGATTTTGAACATCTGCAACAACTGGGTGGCCATTAGCTCCTGCCGCAAATCGTCGCCACACTTCACAATAGCAGAAAGCAAGCGCCAATTGGAAAGATGACCATATGGTGAGGACTCGCGAATCAGTTTTTCCTTTTCATGCCAAGGCTCCTATAAATAAATTTGATCGTTAATTAACAATAATGTGTTTCTAATAAATCATTACAGTACTTACCTTTAGAGCTGCTGCTGAAGGATCTTCCGGATCGTTACTAAAGGACTTGGTATTTTCGCAGTTCAAATTATTGCAATGACGCGTGCGTACGTCGCCAATGTTAAAGACAATGGGTGGACCTATTCAAATAAAAAATAGAGTGAAATTGCAACCTGATTTTACTGGTTTAGGCTACTATACCTTGATCTCGTGAGTCGCAAGAATCCAATGACATTTGGGAAACAGCATCGCGCTCACTTATCTTGCGCAAGTTTAAGTATTGAGCTGTAATTTCATCATCTTCTTGCGACCACACATCATCTTCATGTAACTGCGGGCCACCCAAAGCAGAAAGAGAGTCACCAAATCCTCCTCCGCTCTCGTCACCTCCACGTTTTCTTCGGCAGCTCGATCCTTGGTGACTGCTGCTACAGCTTGACGTCCGACTGCAACTCATATTATGTTGTGTGTTGAGACAGGATCCGTCTAAGTGCTCCTCGCTCTTAGTATGTCTTAGCGAAGGCATCATTTTGGGTATTAGCGGTGAGGTGTAGATGTCTGGCACCTCAACAACCTCTACATAGATGATGTAAGGCGTCTTATCTTTAGAATTGAGCACTGCAGTCTTCTCCTCGGTGATGCGAACCACATGGTGTGGAATGTCCGAATAGAGTGGCAGCCAAACACGGGCAGGCAGATTTTTGTTAATCAGGTTGAGGAACATGCGCAACGCCGATGTTTTTTCAGCCTTGGATGTTAACGAAGTAAGATTTTTTCCAACATTCATAAGAGAACGCATAAATTCCTTTTGTGGGGCTGCTTTGGGAGCTCCGCAACTGCACAATGTACGCTGACCGAGCAAACCATTTACCTGCCCGCGCACCGACTCAAAGCAAGTGCAGCCATTGTCAAATGCGCGGCCGGAGGTGATATCTCCAAGACACAGCTTTGCAGGTGTGTTTGTGTGGTGAAGGGTTTGTGTAGTAAAGGGCGGCTGTTGGTAAAGGCGATGAGATATGGAGGGAGGAAGACGGGAGTCAGCCATAAGAACTGTAGCATCCGACTGGGAACGGTGGTGCGTTTTTTTGATTAATGCAACAGACGATTTGGCCTGCTGTTTTTGCTCTTTTTTTGAAAAGATTTCCTTCATTAGCGCTAGTTTGGATTTACGCATGCCAGCACTAGGCACCAGATGATCTTCTTGATTATAGTTGTAGGCTTCAAGCAGCCATAAGCACTTCAGCGAGAAATCAACTGATTTACGACAACGTATCGTCAAATAGGGATCCAAAACTTCTGCTAATTCATCCATTTGTATGTACATGACAATTAACTGAGGTATATAAAGGTCAACCTCTTGGTCAGGAAAGCTAAAAATCTTATTGCCAATAAAACTGAGAACACCCGGCTCTTTGGAGTAGAAAAGATAATGAACAGCAAAATGAATGTTGAAAACGGGAGACTCAAAGAAACGCAGTAGACCTGATGGTCCCTTTTCTGGCTTTTGCTGTGCGTCAGAAATTGGAGACCGTTCGCTTATAAAATACTTAACTACACCCGGTACAGGCACCTTTAGTTTGTTTAGGGAGTTAATGGAAGAGCTTTTTGCTAACAAAGCCATTTCGCTAGCAATGTTGCCATTAGCGGCTAAATCACTATCCACTATCGATCCAGGAAGGCGCAAGTTGAGAGTCCGCTCTTTTAACTTGGCCCCAGATAAATCAGGATGGGCTACCGTTGCAGCTTCAGCTGCCACTGCGGCTTCTGCTGCGGCTGCTGCAGCAGCAGCTTGTTTTTTGCTTGAATTGGATGTAAGCAGACTGAAGAACTCTTTCTTTTTGGATATATCCGTTGGTGACTTAACCTGATCCTGAGATTGAACGTTGCAACTGGCTGTTGCAGCAGCGCCTGGTGTGGAGTTTGAAGAGATGGGTGTACTAGCAGTAGTATCTTCTCCGCTTTTCTGTTTAGCTGCATTTTTTTTTTCATGATTTTCTATGATGCTTTGAGCTGTTCGGAAAATTGCATTTTTGGTGGCCCCAAAAAAGTTCTTAAATAAAACTTGATCATTCTTGTTAGTGGTCTCTGTGGGCGTGGGTGTGGCATTAATTGTTGCTTGCGGTGACACCTCATTATCCATTACTGGCTCAATTTCATTGGGAGCCGAGCCCATCTCCATGTTGATAGCTGCCTGAGACATATTCATTACGCGATAACGCGTTCGATCATCCACATCTTCTTTGTGCTGCTGTTCCTTCTCTAATTTCTGATGTTTTTGTTTTCGTGTTGGACGCAGAGTGCGACAATCGATGTCATTTGATTGTGTTTGCAGGTGATAGCAACAAATATGTTCTGTTGTCTGCATTATGGCATTATACTCTTCGTCCAAAGATGCGGAGTCCATAATATCAATACATTCTTCTTGGGCATCGGCGTCAGCATCAGGTACCACCGCATCGGTGTCCATTTCACCCGAATCCAACGATTCATGTGAGTGGCATATGCGGTTCAGTGATAATTGGTCCGATTCCGAGCCACAGATGATGCCTGTTATAAGGGAAGGATAGGGAGAAAAAAATATGTGATTGAGTGTATCACATGATTACAACTAATACAAAGCTACCTGAGTCATCCGATCCAAGACTAGTGAGATCCTCCCGTTTCTTACTGCTGCCACTGCTACTGCAACTGTTGTTGCTACTGCTCCCGCTGCCACCGCTACCAACAATTATCTCCTGAGCAGCCGCTTCACTAGATTTTGGTCGTAAACGCAGAGTCGGACATGATTCAACTGAAAGATAAAATACAAAATCAGATACTTACATATGTACATATGTATGTACATACGTCGGGAAACATGTTTCTATAAAGAAATTGTGCTTACCAACTACACTCGGCCTAGAATTGGAGCAGGCGACGGATTGCACTTTCTGCACAGGGTTGACCTTAACGCCGATTGGCATTGTGGTCGCTATGGACGTTAGTGCTGGCGTGGGTGATGTTGACAGAGCTGATGTTACACTGGCTGCTGTGGTTACAATCTTTGAGCACATGTTTGTGCCAAGTATCGACGATGGAGAGCAGAATGTATTCTCGCTCTCTGCATTGGGCGAAGAAACTTCAACCTGTACAGACAAGGGAAAAATATAAAATGTAGACACATACATATGTATGTGTGTATGTACACATGTACTTTTGGAAATGTTGACAAAAAGACCTAGGGTCGACAGCAAACCGAATGAGCCCGTACTAAGTAGTATGGAAAAGAGATACCAATACACATATGTACATATGTATGTATGTATGTACGTAAGGATGTACATATGAGCGTACATACCTACACATGTACATATGTAGGCATATAGAGAAAGGGAGCGTGTTGTGCTGGTTAAAACTGTTATGACATGTAAATCTTTTCTACCCTATTGCTCGCTCTCCTCTTTGTTGCTTTTCAGTGCCTTTTCTTGATAACCAGAAACGTACACAAATATTTAGCGCAAAACTAAGTGCAAAATGTGAATAACAATGCCAAGAAGCGATAAAAATATAAATAAACACACACACACACACTTACAAGATAATGAAAGAAAAATTCATAGAGGTTTGTGCATATGTACATATGTATGTATGTACATGAAAACTTCACAATTGCTTCCTGAAAATCCGTTAACCAGGACCTAAGGGTTTCGTCCCTTTAACCATAGAGTACTTTTCAATCCGGGTTTAATAAGTAGCTATGGATGTGTGTGTGTGCTAAGACGATAACAGTTCCACATGCATACTAGACAATCGCGAGTAAGTGTATTTGCACTTCGTCGGGTCATCTTTTTCAGTTCTATATGGTGTCTGTATACATCCATACATACATACATATTTGAATATTTGTCTCTGTGCAAGCTGATTGCCATCGGATCGGATAAGGGGAATGTGGGGATATTTTACTCACCTCTGGTATTCGTTGCAAAGCGCTGTCGAGACTCCGATTTCGATGATGCTGGGTGTGATTGATGCGTGTATTTGTCACCTGTGACACAGGTGGCAGCAATATGCCCATAGATCTGTAGCAAATAAAAAAAATGTGTGGTACGACTTTAGTTATTTGTACGTGTAGCAGTAATTAGTAATGCAGAAAAATCAATGCAACTGCTGTCGATTTGTCATCAAGCAATGTTTATCTTTTCTAGTCCAAAAACAAACAATATGTCTTCTCACAGCTGATTTTTCGATAATTATCACTTTATACGCCGTAGTGAATCACAATCTGTGCAAAAGAATTCACTATCCGTAGACGGTACAACCGATGCGATGCCCTTTAAATTAAATTAGCATTCCACCAAAACACAATGCGCGTGAACACAAAAAAAAAAAAATCAAGAAAAATAAAGAGACACACACAATCACACACTCACATATTTCGAAACAAATGAGGAATAAGGGAGAAAAAAACCAAAAACAAACCAGGTGGCATCACTGTGCAAAAGCTCAGCTGTTCCAAAGTTGAAAAGAGAAAGCTCCGATGTTTTATAGTTTAAAAGAGAAGCTAAAATGCTCAGATAGTCCAGTGGCGGATTTACAATCTTGGTCGCCCGAAGCCAAGGGGCATCAGCGGCCCTGCAGAAACTCAAATGATTAAGTTGCTTGCCTTATCTTCCAAAATTATTCGTAATACTTTTCTTAGAGGCACCAATCATGAAATACATTTGAACTATTCCATTTGAGATTTGTAAATAAAATAGAATTTTCCCACCTCTTGTGTTATTATATTTGCACATATACATACATATAAATATTTAATCATCACAGACTGCGAGTGTACCCATCTGAATCAAAACCGTTATGTTCGTAGGTGCCGCCTTTGACGTAACCATGAAAGGTGTGGGTGTCACTGTAGGTCATAAAAACTACCTTTTTTTGAATAGTTCACCAACGCCTTATCCTGCCACTGTAACAAATGGACTTAGTACCCCAACTTACTTATTATAGGCATAATAAGTATAAATGTATATATGTACATACATACTATGTACATATATTAAAGCTATAATTATGGGGGCGTTATATTTGTACATTGAAGTGCTGCTAACAGATCGTGATATCAGTTTGTATGGTATCATTGTTGTAAAGATCAACAGCAAGGTACTCTAATGATTGTTGCTGTAGTTTATTTTGGCGTTGTTGTTGTTGTTCAGAGCACATTCCCGACATACCAAACCAGCATATTGGATGTCTTTGTTGTCGTTGTGTCAATTATATACGCATTTGCATTTATTTGTTGCGGTTGCACCCGCCGCATTCTACATACCCGCATTGACATCAACTTGATTGTGTTTGACTTTATAATGCGACAGCCTGTTCAATCTTCACACTCAGCAGCTCATCACGTCTCGCATTCATTTTACGTAATTACTGAAACCGCGTATCCACAATTGAAGGTCGTCGTATTCCATAAATCTGAGCCTCTGATTAGTTAACAGTTCTATATAATTATATTATACATATATATGTATAGTGGTCCAAAATGGATCTTTTAATGAATGGAAATTCATCATCTGTGTTCGTATCGGATGTCTATACAGTATATTCAAGTTTTGGTCTTGGGTCTATATCTTCAAAACAATACACTGCATCGTTCGCTTAAAATAGGCATCCTCGAGTTCAATTATTTGATATTTTCTACACACCCCACCTGCATCTCTTCCCTATCATGCAAGTGATTATCAAGTATAAACTCACTGCCCAGAACTATCATTAAAAGTCTTGGAACCACTTGGGGATTGGACCTACAAAAATGAAACAGCTATGAGATATGGAGCAATATACCATTTAACTCTTAATAAAATAAATGTAATGTATGTGTATTTGTAAGTATGTATATATACACAGGCGGGATGAGGGAAATTCATTTTCCTACCTATGCCACGACACCCCAGAGTGGGGTCGGGTGTATTTCAAAGAACGAGCTATGTAGCTGCCGGCGGCGCACGCACACAAGTGTTATTGCGCAGGGTGTGGCACATTATTAACAGGATACACACTCACAACAAAGAGAGCAAAGCAAAGGATATAGCAGAGACAAACACAGGCGTGCTTGCAGTACGTATACGTACTTACATATACATACATATGTATGTATGTGGATGTATGTACTACATAGTATTTAGTAAACCAGTTTACAATTTCGCTATTTTTTTGTATTTATTTGTTTCGCACATATGTACATATGTAAACATTTTGTCAATATCTGACAACTTTGTCATTGAATTGTGTTTTCATATTCGGGTAAAACAGGGAAATACAGAGAGAGAACTGTTGCGATATTTGATCACAGACACATTTGCATATGGTGGTATGCAAACATTGTCTGTTTTTTCACATTTTGTGGCTTTTTTTTGCTTTTGTGTTTGAGCATTAAGGAAATCAGTCGATTGAGCATAAATGTCTTCTGTTTTATGAAACTTATTTCTCTAGTTGGATGAATCTATTAAGAAACACAAAAGACGTTGTACATAGTATAAACATTGCAAAGCAATTCTGGGATCGCTCCTCAATACGATGCTACCATGCAGAGAACGTAGAAACTAGGGTATAAACTAAAGCATTACCCTCAACCCTCAATCTGTTTGTAACTCCAACAAATGGGCAGTGTCACTGTCTTAGGTCGTTTCGAAGTTGCTGTTGATTCTTTGTTTACATCTTTTCATACATATGTATGAATGTAAATGTGCATGTACATAGGAAGGAAGAGTGTGGCACACATTTCTGCTATTTCCACCACGTCATAAGCAAACCACCATTCATGAATCTGCACAAGTCAAGTGCAGGTTTTCATGGTTTAGTGGAAATTTTTACATATACATAGGTACATATGTATGTATAATATACTCATCTAACGCACGTGTATGTATGCACGCAACAAATAGTAAAAATTTAGAATATAACACGATGTACGTACGTATTTGATCGATTTTGATTCCACATACAAGTATGTAGAATGAAAAAATATGTACAAAATTTTAATAATTGGAAAGGCAAAATAAATTTATTTATAGATCCCTTAATAGCAATCTTTCCCAAGCATATACATATGTTATATGATATACGGTCAGACAGCTGCAATGACTTACCTGAAATCCAGACTTAAGTTTCTTTGGTGTGTTGAAATGCGTTTGGGCGGATTGGCTCCATTAGAAGTGATCGCTTCACCACCGGCTACGCTGAGGTTGGGCCGTCCGTGCACTGAAGGCATAGATTGATGGTTGCTGTTGGTCCCTACCCGACTTAGACTTAGACGTGGCTTCGAGTAGCGCAAGTGCTTTGGCGTGGTGGCTGCTGAATTGACGGTGGTTGGCAGAATGCTCGCACCACTGCTATTACTGAGTGGCAATGTGACAGGCGCAGCCATGAGAAAGGCGGGTATGTAATCTCTATCGACGGCGGCGTGGTGGCGCGTCAGCATTTCAGGCGAGGCCAGCGGCGTGCCATTTTCACTCGATTGTGGCTCAGATTGAGAATGGCTATGTGAGGGGGCATCTAATGATCCTAGTGAGGAAAGAGTATTAGTCGAGAGCAAGCTTAGGCTTGGACTGTGTGCTGATGATTGTGGGGCAGGTGGTGATGGTGGTGAAGTCGCTGTTGCGGCTGTTGGACTGTGAAGGACAGTGCTGTTGCTTTGTTCACTAGAGCTGCTAGTGCTAGTGCAGGCAGCCGATCCTGAGTGTTCGGATATGTCATCCTCGGTCCAATTTTCAACCAAATCCAAGCAGTTCCCATTCTCACCCAGACCAATGATCAGACCATTTCCGTTCTTTGTATTGCCATTCATATTGAAGTCGGACAGACGTACCGTGGCCGGCTTACAATGATCAACCACATCAACACCAGCGGCAGCTGCTGTCGCAACGGCATCGGGAGCAGGAGCTCCATTATTAACTCCATGGGCTGGACGAAGAAGATTGAGTATACCCGTCTCAGTCGCAGAGGATGCACAAGAGCTACCATCGTCTGCCACAGCAGCCGTTGCCACAACAGGTGAAAGCAGTTTATTAGCTGTTTCGATCTCGCGGATGTGACGTAAGTATTGATAGCCATTATCCTGTGCTACCAGCTTCTTTTTCGTGACAGCTCCCATGCCAACGCTGATCGAGGAGGGGCTGGCTGTGGGTAAAGCTGCAGATGAAACCGACTGGGGGTTGGATGGATTTCCAGAGCTGGTTTTGTTTTTAGGCTTAAAAGCTGAAATAACTGAGTTCATTTTGATACGTTTTTTGTTGATAATGAGAGCAGACGAAAACAGAGGAAAGGTCAGCCAGCTAGAATTTCAGTCTCTTAATTGCAGTTCCTTTACTAATCGAATCAGATGATGATAGTGAGGCACAACCTTGAGTTCCATTTCTATTCTGATTGAGTCAGGTCATTTAACCCATTTGGCTTTGGCTTTATGGTTGACATGTTGCTAAAAGAAAAAACAACAAAAATTTTATTAGATAGGATACAAAAATTACTCATGATAATTTATTATTTTTTTACCCCCCCTCTCCCATACGGAAAATATAAGGAGTTTGTTCAGCCCTGGCATGTCATTTCTTCTGGCATACAAGTAAACGAGAATCAATGACGGCAAATTCATAAAAATAAATCGGCCAAATGAAGAAATTTAATAAATATAGCAAAACGCGCCAACTTGAATCGTTTAAGTGACCATGAAAAGTTATTAAGATAAAAGATACAAACAAGCATACATATGTATGTATGTACATACATACACATTACGTAGTACATATTCATGTATTTATTATGTATTTCTGTAGCAGTACTAGACAACAGTGTCAACAAATTGAAATAAAAAATGAAAGAATGAATAAATATGTATGTATTAAGACCAGCTCGAACGACTGCTTTATACCCTCTCTTTGATTTTGCACTAAAAGCAACAATACATACGTATGATTTATTTACGTTTAAACTATCGCAATCCAATTTGGCCCACAAATATTAATTATCAAAATCTATCGGCTTGCAGAGTTTTTGTAAATCGGATTTAAAAGAGACAAATTGACAAAGATGTTTCCGTCACAACAGAGTTTAAATACATAGATGTTCTTGATCATCATAAACAGCCGAGTTGATTTGTGTTCGGCATTACAGTCTTTTGCAAAGGAAAAAATAGATATACATACATACATATATACAACTGTACATATGTATGTATGTAACGTCCCCCTTCCTCACATTCCAAGATACAAAGATGAAAATATTATTATTTCCGTGTGGGTTAACCCATTTTTTTTAAGTACCGTTAATTTTTTAGTGGTTTTAGGATATAAGACATGTGCCGTGTTTCAGTTAATAATAAAAGAAAGAAGCTTCACAAACGGGAACTAAACACTAGAACTAATCGTCGAGGCTTTGCAAATTTGTCTTCTTGTATACAATGTGTGTTCACAATTTCGGTGGTTTTGTTAACACACACCTCCCACATAAACAAGTTCTTTACTCGGAAATAGTTCGTGGTTTGGGAGTCTCAGTATTAGAGCAATGCTGTTCCATCAAAAAAGAGTGATTGATACAAAATGCAAGACAAATAAGAAAGAGTTCTAAAAACTATAACTTTTTGCTGGAGTTTGTATGAAGAAAAACAGGCGATGATATATTTAAGTACATATGTATGTATGTATGTATGTATCTATGTAGTTATCTTCTGCAGAAGTTAAATTTTCCACAGATTTGCTAATGACTATGGTACTATGCGATATTTGTCTCTCTCTCTCTCTTAAGTATGTCGTTTTTTGGTCGGCCTTTTCCCAAGCTTTTACAGCTGAGGTTTGCACTTGCGCAAGTGCCTCATAGATGTTTGTATTGGTTACTTTGTTTGCCACCTAAGTTCCCCTCTATTAACCTCTTGACGGGTGCACCAGCCAGTTAGCTGCTTCTACAGCTGCAAGCAATGCTTAAGCTTAATCAACCGGTCGGACTGACTGAAATGCATTTTGTTATCTGTTAAGTGCATCGCAGCGAGCAAACTTTTGGCTCTTAATTCATTTTAAAATTTTACACGATTTAATTCTTTTTCCTGATGCAATGTTGATTTGTAATTAAATTTTTTTTATGCAGTTGACAATTTTTTACCACGGCTTTCGTACACAACTGGTGTCAAGGTAACCAATTCTGAACTCACGCCAATGTGATTAAAAATCTACATTTTAAAGTTAAGTTTGAAGCTAGCTATTGCACGTGGAGACATGGGTTTTTATCTTTTGCATTATTTCTGCATACCAAATACAATAGAGTCCGGTTATAACGACTCTGCTTACAACATCAGTCCGTTTATGGAGACTAATGTTCGATGAGTAATTGGTGGCTACCAATACAAACTAATATGAAAGGACCTCCGGTTAGTAGGTCTTCTGGATATAACGCAGAAAATCGTCGGTCCCTTGAGCGTCAATATAACCGGATTCTACTGTAAATTACAAAATTTTCAAAACTAGAAATAATAGTGATATTGGCGGAAAGAAGGAATTGCTTTTCTGCTGCTGCGGTTGGCAGTATACTAATTCATCCACTACACGAGCTCAGCGCTTTCAAGGCACTGCATTGTAATGTATTTCATATTTTGTATTCTATATAATTTACTTCGGCAAGAGATCCCCTCGAGGAGGTGCAGGATGAGAATGTCATTTCAAAAGCATGCGTACATCTCCTTTCTGGCTTTAGTTCTCTGCGTCTGCAGTTCCCTTTCTTTAAGTTACATTCAAGTCTGACGTAAGTAAATCTATAGCCATGTGGCGCCTAGTGTAGGTTTATGTATATTTCATCGGTGATGCTGACATTTGCGACTTTAATATTTTGATGAACGAAACAGCTGCTAGGTTTAAGCCCGACAAATAAATTCAATCCAATAATCTCTCCTAACTTTAAGTTTGTTTGGTTGTGTGTTAAATTTTAGGAACCCCAACTGCAGCCCACAAAAATCAGAAATTTAACACTCTAGATTTTTAAGAAATACTTGCTGGTATATCTAGGTTTCAGTTACAAATCGGAAGGCAACTCGAAGAAAAAAAAAAAAAAAACACCGCTTGGAAGTTCTTATATACGCCATCCCCAACATTCCATAAACTCGTTGGTGTTGGACCGAAGGCAATGCGAATTTTTGTTTAGCCTCACAATCGCCACATAATAGGGCTAATTAACATACGCCAACTGTGTTAAATTTTTGAATGTTAAATAACTGTAAACAGCAGTCATCATCCATTATGACCAAGCTATGACCAAACAAAACTATTCAAAGATATTCGACCCGCTTTAACACTTTCACGTTCAGGTTAGGTCACATGCATATTCATTCAAAAATACATACATATGTACCTAATTACATAAAATGATTAACATTTATACAGTAACGTTCAGTTGCAGTTGAAATCGCTTTTGCCACTGAAGAATACATTTTTTTTATTAATTCTTGTATGTAATAAATTGTTCTAATTTTAAAAGGGACGTGGTTCAATAGAGTATCAAAGCTTTGATTCGTAGCTAAATTCTAGTCTGTTGATGATCGTTAAACTTCCACCCGTAGACGTAGGCAGCAACGCTTCTGAGACTCTCAAATCGCCAACAAGATCCAACATAACTTGTTTAATATGAAGGTCAACCAGACAAGATCCAATATGCTGCCAAAACAGGTGAGAAGAGTGGCGAGTGGAAGCTTAGTTCTATATTACACATACATAAGCAGATACACAGAGACACACACACACACACACACTAATCGAGTTAAATAATAATTCACTGATCGACTTTACTGATTACAGCGATAATAAAGATGTTACTGATCACACAAACACACACAGAATAGAAAGTGCTCTCAAGAAAAATAGAAACATAAATTTACTCAAAATAGTAAAGCATCGGCAAGCTATTAGTTACAGCTCCGTTCAAAATTTGTTAATTAGGGTCATTGCATTAGGGCAAGTGTAACCTTGCCTAATCGGTTGAACCTAACATTATAAGTTTGCGCCCGTAAATTTACACATACATATATGTACATACATATGTATGTTTGTTTGCTTGTGAATAACTTTAATTGTAGAACTTTCAGTCAAGAAACACGTCCCCTGGCTAAGTTGAAGTGCGTTCAACTAACAGCACTTCACGTTTAAGGTAAACTGGAAATAACAACAACGCCGCCACGTGCGGATTTCGAATTGGCTACATTCGCCATAGTCGCACATTATATTTAGACCAAAACTTACTCTGAAATTACACAACAATGTACTTAGATTTTAAACATATATTAAAGTCAACTCCACTAAATTTAATCAAAATATATTTGTCTAATCGTTGATGAAATTAACATAACAGATTTTAGAACTTTAGGTAGTTCATATTCATCGTACGTGTTTGAGGTAAACTTTGGGTTATGCGTAAAGTTAACTAACGACTAATGGTCCACCAATGACCTACTCATTGTGATATTAGCTGGACAGACAAATGACGGATAGACAGTCCCGAACCTGTCTCAATGAGGACAGGCACACTAATTACATTGTTAAAATTTTCAGCTTGGCTTGGGAAAACATGTGTACCTACATGCTATACAGCGCATAGGTTTTTCAGGGCATTGGCAATTAATGACCCAGGGAAAACCCAAACGTTAAGCTTTCATATTTTCCGTTGATTTTTGTTTTTAGGAGAAAGTCAAGCTAATAAAACGAAGAGACTCGAAGACCAAGATGGATCACTTTTATTTGCTATCTCCGCGTCATTGTTGCACCCAATTCGAAATATCATAAGCAAATATTTCGTTTAATTATAATTTGAATATGGAGTGGAGTGTAACGTGGGGTTGAAAGTGCACTGCAAAGTTGTGGGTAACTAAAATTGGCTACATTTTAATGCACAGTAAATGCAGAGAAATTCGCAGTAAAGTTTTAAAATATGTTATGTATAATCGGTAATGAAGCTTCAGTAAAGATTGAAATATCCATTTTAAAGAAAGCGAAGCTGTATATAGGTATATAGGTGTATATAGGTGTACCTACAAACGAAATCAGCAAGCAGCAAATCATATAGACCTAAAAAGTGCATAATCATTTTGACGGCGTGTTTTGCTTTTGTTGCATTACAAAAAAGGACTAATCATAGGTGATTGCTGGGTAGGTAGGTTTCTTCTCCTCTCTTTAACACTAGATGGACATATGTAGGAGCCACTGATTTTGTTTAGCGCGCCCTCAATCTTCTTCAACCACTTTGTTTAGTATAAGTCTTATCAGCAGCAGATTTACATAGATTTTGAAACTGGAAAATGCTTTATTTAGAAGAGTGAAACTGACAGACAGAAGAACAGATGGAGAGAGAGAGAGAAGTCATATCAGTCGTCTTATGAATTTAAAAAAATGAGTTCAATTTGTGGGCGTACTCTGTACTAATACATACAAACATGAAAAAAAAAACCACATCACTTAACCACAAGGGTTGCCTCTCCAAAATTGCGAAAATTTGCAATGATGAAAACTATTTATTACATGTGTTTGTATATGAGTATTTAAGATACGCACGATTTGGCAAAGTCAGAGGATTGGAATTCAGCTGGGGCGATGCCGAGATAAGTAACTTAAGGAAGGAAGCGGGGTTATGAAAGGTTGCATCGACTTGGAAAGTTTGAGAAAAAAAACATGCTCCTCTTGCCACACATTAGTACATTTGAATCAATGATTTGATTTTGACTTCGAATAAACCAAATCTAACAAAAACGTGTAAGCTGTATAACTGGTTTTAAGAACACCCACATCCACAACCACACCCCCACCACCATTCACGTGCACACAAACACCCACCGCCTTCCTGGAATTTACGTTTGACACCTGCACAGCACAAGTGATTTCATAATCATACGGAGCGCGTAGAGCTGCTGTGAATGAAAGGCAGAAGCAAGTTGGCGCTGTTGGCAGACACTTTCACTTTTTTGCGCATTCTGCAGTTTGCTATTACCAGATCCGCTACCTTTAGGTGTTGAGAGATAGAGAGGTATACAAAGAAAGTTGTGTTGAATTGCTTGATTGGTTTTGTCGATTATTTTTTGGTGACGGAAAACTAACAAATAAGTTGGATTATCAGTGCAATAATTCAACTATGAGTTGTTGTACTTCTTCGTTCCTATTAATACGGAAACTTGTGGATAAATTCTATCTTTACTGGTATATCAAATATGAAAATATACTTTGTTTGGACCTAGTAAGTTCTTCATATAGTAGATTAATGCATTTAAGACTATAGTTTGGGGTACTAAAATGGTACTTTGTATGCTAATACACCCTAATTGAAAACATTAACTGGTGTGGTTGCTGGTCTTTCTTTAGTTGAATTGAGATAGCAGCAGTAGCATCTGATTCTTCAAGCGAGCGTCCGCTCGTTTCTTATCGGCAGCCAGCAGCCCGCGAATGCCTCAAATGATCACGCCCAACCCGTAGCCGTACCCGCACCCGCAACCGACTCTAAAAGAGTCTGACAATCTCGGACTCGGGTTTGTCAATAAATTATTTATCAATTTTAATTTCCGCTTGCTGGTGCTTCCAACGAACTCACAAGACAAACAACACAAAAGAGACGAACAAAGTGAATGGCAAAATTGAGTTTGTGTTTAAAAATAGAGCTACTAGTAGTTTGCTTTTTATTTTATTATTTTTGTTTCTTACAGTTTCGCTTGAACACAGACAAACAGCGATTAGTGATCCGAGTCGGATCGGATCTTCTATTGGAAATTGTTCCCATAAACCCCCCCCGCCTCAATACAAACAAAAACAGGTACATATTTATGTACATACGTCATACACAAGTACATCTATATGTACATAAATTTTCATCAATCTCGCATCACCATCACAAATGAATTAA
Source organism: Drosophila tropicalis (assembly GCF_018151085.1). Taxonomy (NCBI): domain Eukaryota; kingdom Metazoa; phylum Arthropoda; class Insecta; order Diptera; family Drosophilidae; genus Drosophila; species Drosophila tropicalis. The sequence goes on along the minus strand of NW_027172614.1, from coordinate 365,704 downwards.
ATATACATATGTATGTATTTTGCTTCAAATGTGCGTAGTATGTTTTAACGTTTGACAACTTCTCTCTTCGGCTCTTGCATTCGAATGTCATTAGACGCAGGCACTTGTCCAACTCTTTGGCTAAAGCTAGAGCTTAGCCCATTTTCGGTTTGGTTATTCGGCAATAGGCGAAGACAACTGCATGCATTGTAAAATGTTGTTTTGGCTTATTTCATTATGTCACGGCATTTTGTTCATATCTCTGGCCATTTGAAAGAGTAATGACAATTTAATTGTCTACAGACCCTGGTTTCGACGCGACTTTATCACACTGTTGCATTTTCCATAAAACAAAATTATTGGGCAACTTTGTGTGTTGGGGCTGCTACTGCTGTTGATTGTTTTGTGTTTACATCGTTGAACGAGAGTCACATTCAAAGTTCTTTAAAGAACTATTTCAATATACATATGTATGTATGTACATACACATATACAAAGACCGCTCCATATTATATAACAAGTGATCAATTTGGAAGGAAATCACTTGAAGATTATATATTAATGTAGTTAAATTTTGTTGCTCTATACATTTCCGGAAACTCCTATTGTTTTTTTTTTTTTTAACGAGATCAATGACATTTAGGGATTTTGGTTGTTTGTCTGAATTGGCAATTTAATTGTGCATTTTTCGAATTTGTTTATTCATTCGTTTGAAAAATGAAAGTCAATGGGCGCCAGAGAGAGGAGTTACTTTGCGTTATGTGGAACTTACCATATCGATGAGTATTTCTCAGGTATCGCACTCTGTTCTGAAGTAATCCACAACTTTTAATATGTACATGTGTGTATTATGTATATATTAAGACAAGTTTGTCAATTTTTATTTGAACACTTTCACTCGGCGTTGTCGCTTTGAAAAATGCGATTTTTGTGATCATTCTTATTATCACTATTATTACACGTGAAAATAGTAGGTGTCGACACCTTGTATCATTTTTATTGTTACTTCGATTTACACTCTTTGTCGGATTCTCCTTTGTCGTCTTCTTCTATTATGCTTAGGCGACTGGCAAAAAAAAAAATCTCGTTTCGCTTTGATAGTATGCGTAAATACGAATGTTTTCATACATATGCATATGTATGTATGCGTGTGAAAGTTTTGCTCATTGCATTACGAAAAGTTGCAACTTTTCCTTTTGAGACTCTTGTTTAAACATTTTTCTGTAAAAATTTATAACTTCTGTTTACTTTTTGTTTCAATCAAGGCGCGCGTTTTCCATTTTCAGGGCGGGAGCGACGACAGCTACACACATACAAATGACTCACACACACACAAAAAAAAAAAGAGACGCGCCCATGCAAATTGCGCGTGTGTGTGTGTGTGCGGAATGAAAAACGCCTCATTACTTTAACACAATATATATTTTTGCATTTTCTTCTCCAATAGCAAGCTAATTAATTAATTAATCTGTACACAAATAGACACACGCACTACACACATCGACCCACAAAAAAAAAAAAAAAATAAAACGCACGAAAACTCCGACAGCACAACTTTTACCGTGAAAACAAAAAAATCGACAATAAAAAAAAAGAAAAACCATCGAACCTGCTTGCAACTTCGAGCCGATTAATGCAACATCGAGCCAATGAGGCGAACCTCAAAACGAATGAGCGCAACATCGAAAAAGATTTTTTGCAATTAATCGATATCGATAAATGCGCTCAATTCAAAGAATATTATTAAGTCAAAAATAAACAACAGCAAAGAGATTAAATGAATAGACGAATTGCAAATTTTGTAGAAACTTATGGCTCTACCCCACATTTTCGTGGCTTTGATTTTTTTTGTTTCTCCGAATTCATTTGTATTTGTTGCATATATTGTTATCAACGGAAAAGCTACATTTAACACATGTGAACAAAAACACACTATTTAAGCAATTTGTTTTAATCTAAAAAAAAAGTAGAGTCCAATATTGGTAAAGTAACATTGCAGCATTATCTGGAACGAACGGTTAAAAATTAATATAATTATTAAAATGTGTCGAAAAACAGATTGTTTATTTGTAAGTACGTATTTATTTGCAAATTCTACTTGGAAACGAAGCAAATTACGGATACGACTTTATAGTTTTTATGTAGGATGAGACTCCAGGGAAAAAAAACCTAAAGTAATTAACTGGTCCTGAAGAGCTCGATGTACTGTATCTTTTATTGCTGCCCAAATTCACCAATCGTAAATTGAATAATGCGTTTTTAAGTAATGCTTAGATGCATTTTTCAGTAAATTGTGCAATTGAGTGAATGCGGGTTAAAAATGGAGAGATGACTGCATCACTCATGACAGACAGAGATCTGAAAATCTTCAGGCGTAGATAAGAAAAGCGAACGACGGCCTGGCTCTGGCTCTCCATTGCACGAGTTCAACAATCTGTGAATTGAATTGGGCGGACCACTATGGCAACTAGTGTAAATTAAGACGAGAAATTCGAACGACAAGAACAATTGCCCTGCCATTTTTACACCCTCGCAGTGAGTTCTATAAAATGGCATCTGACCAATTTTAGACCAGAAAAGGATACATCTTCTTTTCTTATCTCCGATCCCCTAAAGTATTTTTCATGGGTTTCAAAAATACATGCAATATTTGTTAAAAAATATAGGTACGTACATATATATTTTACTAGACAGCATGTGTATATGTGTATGCATCTCTAGATTTATTAAAATTTTTTAAATACTGATTAAAGCCACAATACTCACTACAATGACGGAATATACAATATGGTGCCAATTTATGTACTTGTGCTGAAAGTTCGTTCGAATCTGATATTTCCCATATTTCTAAAAATTTGTAATTGTAAACACATATGTTTGTGTGTAACGGAACATATGTACATACATACATATGTACTTTTATCATGAAAGACGACAAATATCCGAATTGCATGCACTCCTTACTCTTTGCATCAATTTCTTATTCTTTGAAAAATAAATTAAATTGAATTAATGGAAATGCGAACGGGTGTATTGTTGAATACTATGTATTCATAGTATGTACATATGTATGTACATCTTGTTGTATCTCAACTATGGATCTAGCGACTTCATTTTAACGATACACCAACGATTTGTGTGTTGTGATTGCAAAAGTATTTCACTCACATTCTTGACAGACTGAGGTCAGCTGCCAATTAGATACATATGTATGTACATACATTTTTGCGTACATATGTATGTACATATACATATACATATGTAGATGTGGCAAGGGGAGAAAAGAATGCTGCGGGCGCGAGGGATCAGAATTAATCCTCATGGTCGTGCAGCAAACAATAACAAAGCCACTTAATAGAAATGCTTCTTTCATAGCAGAAGTCTACACGGAAACGGCTTCTGTAGGATGACACATGGGGAAAGATGTGTATTTTAAGTGGTGCAGCAATTGAAGAGAGAGAATTCTGTCTGTTCAGGCAAACGAGGGTAGTACGAGAAAGTTTTTACAAGACGTAAACTTTGCCCTCTAGAAACACAACGGGCGACTTGATCTATTTCGGCAATGGTGTCAAACTTGACTGAAGTAAACATATTTTTTTATCTGGTTTTGAGACGACAGTATTGTTATTTTTGGATTATAATGCAGTGCTGGGTTTTTGATTGTGCCAGAATTTATTCCAATGGTTTCAACCAATTTGCTTTAAGCAATATCCTTCGATTGAGGTGTCTACATTCTGCACTTGTCATTTCGTCCGTGTTGAACATAGTGCAAGATTCATGAGTTCCCCTATTGATGAGAACGTTGCCATCTGTGCTCTTTTTATTTTTAGAACCCAACGTCATTTTCCGAAGTGAAGTGTTTCTGACTCTTTGCTGGATGTTTGCGTTTCGCCCAAGTTGGCCTCTCTTCCAAAGAAACAAAAACATTTTGAAAAGTCGTTTATGGACTAACCCGGCTGCCATTGACGAATTCGCTCTGCCAGCAGGCACTCCCGCATTCTCCATATAATATATTCAACAAATTTCATATCGTGTGCTGTTGAAACATCTTTCGGTTTTTCTTAGGCCATTGAACACTTCATCATTTGAAATGCCGAAATACCTTTCATCTTTCAATTTTTAAGTAATTATAAGGGTCAGACAGAATTTCAGAGCGAAAGGGCGCACAGAATAAAAAAAAGTTTCCAGTTTCGAATAAGAATCGAATATTACCATTAAGCCCCAGCCTGACGACAACATCTGCTACTTGCATGTTGTTACAGGGATGATTAATAGATAAGTAGATTTTTTCAATACACATTAACATTTACATCTATCTCTGTTACAATATTCAAGAGCAAAGCCAAATGTGATAGTCAGAATTTTTAATCAATTAGTGAACTCACAAGGGTGTAGGCTATCGCGTCTTACTTTTAGGGTGCGCTTTGAGGTGCGAAGTACAGTTTGCTTAACCCACGCTTATCCAGACCATTTGCGTGTCATAACATTCACATACACACACACACACCGAACACGCACTCAGAGGTAAAGGTCGACCCTCAGACACAACATGTGTACTCCCTCCCTCCCTTTGAGGTCATGCTCAGCGTGAAGGCTCAAAAAAGCATTTCATAGAAAAACACAGAAAGAGTCAAAAAAACTAACGGCGCACGTGCACACTCAAGAGCTGTCGAATTTGTTTACCCGAGGCTGCATGAACCCATAAACTTCTGAAGAATTACGCCTGCGCAATGGCAATCACTTTAAAATACAATTCCTGTTGCTCATGTTAATTGGTTCGCTTGACAGACATGGGGTTAGTCGGGAACGAAAGAATCCTAATGCAGTCCAAGGAAACGCACGAATAGCACAGTTCTTGTACAATCTCATATACAAACAAACTTTTAAAAACAAGATTTGGATAATTTTCAAAGTACAGTCAGTTTGCTATAAACAAAATATCAAAGAACGGAAAATTAGGTGAGATTTTATGCGTAGGATAATTTAATTAAATGGTAATAATATAAATGACACAAGAAGCAAACCAGACAAAGGTACAAAAACACGTTTTGCATGTCCGCACTTTTTTGTTTTTTCTACATATCTCTACTTAGGAAAAGAAGTCAAAATCTTCAATGTGTGCGGTCACGACATGACATCGACATACTTTCAGCGTTTATAACCAAGGTTGTCGGTAATTTTACTAATGTCCTAAACGTTTGTTTATGTCACGAACGTAATATAGAGGTCACTAATTAAAAACTTGCCTTACTTCCGCTTTTTAGCTTTATTCTTCGTTTGTGGTCGCTGACTTTTTCGCATGCTACGCTTACGATTCTCGGCTTTTCGCTCAGCATTGTCCTCATTTCGCTTCTTAATAAACTCCAAACGCATGCGAGACTTGACAATTTGTTCAGGTCGACGCATTTCCGTGTCGTTGCCACCAGTGAGACGTTTCTTTAACTCAACTTTGACATTATGCCGAGCATGACGACCAACGGGATACCGTTGCGCATGAGATAGAGGTTTGAAATCCTCATCAGCATCACTGCCTGCATTTTCCCGCTGCAATTGCTCCTCAATTTTGGACTTTTCTTTCCATTCAGTATAGCGCCCAGTTTTAAATGACGCTGGAATCCAAGCTCCTGACTCAGTGCGTATTTTATTGGACCGAGGATCCTGCACAGAGACCATCTTTTTTTGATCCTATCCCACTTTTTTGAGTCCTGGCTTGTGTTTAACTTCAGTTTGATTGCGATCCATGACAGAGAATTCCGCGTTTTGTGCTTGTCGTTCAAACGAGTTAATGGCTAGACCATCTTCAGTGTGCTTATCAGCTGACTGATAGGGGATATAGTGTTCAGTATCCTTTACATTGGACTTCTTTCCTTCTTTTTTTTGGTTTCTCTTTGTATAAGTTTTCCATGTTTTGCCTTCTTTTGGGTGCCACAACATGGTTAAAAGTTTTACTTATTATATCTTCATCTACGCTGGAAGTTGTTTTTTGCTGTTCTTTCACTTCGATTGCTCGCTGCTCCTCGCTCAGATCTTCTTTCTGGCGTTGTTCTCGAAATTTTTCAATTTTCTCGGAATGCTGTAAGCGTTTTTCCTTCATTACCACAAAAGGTGTCGACTTTTGTGTGCAATTTAACTCGAAAATTGTCTAAGGAAAGGAAATCGGTTTCAGCGGTTTGTTTTCATTAATGAGGCCAGTACTCACCCCGCCTGGACGAAAGTTTTTCATTTGAACCAATATATCATGCTTTTCTTCTTGCAATTTGCGCTCTGCAGCAGCGACCTCTGATGTGGAAGTCTCGTTCGCTTGGCCACTAACCTCAGCAGCTTGAGCCAAAACAGGAATCGCGTGGAAAAAATCCTCTAGGGGCTTTAAGGCAAAGAATTTAATTTTCTTCACACGGCTGTTAGCATCTGTAGATGCCACAGGCCGTGAGCTGAGATACTTTTTGTAGGCATTTTCACTGGTCCTCAAAACGCCGGCCTATATGGAAACATAAGCATATTATTGCATTTGTTTAATATACAAATATGATATCCAGCAAGAATTAAAATGTTATGTACATACAATGTGATGGCTTTTTTTGATCTCTGTCACCGTAAGATGTTCTTCCTCTAGCAGATCTTGTGGAACAGTACCAATAGTAATGTTGTCATCAATATTAAATGGACGATTGAGAAACAAATGAAGATCAAGCAAATGGGCTGTATCATCGGTGGAAAAAATAGAAAAAGCTGTTCCGGAGCGACCAGCACGAGCGCAGCGACCTACACGATGTACAAACAATTTGGGTTTGCCCGGAAAATGTACATTGATCACATAGTCCAGACTTGGTATATCTATGCCTCTGGCTGCTACATCCGTGACAATCAAGACGGACACTTTCTTGCTTACAAATTTTGCCGTGTTAATTTTACGTGCAGCTGGATCCAGGCTAGAATAGACCGAAGTGTTCGAAATGTTTGATTGGGTTAGAATAAATGAGATGAGCTCCACATGATGCTGAGTCCCGGCGAAAACAACAGTTTGTGACTTTTCCGGAATCACATATTTTAGCAACACAATTAGAGAAGTATAACGATCATCCGGACGGCAATAAAGAAATTTTAAAGCCAAGGAATCGGGTAGCTTAGACTCAACATCGAGTCTTATAAGCACAGGATCACTAAGACCAGCTCGAGCAAAGTCAACCAAAAGTTTTGGCAATGTAGCGGAGAACATGACCATTTGGCGGGACGATGGCAGGCGGTGAAGAGTCTCGTTCAACTGCTCACCAAAGCCCATTTCGAAGAGACGATCGGCCTCATCAAAGACCACATATTCTATTAAAATGAGAAGAATTAGAGCGAGTCTTTGCTTAACATTGTTAAAGCAGTTACCTATGGAGTTCAATTTTAGATCCATTTCTACACAGAGATGAAGGAAACGTCCAGGTGTAGCCACAATGACATCAGGGCAAGTGTGAATAGCAGAGAATTGAGAGTCCATAGAATCACCGCCCAGCACTAGAATGGTTTTCAGTTCCATAAATCGTCCCAGTTCTTTAATAAATTTGTATGTCTGCACGGCCAGTTCACGAGTAGGCGACAGGATTAGGGCCCGGGCTCCCTTGGTTGGCTCACGTCTTCGTAAACGTTCAAAAAGGGGTATAAGAAAACAGGCCGTTTTGCCTGAACCTGTCTTAGCCATGGCCACTACATCGCGACCTTCAAGTATCATGGGTATGGTTTTTTCTCTGTATAGGCGTCGGCACCTTGTAGCCACGCTTTGTAATTCCCTTAACCAGATCCTGGTTAAGGCCCATTGACTGAAAACCACCGCTTTTATTTGACTTTGCTGCCTTTGTGCTTTTAAGAATATCATCTTTGACAGAGGCGGCCCGGTGTTCCTCTATCGAAGGAAAACCAGGTATTTCATTAGAGTGTTTCTTTTTCTGTTATCAATGAGAGTAGTTGGTTATTACATTATTTGCAAAAGAATATTTTTAAGCCTTACCATTTCTATACAACTTGAAAAATATTAGTTCGCACGTGGAGTAACACTAACATATGATTTTCAAGTGTTGAATAATTCCCCGATCTATCGATATGTTTGAAAATCGAGTACTTATCGATAATTTTCCAAAACATTGCGTGTCCCTATTTCAGCCACTATTCTGCACAATCCCGTTTTCTAACACTACTTGTGTTTTAAAGTGTTGAGCAGTTCCGGAATCGATTCTGGAGAATCGATATGCTAAAAAATCGAGTACTTTCTTGCCCCTATATATGCCACTATTCCTAATAAACACAATTTCTAACACTACAAAAATACAAGCCCATTGGTAAAACGTAAACAGCGTAGAAAATTTATTGTCGAAATCAAGAAAAAAATTAAGCGACATTAAACTCACTTGTTTAACCTATTGCATTTACCAACCATGTCGGCGCCATTAGAGAATCTGGAGACTCAGTTGGAAATGTTTATTGAAAATGTAAGACAAATTCGCATCATTGTTAGCGATTTTCAGCCCCAGGGACAAAATGTACTTAATCAAAAAATGTAAGTTTAATTAATATTCTTGTTTAAATCTATATATGAGCAATCCTCTTGCAGCAATAGCTTGGTTACCGGCTTACAGGAAATTGACAAGCTGCGACCCCAGGTCCAGGATGTGTATGTTCCCTTTGAAGTGTTTTTCGATTACATAGATCAGGATAAAAATCCCCAATTGTACACCAAGGACTGCGTGGAAAAAGCACTGGCGAAAAATGAAGAGGTCAAAGGCAAAATAGAAAGCTTAAAAAATTTAAATCCAATTTGCTATTGGAATTGTATAAAACCTTTCCCACTGAAATGAACAACTATAGAGCTTATAGAAAGGACTCCATTTGAAGAAGCATTGTATATACCATTACAAACAAATAGTCGTAAGCAAAACCATTTCAAAAATACAAATCTTTTTTCATTGAAATAACTGCCTCGTAAGAGTGGTGGGAGAAGGGTAACGTAAGCCTTTGGTCACACCAATTTTTTCTTATCGACAAGTAAATGTAATCGATTATCAGACGTTTTAGGAGTAAAGTATGTCAGCTGATTATTGCTTTATTCCTGTTCTTTGTTGTATAATTAATAAAAGGCAAAAATCAGAATAATGCGCAAAACTACAAATCTTGCCAGCTGTATTACAAGATGGTCAACCTTTATGCAAACTTCGCATTGCCGATCATGCACTACTTCCGCGCCCATGAAACATCAAGCGGTCGATTGTTGGAACTGCAAGAAAAAGATAATGCACCTACAAAATATGATCTGTTCCGATTGCGGTCACCTTCAAGATGTTAATACTTCTATAGTAAGAGACTTAACTGCCCTTTTTCTGGTTGCTTATATATTTTGTTTAATTTCAGAACTATTTTGATTTGCTTAGTTTCCCGATGAAGTTCGAATTAGAGCCACAACAGTTGACGAAACGTTTTCGTCAGCTGCAAACTTTAGTCCATCCCGATAAATTTAGTAACAAGTAACAACTTGTAATCATTTATCTTATATTTCACTCAACATCCTTTTTTGCACTAGGTCAGATCGTGAACAATCCAATTCGTCGGATTGGAGTTCTCTTATTAACAAGGCCTATAAAACGTTGGCAACTCCGGTAGACCGTGGTCAGTATTTGCTTCATTTGAAGGGCGAGCAGATGCCTCAGGATAATAGTTCTCTTAATACCGAGTTTCTTATGAATATGATGGAACGTAATGAAGAGGTCGAGGAAGCTGCGGATAATGCAGTTCTTGAGCAGTTGAATAATCAAATTATTATTGACCTTGAGAAGAATGCTAATACGCTATCGGAACACTTTGAAGCAAAAGAATTTGAAAACATCAAAAAAATTCTTGTCGAAATGAAGTATTTACTAAGTATTCAGCAGAGCATCAAAAAGAAGCAACAGTCCCTAATAACAACAATAAGTTGATAATACCATAGAATCCAAAACTAATGAATTGCCATCATTAGTAACATAGAAAAAAAAAACAATGATAAAAACATGGAAAAGGAATAGGAAATTATTACAATCGCTGTGAATTGAAAATATTCTCACTTTTATGGCAGAGGTAATTAAAGGCTCGATGAAAATTTCATCCTAAATAAATGCGCAAAAAATTCATTTCAGTTATTCGGAAATATAAAAAACAATAGTTACTTTTCCTATGTATGTACATGTATACATATACACAATACATTCGACTGATCATCGTAAATAAATAAAGACTGAAGGCATATATGAACATACATATGTACATAATTAAAAAAAAAAAACATAGAAACACGTTTTTTTTCGATGGATTCCCATAGTTACTCTGTTCTTAACATCGCGATTCGATCTTGTTGGCTCTATTATATATATCAAATATAATATGTGTATTATTATATTGCACGAATTTTTACGTGACGATTTACCACTGACGTCTAGTCAAGGTGTTATTTACAGTGTACGTTTCCTCATACATCCATAAGTATGTAATCATTCACACACACAACCACACGATCCTCCAATCAAATTTATCACTTACACATACATACATAAATACATATGTATGTGCCACGACAGTTGCTGATATTGGGCGCAAGTTCTATAATTTGCATTGTTTTTGCTAGAATGGTGTTGAGTTCTTCTTTGGAAGCATATGAAGGAGGTACCGTGGAGTATGGCCTGTTTAATCACCTTGGTTCGATTAATTATATTTCTTGTGGCTGGAGGAATTGTAAGATCATGTTTAGCTGATGACACTCCTGTGGCCCCAGTCATTGGAGTACTAACCCAAGAAGTTTATAAGGATGGTTTAATTTCCAGACATTTTGAAGGAATCACAAGCTATATAGCAGCATCGTATGTAAAATATTTGGAAGGAGCTGGGGCTCGTGTAGTACCCATTTGGTAAGTTCTTAGAGACAACCTTATCTAAAAAAGAAAAACAAATGTGATAAGACTAAGCTCTTTTTGAGACGTTGGGCAGTGCAGCGATAATTACCGCATTCTATTTTTGGAGCTGTGAGTACTTAATAATTTACGTTTTTGTCCAGGATTGGACGGAATCGAACATACTATGACCAGTTACTTGACAAAATCAACGGGTGAGTATAGAGCCAATGACATTGTTTAAAAATCGAGCAGGTGAACCGTTTTTTTTTTTTTTTTAGTAGACAATGACAATGCAAAACTTTTATTGCTCCTTTTTTTAGAGTTTTATTGCCTGGTGGGGCAACCTGGTTTAATCAAAGCGGTGGATACGCCGATGCAGGAGAGTATCTTATACAGGGCGCCATGGAACTAAATGATCGAGGCATCTTTATGCCTATTTGGGGCACTTGTTTAGGCATGGAATTGCTGATATTTAAAATGGCAAACGAAGTAGAGACCCGCATTGATTGCAGGTCTCAGGGTCAATCACTGCCATTAGAGTTTAAGTCAGGTTAGCAAAATTCGCAAATTTCTCTATAACCATTGTCCATTGACTTTTTTAATCTTCTCATAATAGACTATAAAGATAGCCGTCTTTTTTGCCTCAGCCAGCGATAACACAATTAATCTACATTCTAAAGAAAATGTCACCTATAACTGGCATCAATTCTGTTACACGGAAGAGGACTTTTCGAAATATGGTTTAAATGAATCGTGGCGTGTAATGAGCGTCAGTCATGATTGGGACAACATTGAGTTTATTTCAACTGTAGAGCATAGGATCTATCCGTTTTATGGCGTACAATTCCACCCTGAGAAGCCTCTTTATGAGTTTACAAAAGCCAGTATACCGCACACATCAGCGTCTATATTATCCGGTCAATACTTTGCCAATTTCTTTGTGAATGAAGCAAGACGAAATTTGCAGAAATACTCCATTACTGTTGACTCAGATCTGATACTTATTTACAACTTCAAACCGGAATACACATCAGTGCTGGGATCCAGTTACATCCAGCAATATTTGTTTAGCGATGCCGATATGGGAATTGGTGATGGAGATGACGATGATGATGGAACCAGTTATTACCCCTATCCGAACAACGACAGTGGTGCTGGTACTTTGTTTTCCCCTAAAACTTTCTATCTATTCATCATAACGTTTGCTGTTTCGAGGTGGCTGTCTTGAGAGAAGACGGCATCATTTATTTGACTGAATAACTAACTTAATGATGCGATGGCTAGACAAGTCAAACGCAGCAAGTCATTAAAATATTGATTGACTTTCTTGAAACTGAAAATAACTAAATTGTAAGAATGGATAGTAAAATGTTAATATATGTACATATGTATGTATGTATGTAGTTGAAATGACCCTAAGTTTTTCTCTGGCTGTCTTCTTTCAATTACCAAAGCAACCCCAAAAGCAGGCTACACTTTACAAAAAAATGTATCATGAGTGTAGAAATGAATTCTAAAATGCATTCGTTGTCTGTGATAGGGCCAGTGCCAATCAGTCCGGTTGTCTCGTAAGACCATGTCGGCAAATTCTTCTAGCTGCCTGACACCTACCCCAAATATTGGAATACTCTGTATTGATATTGCGACTACGCTTCAAATTCATTTTGGCAAGAGATGGTACAGCTATTTGGTTGCATCATACGTCAAATATTTGGAAGCATCAGGTGCGCATGTGGTGCCCATCTGGTGAGTTTATGAAATCTAATTACAAAATTTAGACATTGAACAGAATTAGAGTAGACAATAGAAAACGGAATAAGCCAGTGGATATATAGCCCACAGAAAATTTTACATTGCGAGCTCTTGTGAAGCATTACGACCACTGTGCAAAGAGAGCAAGCACAATTTGAGGGCAAAATCTAGACGAGAACATAAAAAATACAGTCGTAGGTGAAAATTTTCAAAGAGTAAAACAATATTTTCAAATATCACAAGTTATTACAATAAAACTAATTTTATCTTTAGATCTGTACAAATTTGATGTTAAGTTTGAACTCAGGTATATGGCTGCAGCATTTTGGATAAATTTTCAACCCCAATGAATTCAGAAATTTTAACAAATTCTTTTGTATCTTAAATATTATTCAATATAGCAAGTTGATGGTAAAAACCAGCGCACACCACTATGCATAACAGATTGTTGTAGCTGAGAGAATCGGGCTAGTCGAATGAAGGTGGTTTATCTCAGTTGGCATAGATCCAAAAGCCAATTCATGCGTATTATTGTTGTATAGGAGAGATCATAAAATTGATCACTTGTTTGTAACACACTAAAAACAAGTATCCGGAAGATGTTAAAGATAGTTTTTTAATTTCTATTTCTTAGGATCGGACGTAATCGTTCTTACTATGAGAGTATTATGAGCGAACTTAATGGCATTCTCTTGCCTGGCGGAGCTGTATTCATAGACGAGGCTGACTCAATGGGTAAACCAAATCTCACCAATGACTCCGTCCAGAGTGCATACCACATTTTCGATTTAGCCATCGAGATAAATGCGGCTGGCAAATATTTCCCGATTTGGGGCACCTGCTTAGGTTTTCAGCTGCTTATGATTCGTTCTGCTAAAAGCAAGGAGATTCGCACTGAATGTGAGAATATGCTAAAAACTTTACCTTTAGAGTTGACAGACGATTGGAGGAATTCGTCACTGCTTCAACGATTACCTACAGCAATGTGCGAGGAGATGAGACAAAGAAATTTCGCCTGCCATCAACACAGATATTGCATACCTAAGAAGAACTTTAAAAATTTTAAATTGTTTAATGACTGGCGAATCTTGGCCACGCGCTTTGATACCAGTTCAAACCAGGAGTATATAACCCTAATAGAGCATCGTCGTTACCCCATTTTTGGTTGCCAGTTTCATCCGGAACGAATAGCCTTTGAACAACAATTTATCGCCGATAAGGTCAATTCTCCACGGATTTGTATCGAATTAGCCCAGTTTCTAGGCAACACTTTTGTTGATGCCTGCCGACACAATGGCAATCGTTTTGGGAGCTCGGAAGAAAAGTTCCGGCATCTCATCTGGAATTGGCAACCAGTTTATAGCGGCGACATTAAAGACTCCCATTGGTCCCAGTGTTATCTCTTTGAAAAAAAATGAAGACTATCCCATGCCTAACACATCTCTAAATATTAAAACTTAATCAGTTGGAGTTTTTAACATACATACATACATACATATATAGCCAATAATAATAATATTAAATAAAATTTAACGACTCATAATAACTTCTTATTGACCCGCCAATAGGGGAGGAGAGAATAAAAGTTAAGCTATTTCAAGATTATTTTAGGGAATTCAGTTGAATTATAACAATCCTCAATCCCATCTACTCTTACCATTTGGCATATATAATTATACTACATACATACATATGTATGTATCCATACAGGGACATACACATGTTTGTTCATATATGTATACATACATACATGTGTATGTATGTATATGTATGCATGTTTTCAAAGGATTCCATTATTGTTGTTTGGCTAGCTGGATATTATGCTATTGTTGGTTTATTGTCTGGCTTTTCCGTATTGTTGTTTTGGACACATTCTGTCTGGCTTGTCCTGCTAGACATTGAATTAACTTAATCGTGAAAATCGTTATGGCATATGTTCGTATGGTCCTTTTTGTTATTTTGACGTTTTGTGATATTGTTATTATTTGTTTGATGCTTTACAATGTAGTACGCCTCATTAGATCTGAAAAGTTTTGACTCACTGAACTGCAAGTGTTTTAAATATGCGGCATTTCAAATGCCCTTGTGCCCATTTCACAGACTTTTTATTCACACACATAATTGCAAAAAGTGGGCAGCAACCCTTTCTTTTGCTTGGTAGTGTCTGTATAGTGGTATTTAATGACGTCACAGCATAAGGTTTTGCTGGCCGGCTCAGCTTTTTAACCTAGATGGCGTACATTGAACTAGCTGTTAGTTGTCACCCTTGCATCTATGTATATGCCTCTCATTTTATCTCGTTTTCTGTTCGGTTGTTCTCACTCTCTTGTGGTTCTCTCTCACATTACAAATTTTACTGGCAGGCTGCAACTTGCAGCCTTCAGACTGCAACTTTTACATTGGGCCAATGAACTTTCGGTTTCCTGCAAGGACATTGCAGCTTTTGCAGTAAGTGACATTATGAAACAACAACAACTAGCAGATCGAGTCCCTTCTCCTTCAAAGGCCCACTATCTTACACCCAATTTTATTATCTAAAGAGCCTAAAATACATATAAGCAAGTAGATTTTTAATTAAGCATTTCGTTCAAATTTGCTAAGACGAAAGGGAAAAGAAGAGATTTGCCAAAAAGGACTTCCAAAAAACGTAGGTTTTTGTAAGTCGGACAGCCAAACTTTTTTAATGTTTTTTTTTTTTTTAATATAGAGGCATATACATATGTACATACATACATACATACACACATATGTATATGCATTGGCTATAGAGATATTTTTTTTTACATTGTGCGGACAATAATAGACAAGCTAAATTTAACCTGATAAACAGACAGGGCAGAGATACAGGGACAAGTGCGTGACATTCAGGATGGCACGACTCGGCTCACGTGAGTTTGTGTGAGTGTTGCTGAGATGCTTATGACGTCATGCGCGAGATTGAAGGCCAATTCACAACGGCAACGGCAACATCAACAGCAGCGGCTTTATTATTTGCTAACAAATATTTAGGTTACGTCCGCCTAGGGATTAGACACTGACAAGGAGGTCACCTAATAGGCCCCATCTTAAAAAAGGATTTGCGGAATTTCGTTTTGTTTTTATTTTGGGTCAAGTGAGATTCTGCATTGTTCTGCTTAAAAGAGTTGACCTTTCTCTTTATACAGTGTCCTTCCCTTCGTCTTGCCACACTTTCCTCTAGCCACTTGACAAATTATGGCAATTGTTTGGCCAACAGGCAGAAAGGTTGGCTTACAATGCTAAGCCTGCAGTTTAAAGATATGCTTTGATCTGTTCATTTGCAATATGCAATCCACACAAAGTGATTGACAGAGGCAGACGGTGCATTTAGGATCAACGTAATACATAAGTTTTTATCACTGAGTGTTATATGCATGCTTAGCGTCTCTATATACATACATATGTAGATATTTATGTTTGTTCTATTTAAAAAAATAAGATGTAATGACCGCAATAGATAAGCCTGTAGATGCATGACGACTTATTGCATTTATACTGAGAATAGAGAAGGAGACGTTTCAGACCCCATAAAGTATACACATGTACATATGTATGTATATATTATTGATCAGCATGAGATAAACCCATGTCCGTCTGTCCGAATCACCTTTACGCTTGTGATTTGAAAGCTAATAGAATGAAACCTGATATTGGAATGATGCTTGACAATTGGTCGAATCAGACCACCATGACCATTGCCAGTTTTACTGATTGTGAGAGATATCTTATAGTAAAATAAAAATTTTTTTAAGGTGGGCTAAGTGCATAAATATTTCATCATTTGCAAAAACCAAATAAAATAAAGTAGTATTGGAGAAACGGAACTCAAGGAAATTAGGGATGGCGCTAAGTGGGTTTATCAGCTTCGATGCAGTCAATGTTAGCTTCTGTGATTTTTAAAATCTATTTTTATTTCAAAGCTGTAAAATTACCAATGTGCGCAGATGGCCGCGTATAAAAAAGAAGCCGCAAACCGACAAACGTCAATGACTTCATGAACAACAACTATGAGACCAGCGACGACGATGTATTGGCCCCTGACCCAGTTAGATGAGAGAGAGCACTAATCAAAAGAAAAGAGTGAGAACTATCTTGAGCTGACGTCATCAATTGAAAACCTTCACTAGATGTAGTTCAGCCGAAATCTGAATGACACAAAGGCAATAGGTACGCCCTTGCTTTACGAATATCGGTAGTAGCCGGCCCTTTTCTCCTCCACTTTCTGCATATGCTGTGAAGGCAAGTGCCGTTACGTCATAATCTTTGGCAGAACATTATAAAGGGATCCGTTTATTATGATTGCTAATAAAATTTATTCAACGTAAGGTTGAGATCCAGGAGAGATCAAATCTAATAATTTGTTCCTAAACAACAGGCGTCATTTATTTAGCTGTCGTGTTCTGCTGTCGTCTGCATCCTTGCACTTTATAAAATAGGAGCAACTTGCGTCAGTCAAGTATCTATCATTTGCTGTATCTCATCTATAGCCTCAAGTGGGTTCAACCTCCTAATATTCCTGTCCAGCAGGTTTGAAACCTTAGGACCTAAGACATTTTCTATATTTTAATTAACTGAAATCAGAAAGGCCTATAATTAATTTAATGGCAAATGGCGACGTATATGTATATGATCAAATCATGAGCTTAATGTAACAAACCACAAATTGTATGAGGTTTCCCGTGGGCATAAGCGGGAAAATAGGTCGAGGCCATTTCAAGACAGGAAGCGAATAGCATTGGCTTCATAGCAATTATGAATGAAAATAAAATCCTTTCACGGAGCAGAAGCACTCACTACATTTTCCGGACGAAGGCCATTAACGCATTTACTCGCTTCGGAATGACGTAAAATATCCGACGCTCAAGGATGATTCAGGATACGGTACGTCACCATCGATATCAGTTTTTGTCCTCCACTGCAGGCGTTGACCTTCGACCGGCAACTACAAAGGCAACTGCATGTCAACACCCGATTTTTGTGAATGAAAGCTAGAGGTGCGGCTTACTCTGTTCTCTTAATTGGCTTCGCAACCTACGGGATTTAAACATTTCTGCATAGGTAATCATGTTATCTTCTGTTTTTGTTTTGTGTGATTTATAAAAAAGACAAATGGCAAACCAGCTAAAACAAAATGTTTTCCTTTTCATTTTGTATGTGCGCAGGTCCTGTATTTGTTTGATGCTTATCGTGTTGACTACTCTCGCTGGGCTTACCTAAGTATCAGGTTTCATAGTCATTTGGGTTAGTTCTTATAAATATTTGAATCCGCAAACAACAAATATAATTATTTGTCAAGATCAGGGTAATTTTAAGGCTCATTATTCATTTTATACCATGCACCCATGTGGTCAAGTGATATAATGAAATTCGTGTAGACATTTTCACAAGCAGAATATGTACATTGAATGTAGACTGTTTAGCATAGTCATTTGGGTTAGTTCTTATAAATATTTGAATCCGCAAACAACAAATATAATTATTTGTCAAGATCAGGGTAATTTTAAGGCTCATTATTCATTTTATACCATGCACCCATGTGGTCAAGTGATATAATGAAATTCGTGTAGACATTTTCACAAGCAGAATATGTACATTGAATGTAGACTGTTTAAATAATTTACATATAAATTTGGCCTTATGACTTGATTCCGGTGGTGCATGGTATACCAAAGAGCCGACTTCGACCATGTATTTACTTATGTACACATACTGGAATAATTACCTAATTACTTAAGTTTTTTCTTTGGCTTTGAGGATAAATACATGCTTTGAGTAGCATAATTTGCGAAATTACTATTACACATGGATTACGCACCTATCTACCGTTTCGAATAAATCAAAAGTTATCCAATATTGGAGTAACTTCTTGATATTTTCTTTGCCTACTTTTTAGGGCCAATACATTCTCCTTCTTACCAGTGAAGAGAATACATATAGATGTAGGCAAACGGAAAGCACTCGTATAAATGTATCTTTATTACACTGGACCTATGTATGTAGTTGAAGAATAAATCAAGTTCTCTATCTGGTATTTGAGTCAGAACCCTAAATTACCATAGGTGAATATAAATCAAACCTTGCAATTTAGAAGGCTCGAGGTCAATCTTCCAAAAGACGATTATTTTAAAGGCAACTCACAAAAAGGTGAGCAGGTTGTCTGTATAGCTATTCCAAGCACCACCGAGTTCTATCATCAGCAGACTTTGCTAAAGAACTCCAGAATTGCAATAGCCATTCCATGTTTGCAACGCTAAAACTAGTTGGGAATTGCAACTAAATGAACATAATGATAATAATAAGTGAATATAATGATATACACGACAAAGTGTCTCAGGTCTCTTGGCTTATTTGTGCGCTAAGTGTTTTCAGTTCTTCCCTTATTAAGCACATAATTAATTGCGCCTAAAAAAAGGCCATGAAATAACAAAACCAACATGTTTGGCAGTCGTCCTTCTATTTTTTCAAAAATGATATTATCCGCTTATAAGAGGGCCATTAGACGACGGCAACAACAAACATAATAAAGAAAAACCACTGCAAGAAAAAAAAGCACAGCAAGTGAGAAAAGTTGAAAAAAGGGAAAATCCTATGATGCTGATGACTTATTCGGCAGTGGAGAATGTCAAAAACATAATACTGCACATATAATGAATGTATGAATATATATATGTATGTATATATGCTTAAAACTTCCGATACCAGCAGGTAGCTATTAATGCTTAACAAAGTATACTTAATACTCTTCCATTGCCCATACCGTCGCATACTTAAAGATTTAATGTAAAAGAAATTAGCTAATTCTATCAACAGTATTTTTAGGGCATAACAGAAATAGAAGACGACTCAAAAATAGAATGGAAATTAATTAAAAGTTTAAAAATAGCAATTACACTGAGCAGCACTCAGCGGCCGCCCAACAACAACGAAATCGAAGGCAGGAAGCGTCTAGGACGCTTTAATAAAGGAACTACGTGACCTGCGCTTACACTTGCGTAAATTGACAAAGAAGTATGTATGTATGTATGTCTGTATGTAGAAGAGGCAGAAATTGCCTGCACCATAAACCAATATTTACAGTTGGAAAATTATACGCATATCAATAAGTCTGTGGATAGATTTGTTCACATGTATGTGCCATTTGCCTTCTTTTATTTGGTCCCTGAGAAATGCTTTTACATTTGTTGCCTGTCACCAAGAATTAGGTCAAAGGATATTTTTAGCGTTGGTTTGTAACGCTAACACACTAACTCACAGACACACAAAAATGCGTAGTTTCGGGATGCTTTCTAACAGGAAAGAAAAACAACAACGAGAATAAAGTTGAATATTTAGATTCAGACATTTTTCATCAGCATTTTCGGTCACGTCATGCGGTCATGTGTGCTCCGTGATATAACAAATCAACACAAGGATAACAGCAAGGCTCAAAGCTCCTGGAAGTCGAATGCGTGACTGTTGTAAAGAGAAAAGACAAGTTATTGCAATGGCATCACAAACAGCCGCCGGGGTAGGGATACATTTTATGGCTACTCAGAGTTTTCCACCCACCCAATAATTGTCATCTAATTGCATTAGTTTTGCGATTCAATACAAGCACCTCCTTAATTTTATTTCCACAAGTATTGCCTTGCACAATTTTCTCCCACAATTACTTTAAAATATTGTCTGACGCCATCACTAATCAATCAATTGTCAAATCAAACTGTCTGCTTGTCTGTCAATCTGCTTAAAGAATCTCTATATATGCAGTTCTTCTATTTTTCTATTTTTTGATGCTTATGTTTCGCCTGCCAACTCAAATGGAATGGATATTAATGAAGTGTGTGGCTGCTACTGAGCCGTGACTATATTCATATAATGCTAAATCCGTAAAATGAATATGAGGTTTCTAAATTAAAATGATGCAATTGACAGACTTAGTTATTGTTCGCTCAAAAATTTCGAGGAATCTCCCAAAGCGAATGATAACTGAATAGTTTAGTCACCAAAATGTGAGGTTGCACTTAAATATCCTCTTATCAAATATGATTTGTATATTTTTTAATTACGTAATATTTGTGATATTCTTAAATTTTTCTTATGAGGCTGTTGAAAAAAATTGAAATTTAATCATTGACCCAATTCCTCTAGTATTGTAATTAAGCAAACATGTGACAGAACTATTTTGTTTTTGGTGTAAATGATTTTTATTGTTTAACTTTTACATGATGATTACATAATTCATTAAGTATTTTGGAAGCTTTTTGGTAGATAGTTTTCTAGTTTTCATTCCGTTATAATTTTTTGTATTTGTATGTGTCCTGTCAACTTTATTGCTTTGGCTTACATTTTTTGTTATATTTCTATGATGTATACATATGTATGTAGGTATAGTATTTTTCCATTAAAGTGCTGTACTACATAAGCAATTTGACATAAAATGATTCATGAGTGAACTTACTTAATAAATCTTTGCTTATCTGGTACTGAAATTTTTCTTATGTGGAACATATAAATAAATGCCAAGCAAAACACTTTAACTTTTGATCCCATTCAGGGGGTACTATTTGCAAAAACAAAAAAAAAATATGTTCAGTTTATTTTGCATCCCCTTTTAAAAACTTAATACTCTTATCAATTTAAACATATTTTTTAATTTTTTTGTTTTATTTTTAATAAATATAATATCTGGTTTTGACTTTGTTGAAAGGCACAAATTCGAAAATATGTCATTTTTTACCTACAGTCTCTTTGTGTTATACGAATGGATTATGTGTGAATCGAGAAAAAAAAAATGGTTTTTCTATAATTATAGTACTACGCACTATTTCTATGATAATTTCAACTACAAATTCTACTGGTATTATAATTTTTCAAAGTGCAAAAGTTATTAATCAAATCTTACAAAATGGTTATTGATATCTTCATATATTTGGCGCCTGTTATAGTAAGAAGGCCGGGACAACGAGTGAAGGAAAGTATCGAAGGATTTTGTATAATTCTCTTATTCTGTTGCCTTCTTTTTTATCACAGATTTTGAAGTGAATGTGCAATCAAACTTTGAAAGAATTTTTCTGGATGTAACCTCAGCCAATTTGATTACAGGGAAATTTTCTTTAAAGCCAAAATACGACTATAAATGTATCGGTTAGCTGTGTGGATACGGCAATTTATCCAGAATGTCTAAGAATTACCTCTTGGTAATATATATTTATGAATGCGCCAGGAGAATGAGTTGTAAACGTAAGGTAAAGATTACTTTTAACGCCTTGCATATTGACAGCAGACAGAACTGCGTGGCACACGCTGAGTGGGCAAACCTGACATGCCCTTTAGATATGTATAGGATACCGGTTGACGTAGAATACGTTGAGGCTGAGGCTTTGCCTTTACCTTGCTCTTTGATGTTGAGGATGATGTAGGAATGCCTGCCTGATGCCTTTGCTGATGTTTGTTCAGCTCCACATTAGAAGCGGATTTAAGAGCCGATTTCAACGGCATGGCAGTTGACACAGAGGCGAGAGAGTTGCTGCCTATCGGAGGCGGTGGTGAATGTCCGCTGCAGGACAACGAGCGTGAAGTTAACGAAAGACTTTCAAAGGCACGACGCAGTGAGGACGTGGATCGGCGATGCAACCGAGAAAAACCAGACTGACCCAAGGTTGCAGGTTTAGTCTGTTTAATAGGCTGATCCATCTCGCGCTCTTCCATGTCCAATGTGCTACTAGTCTCACTTGAGGCGCAAGACATGCTAAACGATATTTGTTGTTGATGATGATGTCCGTTGACACGCCCAGTGGAGGAGCATGAATCGGTTGATGAACTGTGTGTATCTTCTTCCTGTGCAGATGCAGCGGCAACGACGTCATCGGCATGATTTAGGTCATCCGATGACCTCAACCCAAAGCGTCGACTCAGATGCTGAAAGAATCCCATGTTCCGTTCGAAGCGTGGAGTTGGTGAAACACTTAAGCTGCTGCCTGGCGAACTCTGAGACGAAGCTTCTAACTTTAAGTTGGAGTTAGAGTTGGCGTTATTATTATTGTTGTTTAAACTGCCATTGCTTGAAGTCTTTAACTTGGTTATGTTTGGTTTTTTGGCCTGCAAATCATCAGCAAAGCATACGTGAGGTGCACTCATGGTGTGGCAACTGCTTTGTTTTGCTTTGTTATTGCCGGTTTTTTTCTTTTATTGTTTTCAGTATTATCCTTGTGCTGCTTTAGCCGACTGTCGGCTTCGTGGATCCGACCAGGCGCGTTGTCCTTTTGCGTTTGAGTCGGCATATGAAAAGCCTCTTGCTTTTATAGACTCCACCGGATTTTTCTGCAAAGTGACAACTTTTAGTCTGTCTGCAATGTTACAGCGGCTCTCTTTTTGCTGTTCTCTCCATTCTCTTTTTTTTTTTGTTAAGTCTCTCCTTGTATTTTATTTAAATAATCGAAACAGGATACAAAATATGTTTGCTTATATTATGTAAGTTACACAGATATATGGGTCGGTTTAAAATTAATTGTTGCTTTTACTCCTGATCCCGGGGTGATAGCAACGAGTTACTGAGTCAATTTTCTTGGTACAGTACAACTAATTTGGCCAGCGAAATATTTTCCATTATGTGAGCCATTTAAAAGTCCCTTTAAGGAATTTCTTCAAATAATTTCCGTTTCTTAAATATTTTTGTATTTTATAAGATACTTTTTCCTATACCCTTTTAGCCGCTTCATCCTTTTTAAAAGAGTATGGGATCCTTGAAAACAAGGAAGCTGTCAAAAATAGTTTTATTCTTCTCTGAAATTGTTTTCACTTATTTTGAATAAGGCCTAAATTTGACTTTAATGTGATATAAATAAATGTACACAAAGTCGCTTGTCAATTTGGGGCCTAATGAAGTTCTTTGTTTAACACGAGGTACATAATAGAAGCCGTAGGCGATTGCTTCCCATACCCCATTGTTTATTGTCTAATTAGAGTCGCAATTGTTTCCATTTAAGATGGCCTGACGTTAAACAGTGAGAAAGCGTTAAATTTTATTACTCAGTCCTAGACTTTAGATAGTCACCGCCTAAAGAGAATGAACAATGTTAGCTTGCCAAACGCTGTGCGTCAAAGCATTAACTCATTTTGACATAATAAAACTGCTTAATGGATTTAGTAAGTTCAATTAATGACTGAAAATCAAACAGTCAGCAGTAAGGAAATTGAACTTTGATTTTAAGTGACCTTATGAAAATGTTGTGAGATAATTTGAAACAATCCAAACTTATTGACTCACTGTGCCTAAAGTGGACACTCTCTTAATTTTGAGGACAACAAGATCTTAGATGATAGACTTTTGTGTCATAGTTGACCGTTAATTTCAAATGAATCAGATACACGGAACATGCAGTCGACATTGGAAAAGCAACTTTTACTATTAATTGTTAGGACATTGGTGTGCTAGGTAAGGTTACCTATACGGCTTAAGTTATATTGAAATCTAAAATTGATGGCACTTTTCAATGCAATTGACTTCAGCGATTAACGTCATAGAATAATATTGTACATGATATGGAGTATGTCAAAGGTATAAGGTCGAGTCCTTCGCCCGAATAAACACACACTGGCACAGTTTTGCAACTTTCTCCATCAAACAGAATAAGAGAAAGCAAATCCTGCAAAGCATTCGGCTCATTTTCGGGAAGCTTTTGCGTTGTTAACATCGTCCTGAAACGATTGCTGAGCTTTCACTTACCGTTACAATTTAAAATTGACCATAAAAGAACTTTGGTAGAATGAAATTAAAAAGGCTTTTGTTTTTTTGATTATTGACAGCTATTCTTATTTATTAGTTTAAGATAATTTAATAGATCTAAAAATTTATGGTATTGTATAAGTACATTTACATACATTTACTTCGATTTTCTTAGAAGCTAATCATTTTCTCCAGATTTTACTTCAATGATATTTTTGTAAATGTTTTCGTTAGAATTAAACAAAAAATTTAGTTTGTTGAAATTTTTTTTTTTGTAACTTTTCCAGTTGTATAAATTCGATATTCTTTAAAGGGGGGGACCAAAAATACTAATTTAAAAAGTGCGTAAAAAAATGATTAACTCAAAGTTTGAGCTACACACGTGTAACCTTACAGAGATATGTGAAGGGAAGAAATATTTATTATAAATATGCCAAATAAAGGCTTCTCTAAGATAGACTTCAGATAATTTTATTATCTTGACGTTGTTAATTCTTAAACGGGTGAATGTTGAAGCACATTTATTAGAATTATTATATAGGTACACTTATTGGGCATTGTTTGACACATTTATAAAATATGTTTCGCTGCATTTTCTAACCATTTTCAAATTATTTAATCCTTAACTCCCTCCGTTTTTAGGCACTACTCGTTCACCACTATACCCTAAATTTTAATAGCCTCTTCACCGAATGGCGAATTTTTGTTTTTTTGCAGCAATTACTAAATGTTTTTGGTTTTTAGTACATATGATGCAAGGTGTAAGGACAGCAGGCCGCATAGCTGGGTACACGGGAATATAGCCCCGACATGCCCTTCATGTATACATATTGAACTGGAGGTCGCAATATGCTCTGCTGTTTTTTTTTTCTTTGATGACGATGACGATGAGGAAGTGGAATTACTGGAGGAGTTACTGGAGTTACTGTTATGGGGCGTCAATGATTTTTTTGCAATTTGCCGCCGATGAAGAGGTGTACTGCTGCAGGAAAGCGAACGCAGTGAAGCTGCTGTAGTGTTTGAGGATGAAAAATGCTGCAGCATACGACTGACCGAGGAGGAGATGGAAATGCGGCTCAAGTGTAAACCAGCTCTTAGGCTCGATCGCGGCTTACTGCCATTCCGATTCTCATCCGTCTCGTCACTGCTGCTGCTGCTACTGTTGCAATCCTCATCGTAGTGCTCCAGTGCGCTACCTGTACGTTGATACACAGACTCCACATAGACATGGGTATTATTGTCCCTGTTTGAAGTATAGTAATCCAGGCCGGGAGAGTATCGCGAATATGCGGAAGTCGATGAGGCCAAATCCAAACTGGATCCACCATTAATAACCTCTGCTGGTGAGCCAGAACTACCCCTTTCATAACTCAAGCTGAAGCTATCTGTAGAACTGCTACGTATGTCATCTTGGCTACTGTAGACCGTGTCATTATGGTGATGATGGTGTTGGAAATGGCGTCCCAAATGCTTGCTCAGCAACTGCAGTAAACTGCGGGATCTGGAAAGCTTTTGGCCACGCGAACAGGACGACGACGACGACGATGATTTTGCCTGCTTGCTGCCATCCAAATCTATGGATGAACTGGCAGCGGAACTGCCAGTTGAGCACGATTTCGAGCAATTATTTGGGGATAGACTATCCATTCGCACTTTATTTCTTTCACGTTAAAAACAAGAGTTTTATTTCGACGATTCCGCTACTATTATATTTGCGCGACGTCTAGTCAGAGACTATGCCTGGCAGGCGTAGTTGGTGCTGCTTTTATACCTCTTGCTGTCAATGTCGTGAGAGCTTTGTCTTGTCAACCTTCGCCTAGCTACGGCAAACGAAGTTGGCTCGAGTCCTCGAATCCGAAGCCAAGTTCCCTTTACTAGCGACGTCAACTTTAATCAGTGCCCATATTGCTGTTGAACGAAACACATCTTTGGTGAATGTGCTTATTTTAAACGAACATGTTTCCTTTGCCTGTAGGCAAAGTTTTGCGTACTTTTTTGTACTTTTGACCTGTTGATTCAAAACACAAATGTCCCTCCCTTTGGTCTTTTCCAATCAACGTGACTTGTGACTTTCCTTGTTGAACAGAGAAAACCTTTTACGTTTGCTGCACTTTTGAGTTTTTATTGTGCATGATTGAGAACGTGATCCGTGCACGTCATTTCGCAGCGCCTTTTGTATGCAAGCAGGACTTTGCTTAGCAGCCAGCGAAAATCAAGAACAAAAATCATTCTTAATATATTTATTTATTAAGGAATAAATAAAATTATTGATACCTTATAACTAAGGCGCTGCTAGCTAAGATTTCGGCTTATATTCAAGTGTGATTATAACTTACATATGAATCAGAAACTTCAACGATATCAAATACATATAATTTATCAGGGCTATTATTACTTTGCAGGACTACTTTGTTTTTTAATTAATTAATTTTAATTAATTTTAGGTTGCTCTACGCGAAAGGCTTATGATATGTATACATAGGTACTTATAACCTTAATAAAATGTTATCCTAATTTTGGTCAGTATGAAACACATAGAAAGATAAAAGGTATATATGTATATATGTACATATATTCTTCATCAGCATGATGTGACGAGTTTATATAGCTTATCCGTCGGTATATCCTTTGTCCGTCTGGATCCTGCTATACATATGTATACATTGACTTGCTAGTCAATTTGGCAGATATGTAAAATACTTAACTCTTCCATACTTAAGGTAAAGTATCAAGAACAATGCGAACTATAAAAAGATGGCATTTTTGAACCAAAAGGACGTACAGAATTACACATAGTTAAAGTTTTACATAAGAAAAAGTCACGTGCCTGCTTTACTTGGCCACCTGTGGCCCCTCAATAAGCTTATCAATGCGTGCTCAATGTATAATAGTGCAGTTGAATTTGTATTTGCTGTTTACTGAATAAGCCATTGTAATGGTCAACTCCCACATTTTTCTCTACACAATTTGCCCGATTGTTGGCTGTTGGTTTTTAACGCCTATTCTCAGATTAAGTGAACTATTGAACAATTGCTTCACTAGTTTATATGGTCCCCCCGTAGTAAGGCTCTGGGGTTTGTGAAGCTAGAGAAGGTGGCGGATGCTAGTAACACCAAAGGGTATGACAGATTTAGAGTTAGTCTTCTATCTTTCTGCGGGCCTTTTATAAACATACATATGTTGGGGGCCGGTTTTTGCTTGGTTAACAACTAAAGATCACGCTTAAGGTTCCTTTTTGTCTTTTTAGCTCACCTGCAGTCTCTCCTGTAGTCTGTGTGCCGATTCAGGTTGATTGCCTGAATGGAAACCAGGTATTCTTCCCAACTGGCAGTAGCTGACTTTATACACAAGTATAGCAGGGCAAAATCCAGCGGTAAGGGGTTTATGGTTAGTTTGAGGATACTCGTAAAAGTTAATCAACAAACAAAAAGAAAATTGAATTCTTTAGATTTTGGTATACTTTTAACTTAGACCAATGAATTATAAGTTTGATTATTGATAACATGAGACTCGTTTGACTCTTGTAATCAATATACCTACTTAAATCCAGAATCAAAATATTTGCGTAATGTAAATGATACGCGATAGACACACGCATACAGTTATTCTCTTGGCGCTTCATCAATTGAAGAGTATAAAAACCAATTTAATATGAACTAAATTATACGATTGCATTAGGACATTTGTGACTTTTTATTTTCTTTGCGAACCTGCTGCTCCATGTGACCAGTCGGTGGTCACGTTTTGAAAGCAAAGTGCAAGAGTCGAAAACGTCAGGCAAAGAAATTATTCGTCACATTGCACTTTCAGTGACAAGTGATGTTCGCAATTGCTAGGTCTTCTATTCGACTGGACGCTGACGTCCGGTGCGAAATGTTTAATTTATTCTGAGAAAAGCAATGCTGCTTTCTCGAAATTGTTTTACATCCATTTATACACAATATGCAATGTTGTGACAGGAAAAAAATAAATGCATACAAAGATGTCTATTGATATAGTTTAATGGTATTAGCTTGAAAAGCATTCATTTTTATTTGTACCTATCTATGTGTTAAATTTGGCATATTTCTTTCAGTTTATTCAAGAATGTCTCACCAGTTTTAAATAATGAAGCTGGGGGTTATGGTCAGCCAATATAAGGGCCTTTGTGCTTAAATCTAGGCGCTGTGAGTTCAAGACACTGCAGGTGACCTACCCGCTGGAAGTAGGGGAAGTTGTTATTAAAGAACCATCCAGGTTCAATGAAATACAATAATAATGGGACACTTAGGGTAAGGGGTTCTGGTAAACTTTATTCATATTTCATATGTATATAAGATTATTATGAGCTGCTAGTGCATAATGGGTTCTCGACGAGATGTGGCCTTAACGTTAGTAAATATACTCGTAGGTCAAAGGCTTATAGTCCGCTCGATACTGTTGCTGAAAGGAATTGGGGGTCTCCACGCTGTGATAGACATGTGATGATTGGGAAACGGGGACAGTCAACAGGCGAGAATAGGCTAAAGGCAGGACAGCTGTACTGTGGGCATACGAAACAGCCCTAGCAGGATAATAGCCGTACGTGGGAGTATAGTAGCTAAATACTTCATGCCCTAAGGCAAGCCCAAGCAGACAGGCAAACATCAACTACAAAATTATATAAAAAAGGATAACAACAAAATTTTTAAAACTGTGCGCTTAGTTCAAACTTTAGACCACTCACCAGCTTCATAGTAAGTTGTGCAACTCCTAGAGATTGTGATATTCAACTGAATTTCCGAAGGTACCCAAGTCCAGCTTTTATAGGCAGGCAGACATGATTTTTATTTTTTTCTCCCTTTTTTTATGTGGTCGGCACTATAAGTTCAGGAGCTTGGGCAGTGGCGGCATTAAATGAAAGAAGTCTCTAACTCACTTCGATGCATGAAAGGAAAACTTGTTGTTCTTCTGTCTCTCTGATTATATGTATGTATGTACATACATATGACTGTCTATCCACGTTTACGATCCCATCGTGAGGTACCCCTCTCTTCTCCGCACTATTCATTTTCTTATTCTTGGCAAGATAAAAGCGTCTGCATGCTACATAAATAAAAGGGGCCCAAATCGCATCTGGTTTGCTTTTGAGATCAAATAAACAATTAAATAAGGCGCACTTCCCTCTATTTTGTACGTAGTTTCAAGGTCAGAATTAAACTTATTTTGGGTGTGAGCGAGTGGCGTTCAAGAAAAAGTGCGATGTTTCTCAAATGGCAAGGACAACACATCTTTTTTGTTTTTCTTTTGGGCCACCGAAAAAATACGAAAACTCCCACGCATAAGACAATTAATTTATGTTGGTACACATATTTTTTTTATGTTGTTGTTGACTGTTTTCGGTCTTAAATTAGGCATCATCAATGGTCAAATTTTGAGTGGGCTTATTGATTTTCATCCACATTATTTTGCTGATACGGCGATTGTATATAGTGAAATGTAACAGTTGACTGAATGATGCTGTATCGAATAAATTAATCTAATGTTTTACAACTTGTTGCTTAGTTAATCACTCGGATTAACTAACGTACACAAGTCTACATAATCAGCCGAACAAATCAAATTTTTACAGAGAGGCAGCGGCAGAGATACTTGGCTGGATCGATTGGACTGTTGATGCTGATCAAGAATATTGGTAGGTATATATTTTATGGGGTTTCTGACTGGTCTAATTTTTTATTATAAATATCAGAGCTCGTTTCGGTTACTTACTTTTTAGACCGCAAAAAAAGAAAAAACAACACAATCGCAGCCCAGCTTGTGATGCAGCTTTTGACTGAAAAAGACAGGGGTAATTCAATCCGCCAAAGTCATTCGCTATTCAGTTAGCTGAAGACATTTGAGTAGTTACCTTTCAGAATAAAAAAATTCAATAAACAAGTCTTTGAGATGCTCTGCTTAAAGTTTCGAAAATGTATTATAATATTGTTAGAATTAATGTCACAAGTGCAGAGTATATTCTTACGTATTTAGTATACTCTTCAGGTCTATGTGTATAAGGTTTAAACACACACACACACACACACACATACACACTTAGGCGCGTAAGATGCTTAGATTTCAAAGTTACTCAAAGCCTGGTTATTGTGTTATATAAAAGAGAAGCCCACCGTCGAAACTAAATTATTAAGTCTTCTGTTGGCTTTGAATCGAGATCGAGCTTAAGTGTGAAACGCCCTTAAAATGTTCAAGCTAGTAAGTAAAGTCACTCAACTGTCTATCTTTGCTTTTTCTTTTTTCTTTTTCTAACGCCAACTCCTTGCAGTTGGTTTTTATCTGCCTATGCCTAGCATTGGTCTTGGCTGCGCCAAGTCTGCTTCACTCAACGACGCCCATTTTGACCAGCACTTCGTATCACAGGCTGCCATCAGTGCATTTGATCCGTCCGATTTGGACCTCTCCGCTTGCATCGCACAGCATTGTGCGTCCCTTAAATTATGGCGGCGGATACGGCGGCGGCTATGGTTGGTGGTAAAGACTGCAATAGCTACCACAACCAGCTTAAGATGACAGCTTAAAGTTGCCGCCTTGATAGCAGAGGAAAATGAAATGCCTCGAAATAAATTACTAAAATTTTTTGTTCAAATGATTGACGTTCTATGTTTTTAGTAATGGGTCTTGGGTGTAGTTGGTAGATCTCCTAACAAATCGAGGCATTACGCTATGCAGGTGTGGTATTCTTGAGCAAAGGGGAGAGGAAATTGAAATGATTTGCTTTGCTGGTAGATTTGGCGATCTCACAAACCCCACTACTACGTCCATCCTAAGAAATCTGGCATATAAAAGGACTGAAGCAATATCGCTTAGAATTTAGTTATTTTTCATGCTTGGTGCTCGTAATGTTAACTGTGAGTAAGATAACTTTATAAAAAACCAAAGTATATAAATCGTTTTTGTTTAGGCATGTCTATGGTTCTTGATGCTAATGAAATCTTTTTGGTGTCAGCCACTGTCTGATGTAGTATTCAACAAAAGACTCCCAACAGTCGATACCCTTTCTCCATTGGACCTCATCGAGCCCGACCCATCAATCCATTTCTACAGTGATCTCGCTAAGGTTTATATGGCTGACAGTTTAGTTCAAGATGCTGGCAAATATATTATCAATATCTACCAATTGGTGCAGCAGCCAGCCACAAATCCAAAAAAAAAAAAAAAAAAAAATTTCCGTTTTCATTCCCGCAGCACAAAGTGTTTGTGGATGCTTTTGGCAATCGAATATCATTAAGTCTTGGATTATCCATAAATTTTCAGGCAGCCTTGAATTAGAATGCTAAGCTTTCTACGGAACATTTTAAGTTGAAGACTTTAAAACAAATACGCAATATTTGAAAACAGATTTTAAAATATTCTATACACTAACGCACTATTGTACTTATACGAACTTCGACAAAAAATCCCGCATCAAAGGGTTCAATTACAATAAAACTGAAAGGCAAAAGTATGCTTTTTGCCTGGCTAAGAAAGTCTCATATACAATTTTTATATAATATGCTAAGCACACACATAATTGATTCTGTACATGAGTTGACATAGATTATGTCCGCATCCACGATATCTAAATTTAGTACCCCGGCACGTTGGGGCGCTCCTTCTTTTCAATCTTTCTCAATACCATTCACAGTCAGTGTGCAATGTGCTGCACGCCTTAGAACATGTGTTTGCTGTTAGCTAATTATCCTTGGATTGCTCCATATTCTAAAATTAAACCACAATGGTATCTGCGTTTATCTTCATTTTATTCGTTTCCTTTGAAATAGCGAGAGAGCCGTTATCGTTGCATCGGTTGTGTTGTGTATCCTGTTTCCTGTTGAGGGTTCTTACTTCTTCAGCAGGAGTGGAGCTGTGTAGGCAGCAGTATACGGTGCGGTATAAGCTGCTGTGTAGGCGGGTGCGCTGTAAGCTGCGGTGTAGGCGGCTGTATAGGGAGCTGACACATAAGGATATGCAGAGGCCACATAGGGGGACGTAGCTACATATGGAGATGCCGCCACGTACGGAGCCGAGTAGGCCAATGGAGCCACAATTCCGGGCTTAGCGGCCACAAAAGCAACTAAGGCGAGGATAACGACAGCCAAAAACTTAAACATTTTAGTTTTCTTTAGGATTGATGGATGCGCTTGGTTAAACAATGCAATACAACTGATGTCTGACAAAAGCAATTTGCGGTGTATTTATATACATAGCTTGGGAAATCAACCTTGCAAGGCCTAGGCCTTTGGCCAATAAAATTCTGTAAGCGGTTCACGTATTTTTGGTCAGCTAGTGTCTATGCCACCGCTACTCACTTTTTAATTGGTAAACATGTTTGCATACCTATGTATGTACCTACAAATTTGTGCGATCCAATCTTGGGCTACAAAATGAATCATTTTAAACTATTTAAAGTTTATATTTACTTGATTTAGTATACCAAATTATTTTTTTTTATTTGCGAGATATCGAGGATGCAAAAAGCGGCGTGTCAAAATTTTGAAATAAAATTCAACTGCTTACAAATTATTCAAGCCCACAAAAAGTTATAGCAGCGAACATGTTAGGGAAAGTAGGTGGGTTAGAAAAACCGTTAATATTGCACATATCTAAATGAGTAAATCAAATAATAGAGCACTTCCTATATAAAATGCTAGCGAGTACAATCAGTTTGCATCGAAGCTACGGTTTACTCCCACTTCACGTTCAAGCTTTTCCCAATTTGCCTTGCTTGTCGCTTTTCTTGGTCTCTGGAACATCATGTTTCTGAAAACGATAGCAAACAATGTGTCTGGTTTAATTTATGAGATTGATTTTAAAATAAAACTAGGAGTTTTTTTTACTTTTTGTTTGTGATGATATATAAATACATTTATTTAACGTGGCATTCCCTGATTCTTATCGCTATGTAGTTTATAATTAGATTCATAGATTGGCATCCATGGTGGCATTTGATTGAAATACTATGCTGCTTCTATTGTACCGTCCTGATCGGCGGATTTTGAGATATCTCAATGCTAATAAAGCGGTTGTTCCTGTAAGCAAAAGCGCACCGAAAACATAAAAAGAAGATATTCATAAAATGCAAATGAAGCTTTAAATTTTCTGAATAAGCGCGTAGTATATCCAATTGATGTTGTAAAGCTATAATAGGCTCTGACTTCGTAGAAGAATTGGAGTCCACTGTAGCCTGACTAATGCAAGAAACATCCCTAATATGTGGGGTTTCCTCAACAGATTCGTCTGGTTCAATATGCAAGTTCACAGTTTCCGAGAGGAATGGCGGTATCAATAAATTGTGAAGCACAGAGCAATTGAAGCGATTCCTGGAGATGCCCAGTTTTTGTAATAAGGGGAAGGCCTGCGAAAAACGTCTGTGGCCCTGAAGCTCGCTGAGAATATTGCCATCCACGAAGAACTGCTTTATGTTGCTTAGGTAAGGCACAAACAGATCCAAATTGAGAGTGGTGAGGTTATTAAATGAGAGATCCAGAATTTCCAGAGATTTCTGCTTCGAGAACATGCCGAATTTCAATTCTCGAATGGTGTTTGCTCTCAAGTAAAGATTCCGTAACCTTTTTAAGTGGTCGAAGGTTGTGATATTCAATGGCCCTATCGGATTATAAGAGATATCCAAATGTAGTAGTGCTGTGAGATTGGTCACATTGGCTAAGCTGGATAGACGATTGCCGCGAAGTTCAAGGGTCTCCAATTGTAGCGATTGATGTATATATAGAGCACTTATATTATTATAATTAGCTCTTACAAAGCGAGTGGCATTGATGGTCAGATTGGTCAGCAGATTATAGTCCAAGTGTAGTTGATGGACAATACTTTTATCCGTCAAAGTAAAATCCTTCAGTTTATTAGTGGCCAACATTAGACTCTCTAGGCTGGCTGCCTCAGCAAATGTATCCGGATGAATGCGTATTAGGCGATTATTAGACAAATTCACCTCTTTGATGCGGCGCATACGGTTAAACACTTCAGGTTGAATATAGGTCAGCATATTACTTTCCAGCGATACCGATTCCAAATAGTCATTGTCCTTAAAAGTGTCCTTGTGTAGCTCAGTCAGACGATTACCAGTTAGTTGCAGCTTATTTAATATCTGCAATCCGCAAAATGCATTTTCACTCAAGACAGATATCTTGTTGTAGGACAAATCCAAACGCATTAGCGCATTCGCCCCTATAAAGACCGATGTCTGAACTGATGTTAGATTGTTGTAGCTCAAGTTTAGATATGTCAGATTACTGGCCGCACTAAATGTGTTGCGCGTTAGCTCCAAAATACTTGTATAGGACACGTCTAGCGTTTTCAAATGACCCAGTGTTTCGAATAAGTGAAAGGGGACATACAGCAGCGTGGAGTCATAGAATTTCATGAATTTTACCATATTGCCATGAGGTATGTTCTTGACCACGACGTTCTGGCTGTGTGTAACTGTGAAACCTGTCACCGTGCAAAAGGCCTCACTCACATCCATATACAAATGCTGTTCGAACTCATCGCAACTTAAGTGGACATCGCCAGCACTTGCGGAGACTGTCAGAAGAATGATAAGAAGGATATGACGTTGCAGCAGCAAAAACATCGCGAACCTCACAAACAAAAAGATCATTGCCAACTAAGTGCAGCAGCATTTATGGAACATTTTGTACATACATGGACATTTGTATATATAGATATAAATGCTTATATGTACATATCTTTATAGTGATGCAAGACAGCGGCGGACTATTTGAGAGGAAGAGATAGGGCTCTTTGGAAAATATGAACTATTTCCTTGCCATTCAAAAATAAGAGCAAATACAATGTTATTTCCTGGTTTCTCGCCAAAGTTGAAAAAATTGAAATGCACCAGCTAAAGGGGAGTTTGTACTTAAAGAAGTTTGTCATACGACAAACCCTTTGGGTTGTAAATTATGGTGACGGCTCTGAAGTATATATCGGCTTTGTAAAATACATATAGAACGCTTATCACAGCTCCCGCTTCAAGTAAGCATCCAGTTGACTGATAATAAATGTCGGTCTGGGCTTTGTTTTCATGGCTTCACTTGTTTCGTGAGCAATAAAGATATTTTGGAACTTATAACTGGAAATTGTGGAAAGAAGAGCAACATTTTTATCGCCCTCAGCTTCTCTCTCTCTCTCTTGTTTTTCTTCTCTTCATCTATTTTAGCGATAAGAAGGCTGAAAATCGCAAACACGCGCTGCAGCTGTGCAATGCATTTTGACCCTCTGTCCATACAATTATCCACCGAAAGTGTAGAAACAGAGCATTAGCTATTCAAAACTAACACACCCAAAGCCACCATGTAGCATGTAGATAATGATTACGTCCACATAATTAGGAAAAACCGATTGTCCCCCGCAATTAAATTAAATTCGGCACACTAATTAGTTTTAATTTCAGACGACCTATCATTTTAGTCAAATCGAAGATATATTCAAGCTATACGTCATAGACATAAATTTGGTCTTTGAAATTAAAAATATGTGCACTTTGTGCATGGTATACCGAAGTCGGAGAGCCGACTTACTTACTTCGTTATGTAAATTCTCTTAGAAAAGCATTGTATAAAAGGAGTCAGCGACCTTGAAGCAAATACTAAGTCGGCTTAGCGTGCGAAATGCAGGGTGCAACGAACCTCTTTGAGTTTGACTCTGATCTAAACTGCATTGTACTTGCATATTCAATTGAATTCTGGAGGTTACTCATCAATTGGCTACTGCGTTGTCTTCCAAAACAACAGCTTTTATGGACCCCACCAATTTTGGAGCGACGTGCCAGCAATACCCAAGTGAAGACCTTAAGTATTAACAACACATGTGTACATACGTAGATTTGTATATACATATGTATGTATGTACATTCATGTGTATAACAGCTGAGCACGTAGCTGAAGGCTATGGAAAAGGCTGCCAAGTAGAACATGTTATGATGTGTATAGAAATTTAACAAAACATTTATTTCAATTTTTTTCGGCTATAAAAGATGCAGTCGTTTTTGTTTACTATCATAGTCCAATTTGATAACTCAAATCAAACTAAACTAAACACTCTGCTGCAATATGTTCAAGAAGGTAAGACATGAATTTTTAAAGGCAATTTTTTTTAAATATTCACCGATATTTTATTCCTTTCCAGTCGGCTATTGTTGTCCTTTGCGTGGTGCTCGCTTGCAGCTTGGTTAACGCTAAGCCCGATCTCCTAGCTGCCCCGGTTGTCACTGCAACTAGCTCTCAGTACGTGGCACGCAACTTCAATGGTATTGCCGCTGCTCCCATTGTAGCTCCAGTTGCTGCTGCTTACACTGCCCCAGTTGCCG
The DNA here is from genome assembly GCF_018151085.1 of Drosophila tropicalis. Lineage (NCBI taxonomy): Eukaryota > Metazoa > Arthropoda > Insecta > Diptera > Drosophilidae > Drosophila > Drosophila tropicalis. The sequence continues at coordinate 329,028 of NW_027172614.1, read as the reverse complement.
CTGCTTACACTGCGCCTGTTGCCGCTGCCTACACTGCCCCTGTTGCCGCTGCCTACACTGCCCCTGTTGCCGCTGCCTACTCCGCCTATCCCTATGCCTCTTATCCATATTCCGCAACCTACTCTACTGTTTTTTAAATTAACAAAAGGACCTTCAATGAATAAATAGAACTTGACTGCAATCAAAAATAAAAACCAAAAATAGAGCAATGAACAATTTTTTAATTAAATTACATTTCGTGATATTTTTTGGAGATTAATAAACTCATTTTTAATAGGTGTCTGGGCTTCTGCAAGTTTCATATTTTTCTCCAAAATTTTAATTATTAATAATAAATAGTTCAAATGTTTACCTCGATCCAGACAGACCGCACTGACAGAGACGGACGAAGTTCACTACATAAAATTATTAGGTGATCTTAGTCTGGAATACATATGAACTTACGTACATATATGATCGAAGATGCTTCCATCCACTTGCTGCACAATTGTGACCCTCACTAATATACTCCATTTGAAATGGAGAGAAAACAAGGGAAACCTATGCTGAGTTGTGCATATAAAAGAATGCGGAAATAGTAAAATAGTTGCGTCATTTTGATCGCAAACAGTATTGGTTAATAATAGATAAGAACGTTAAGTATGCCAAGCATGTAGTGCCGATTTTGAGATCAAAATAAGACATGGCGTCATCTACTTTTCAGGTAATTGAAAATGCATATTTAATCTTAAATGTTTATATATTGATTATATATATTTATAATAATTAAAGCACAACAAAAACAAATTCCAAGTTTAATAGCAATTGCGGTTGGTTGTTAAAGCATCATATTTTGAATTTGAAACGGAAACGGACGTCGACATTGGGGAGGAGTCTTTATATTTGTGTCCACTCATTGGAACACTCATCTGCAGTGCCCGTATCGCACCGAGGCAGTTTGGCAGAACAAATGACAACTGGGCGGCAGCGCACAGTCGACAGGAGGCATGAGCGAAGCAGCAGCAGCAAAAGGGCAGAGTAGTACCAGAGCATAAGTCACATTGATCTCTTCCACAACATTCAAATTTCGTCTGATCGCTACAACAGCACATAGCATGGCCATCTCCAGTAGATTTCAGCTCAACTAACTTCGCCGCGTTATCAGGGTGGAGTTTTGAGTGCAATGGCCTCCTTGTTTCCTGGTTTTCAACTGTAGTGAGCCATTTGAGGCTTATTAGTTTCTTATACATAGTCCAGTTCGTTCTAAACGCTTGGCGTATGTTCTTCAAATGAAACGGAAAATGGAATATAAGCTTAGCTTTATAAATTTTTACCCGGATGATGATATATGAACATGTATCCAGAGGGGGAGTGGGTCAGAAGGTTTTAGGTTTGCTCGTTGGTATGCAAAACACGCTGCTTTAATTCACTGAACGATCGTCACGCAGAAATGAAACCAAAAGTAAAAAAGATTCTCCTTGATTTTCAATTGATATGTATTTTGGCGACTAAATGTGTCTGTGTCTGGCATACGAAATTTGCTGTATTGTATTATACTGATATTACCTTCATCTTACATTTTTGGGTTACATATGTATGTACATAGGTGTAGATGTATTGGCAGAGGCACTATAAATTGTAGTGTTTTGAAGCTAGAAGATATCAGTCTACTACTTGAGAACCAACCAAACACACAATCAAATCAAAACAAAATGTTCAAATTTGTAAGGATCGCAAAGGATAACCAGTATTAATCAGGAATAATTTTTTATTTTTATTCTATTCCCAGTTCGCTTTCTGTCTGCTCGCTGTTGTGGCCTGCGTTGCTGCCAAACCAGCTGTTCTTGCCACACCTTTTGCTTACTCTGCCTACTCTTCTCCTCTGGTTGCTGCCTCTCCTTACACCGCTGCCTACACTAGCGCCGCTTATACAGCTCCTGTAGCCGCCGCCTACTCAGCCTACTCCTATCCTTACGCTAGTGCCTATTCCGCATATCCCTATGCTTCCTACTATCGTTAGGAAATGGACGGACCCAATATTTGACTGGAACTATAGATAAATACTCGGATATTCGGATACTATAAACCATTTTTTTTTTCATGTCTTTCTACTGTTCATAAAAAAGTATTTTAATTTGGCAAACTGTTCCCCAGACTGCCATAAACGAATACATAAAAATCATATTCACACGGCAATTGTTGCGAAATAAATGCACTCTATGTTAAAACGTATTGGATTATACACTTTTCATTAAACCCCAATTTTGTCATTTAACTGGAGTGTGAATGTGTACGTAGTTTATCTAAACTATAGAGTTGCAAAAACCACCACCCTTCCCACCCCGTATAACACCGGCGCCTGACTTTAGTAAGTACTACTATTGTTTGAAAAACAACATTTGATCGTTCTTTTGGGAGCTAAATACAAAATTTAAACACTGTTGTCTCAACGTTGACCCAGTTATGTGACTTACGTTGGCAACAATAAATAAATTAGAGACTATTCAAGGGTATAAAAAATCGCGCAGCAACAAGGAATAGCTTTATTACTGTTCATTACTTATGAACAGATCTTGGACGTAAAGGGCAACCTTCAGAGGTCAAACCACCAATGTCCTTCATTTGCTAATCTATATATGTACATATATAAATGGTTGCCCTTCATTAATGCAAAATAAATGGTTGCCAGTTGAAAATACTTATGCAAAATAAAAACCTTTTAGATAAACAGACTGTAATGTGAAAAAAAGAGGAGGAAGGAAGACCTAATAGTTAAGATGTCACGCACACATTTACATACGTACATATGTATGTACATACTTTAATATAATCACACTGCGTCAACTTATGATAATCGAATTCTCAGCAGCTTCTGCTCACTCTATTAAAATAGATCCACAGTGTGTAGATACATATGTACATATGTATGTATGTATGAATGCACAAATGTACATATGTATGTACATTTGAAATGCGGAAATGAATAGTGAATCAGGGGTTTCCATGGAATGCGGACAGTTCAGCGAAGTTTATGAGTTTTTAGGTTTTTGATTTCCTTTTAATATTTTATCTGCTATGCTAGCAAACTGAGCACAAGTATGTAAATACATACATACATACATATGCGTAAGCTGCTGATTTAAGACATAATGACAGTCCGACTAAAGGATGTTGATAAAAATAAACGCTGAAGTTTGAGTGGGCAACTCATCACCAGTTGCACATTCACACAAAAGCGCAAGCAATATGTTCTCTTCTCTTTTTGTTTAATGCATTCAAAAATATCTGCTATTTCACTCAGATTGGTGTGTTTTTTTAGTATTCGATGTGTAGCTCAAATACATTCCGTCTCACCTTTTTCGCCAGCCACAAATTCATGCCATCTCGCTCATTTCAGCGTGGAATATTTCGTTTAAGCCTTCTCACTCACTTTGGTAGAAAACCCGAATTTATGCTTCTTTATGTTTTGGACCGTAAGTTGTCTCCTGAGTCAAAATTCAGCATATGTATGTACATGTATGTACAATTTCCCGAAAACTGAGAATCTAGTTTGCATACAAAAAGACAGACGGAATGTGAACTTTGTATTAAGTCCTTTGCAAGGTAGGGTAAATGAATATCAAGATTCCAAGTATGTTCATATATACATACATATGTATGTTGACTAATTTTTTGTATATGCTATAAAAGACTGTATGGTGATTGCTCCTATCGAAGTCTATGTATTCATACAAACACGACGGACATGGCTATATTGATCTGCCAGTTAAAGCTAATCAAGCACATGTATGTATGTATGTATGTACATACATATGTACATATGTATGTACATCTATGTAAACTTTGTGATATCGGTACATACATATACATATGTATACTTTGTGATATCCTACTGTCTTTAATAATTTAATATATTGTTTGAAAATGAACTGCTTCATCATAACGTCATACTTGCATTTCCATCTCTTGCTTCCTTTTAATTAATTGCTAAAAACCAAACTAGAACATGAACATTTTTTAACCCGGCAACTATTTTCAAACATATATGTATGTACCTACATATGTACATATTTCAGAAAACATCTCAACAAACGCATACATACATATGTATGTATGTATTTATATGTATATCCAATGAGCCGTGAATGGTTTGTTTATGATAACAATAATTAAAATTTTTATTTCCATTTAATTGTCAGATTTACACTGTGGAAATTAATTAAAACAAGCAATAATGTCAAACACGCGACACATTCTTAGAACTTGTTCAATTCAATTTGTGGTAACATCCAAAAGTTGATAAAAACCGGCTTCAATACCCAAAATCACCCACCATAATTCGAACCCAATAAATTGTAAATTAAATTAAACGTTGCGTTGCATAAGTGCCACAATAATAATTTTCATTTTTGTTTTCGAACCACGAAATCAAGAACCGGATCTAAGCTCCGACTGCATGTGCACATATGTACATACATACATACATACGTACGTACATATGTACATATATGGCAAATATGTGCGTTGCATGAGTATGATTTACAACAAAAATCAGATCAGATCACCCACTCTAAATGCAAATCGCCTATCTCCTTCGAGTTACGCATAATTACAAAGTTACTCCATCATACTACCCCTCTCCCATTGCTTGATTCTCACCACTAGGTTTGACTTTGCTTTGTCGTTGCCTTTCCATTTGTCGTTTGTCGTTTGTAATGTGCCCGGAGGCCTCTCCAGTTACGTTGACAAGGCCTAAGATTTACGCAGTCAATTTGGTTGGGGCGTTGCCGTCTCTAGGGCAGCGACATTTTGGCAAGTGCCTGCACCTCCTTGGACAGAGTGTTAAGTGTGGCAAGAGCTTACGTAAAATACCTGGCAATTAGGTGCTCGCAATAAATATTCACTCACTCACCTTCTCGCCGACTACCTCACAAAACACACTCATTTTTACTTGCTCACTAGTTCACTGAAATTATGATTGCATTTTACAAGCAATTGTTGTTGCTGCGAGGCGTTCGGGCAAAGTGACCTGAAGCGTCAAATGACCTCACCCCTTTTATAGATCGATTAAATAACGACCATGCTACTGTTTCACTAAAACACACTTCAAAACTGCGTTAATTTCAAAATCAGAAAACTTTATTTTAAAGTTTACAGCTTTTTTGTTTGTTTCATAGACGACTAAGTCCAATCATCATCTGATTATTTACAAAGGCTTGACTATTGTAATCAAATAAATTAGACGACTTATGCTTGTATAATAACTGGGCTAGACATATTCTGCATTACCCAAATTTGGACCATTTTAAAATACAAGTACAAGTCGGACGACAAATTTTATGTAGTGTAGTGGTTTAGCCATTGGCACTTGTTATTGTTCTAGATATGCAAGTTTCAAATCGATTTGCGCTATGTAGCTGCCCATATTTACATGTGTTTGTTTGTGTTTTTGTATGTATGTGTATTAAAATAAATTGGCCGGATTTCGGTTACGGACTTACGCACAGGTGTGCGTAGGGGACAGCGGCACCATTCTTATTGTTGTAATTATAGCATGGTTGAAAACGTTTACTCAAATCTTAAGTTACTTAGGTGGCAACGCCGAATGCAATTTCAATAATCAAACTAGTTTTGGCAAACAAAACGCAATTTTGTTTATTTTATTTTTATTTTTTTTTGTTTCGTTTTTCTCACAGCCCACCAAAAAGCAAATTGTTCAAAAGTAAATGCCAAAACCGGAGGACCGGACTAACTTCAACCCGATGTACATAACTAAAGCCACATTTTTGATACTCTGAATTGAACTCTCCATGATTATTAGGGCATTAGTTGGACAATTTTAAGTTCAATTTTTAATAATATTTTAACTGGGTAATAACAAAACCTGGAAGCACTAGATTGAAATCTAAAAATTTTATATAAATTTCTTACGTCAGTCTGTTGAAATATGAAATATACCCTCTGTAAAGGGTATACTAAATAATGGGATATAAGAAGAAAAGTAAGGCCTAGCCAAATATCCGCATTGACTTTGGTCTATAGGGTGGGGTCCGTGCACATTGGAGACTTGTTTGGACCAGGGCAGCAGCATCGGGGACAGCATTTTGCATGTCCCACTCAGTGGCTCAGTGGTTCAAGTCTCTCAAAAGTAAAAGTTTGCCTTTTGAGTCTTAGTTTTGGTCTCAATTCTCGCTGATTTTATGGAGTATAAAAGCCTCATGTCTTAGACGATAGGCATTATTCAGCTTTGTGTTCTGGCTCAGAGTAAACCTTGTATTCTCAGAATGTTCAAATACGTAAGTAAATCCCATCCATCATGAGAATTTGTTCGAGTTCATTTTTTGAAAATTGTTTGTTTCTTTGTAGGTTGTTATTGCCGTTTTTTGTGTTTGCAGCTCTGCCGCAGCTCCAGGATATCTAGGGGGCTTGGCCGCTGCTCCAGCTCCTGCAATATCGTATGGTCATGCCTTGTCAGGACCGTCGATTGCATCATATGGCTTAGCGGCTCCTCAACTCAGTTATGCTGCACCTGCTTTGGCTCATGGCCCTGTCTTGGCTCATTCATCGATCTCGCTGGGACCCAAAATTAGCTATGCTTCACCAGCTCTTGCCGCCGCTCCGTTAGGACTAGCGCATGCTCCTCTAAGACTAGCACATGCTCCTCTGGGACTAGCACATGCCCCTCTTGGATTATCGCATGGTTCCTTGGCATCTCCCTATGGATTGGGTTTGGGATACAGATCTATTGCTGCTCCGGCTTTGTCTGCCCCAGCATTGGGCTTAGCCCATGGCTGGTAAGGTTAAAGTTATAAAATTTGCGGAATTTTCGGTCAAAAATAAAAAAAATGGGTAATCGTTTTAAAATTCTGTAATAAATTTCAATTATATTTCGTATTTCATAAAAAAAAATGCAAAAAAATGAGTCCTTTCTTTTGGTTTTTATTGTAGGCTTTGAGAGTTCTCACATGTCACAAGCCACTGCACCAAAACCGGGTCTTCACCAGCCATAGCCATACCCATGGCCCAATCCTAATCCGAGGCCCAATCCATGACCGTAGAGTCCATGGCCTCCGAGTCCCAATCCTCCCAGATATCCGTGGCCTAGTCCGTAACCACCTAGATAACTCTTCCCAATGATGGTCTTAGAAATGATAGGGGCATGATGATAACCCAATCCTAAACCCAAACCACCATAGTGGCCTCCGATATGGCCCAAGCCCAATCCCAATCCTAGGCCTAATCCTCCATATCCCAAGTCATGGCCCAGACCAATACTGGGTGCTGGCACGGGTGCGGGAACCGGAATCGACCAAGTGCCATGAATTAAGCATAGCACCAGCGTTATCAATGGCAGCATCTACGCATGGGTACGAAATCAATGAAATATCCTTTAATACTTTTTGGCCACCACTTACTCCTTTGTTCATGGTGAGGCAGTCGGCTTCTTGTCTCTGTTAACTCTGAACTACATCGATCGGGCCAACGTCTTTTATATACAATTGCAATTGACGAAAAAGGCCATTGATTATCCAATACTGTCCACCATTCAGAGTAATCTCATTTTTCTTAGGCAAACTGGCTATAAGCCATCATCCTTTCATTAGTCCAACACTTGTTTGTGGTTGCTTCAATTCATTTAAAAGTACAACTTTACGTTTTTGGTCCTCCATTGTATAATCTGAATGCATCACGTTTGGCATTTACCAGTTTCAGTTTGTTTATGGCTTGTAGCAGTTTGGTATTTAGTGGCATGGTTTAATTTTCCTGTTTTCGCTGTGAGTGTTGTGGGTGGGTCCACAAAATATCTCTAGAAATATACATTTTGAATGAGGCAACAACATTTGCCACCATAATAAGATCAATGTTTCCTTTAGTTATGTTTCCCGTGGAATATACAAATATACGTAATGAATTTCAACTTAAAGATGGAAGAGTAAAATTCACATTGTGAAGTCTTAATGGGATCGAGAAGTTTACAAGCCAAATTGCATCTATTGTAGGTTTTTTCGTGAACTCTATTTAACGTCTATTATAACTGTTATCATCGTCTTGCGTCAAGAGATTATTGAGATTTATGTTAATAGTAATGTATGGTAATATCTGTGACTGATAAATAAAATAAAACAATTATTGAGCAACGATTACATCGAGACGCCAACGTAATATCATAAAAACAAAGGCAACACTAAGAAAATAGCGACCAACTAACTCACTTTTTAGATACAAAGAAACAAGTAAGAAATGCTAAAAACAACAAAGTGGAAAAGATAAAGTCACTGACACTTGGAGTAACCCACGAAAACATAAACTTGAACTTGAAAACCAGTTTTGGGGAAGGTAAGTGGATCCCAGTGGAAAACGATTAATAGATATCATTGATGGTGTTCAGACAAAGCCGTAGTCAGAATACCTTAGGAACAGAACACATTGTTAAACTAAACTCTTAAACTTTAAATCTTTCAGGGACATGTTGGTGGGAATAATGGACGAATCCTCGAGTTGCTACGCCCATGGTATGTAGGCAGTGAAGAAAATGCAATCAAACCGGTTCGAGATGAAGAAGACACTTGCTGCGCAGCTGTAGTCGCTATTGTTTTGTTTTAAATGCAACGGTTTAGTTCGACACCAGAAGGCAAGGAAACCGCATAAAAATGTCCATAGTAAGTTTCAAACATTTTTAAATAAACAATATGAAAAAAATCATCTTAACTCTGTTTGATAGTCCCTTCTATATGTCTGCACGCTTACGTATGTCAGTTTATACGCCGAGGCCGCGACAGTGGTATATCATCAGCCGGTTGTCGTACATCATAGTCCATTGGACCTCGCTACTGAAGTTGAAGAGCATACCTCACATGAGCCACATGAAGAACATCCTGGCTATACAATTGTCGCCCCACTTACCAAAATAGCCCATGTCACTTACGACTCTGTCCCCATTTCTCATACGCCATTCGAGCATGTTCCGCTTTTCCAACGAATTGGACATGTGAAAACTATTCGCTTCTAGAAAGGATTACCAACAAAAAATAAACTCTTTTGGTACAGCAATTCAAATGACAAAGCATTGTTCTTTCGCGATACATATGTATAGATACCATTAAAGTGCTTTTATATAAAAATGGAGTAAGTAAGTAAAATAACTAAGTATTTTAAATTTATAAAACTCTTCTTAAGTGGTCCATACCATAAAATATTTCGACCACTTTTCAAGCACACTGGCCAACTGCCGCCCCTAAGAAAATCAAATTCATTCAAATTACGCGGTCGAAAGAGGGCGAGGCAAAAACAAAATTTGCCTGAATACTATAGAAGTCTATACATATACCAAATTTGGTAGTTTTAGTTCCCAAGTTTAACCCCTTCCACCCCTTTGTGAAATATTTTTAGACCCGCGACGTTACCAGACCCCACCTCTATAATGATTACCATTCATTTTTTGCCACTTCATGACAAAGTCAATGAGTCACGTAAGACTTGTCCCTCCCCCCTTGTGACAATTTCCAAAACCCCCTTCCCTTCCTTGGTGCTTTACGTGATTAACGGACGGTCCCTTACCTGTTCTTCTCATTGTCAGCAGATGTACGAATATGGCACAAGTCCAAATTTAAGCAATAGAACAGGAACAGGTGCCGAAGCAGAAACAAATTGTTACTTCAAAACAATTGAAAGACTCTCTACTTTGCAATACTGACGCCTGCAATGGCGGTTGCTTTTACTTAATAATCAATGGGTCACCTCTTACGTAGGAATTCATCAACGATTATTTAGCTTTCATAATTCCGCGCGATTCCGAGACTATAACCTAGCCCAATCCATTGGTATGTGGTTAAGCAAAATTTCGTTTTTTTCTTTGTCATATTATAATCGGATAATACTATCTTTTTCTTACACATTAATATTGCCATCTCCTTTTCGGTTTCTTGGCTTTAAAATTGAATTTAAATTTTTTTTATTTGCTGCTGTTTTGAATTTTTTGTTTCAACTGCAACAACTGTCGCGTGCTTCACTTAACGATTTGTGTTTAGGGAACTTGTTCCTGTCTACCCGCGTTTACAGGGTGGCCCTTGAGACTTTTGTAATGATAAATGATCGAGGTGGTTCAGTTTGTTTTGAGATAGCACTGTTGTTAAGGTTTCACCATAAAATTTGAATTTCAGTTAAATAATATTATTTGCTTTTAATAAAATACAATATAATTTAATTGATTGTCAATTAACATGACTGACAAACTTTTGGTCTCTTAAAATAGTGAATGATGGTGATGGGACAGCTTTAAAGGCAAAGCTTTCAAATGGGAATGTGGTGTGGCCAGAAGTTTGGGAAAAGCATAACCAATTGCCACCTTAGTGGTAGTGGTTTTAGGCCCCGGTATCGCACGATACCTGGGGGCAAAAGGTACTGCTTCCAAAATTGGTGGAAGCACTTGTGTTACCGTGGACAAATGCTGATGAATGGGTTGCGTATAGGTTGGTAGAATGGGAGCAGTCGCCGGAAGAAATGATGCAGGTGCAAACACTGGTGGGGCTGGAGCTACAGCTGGTAAAGCTTGTGAAGTCCAAACCGGGATTTGAGGTGGTATCGGAGCAGGTACTAATGGAGCTGCAGCTGGAACTAATGGAGCTGGACCATGTACTAATGGAGTGGGGCCAGGTACTAATGGAGTTGGAGCTGGTGCAATCGAAACTGGCGCTGGAGCCGATATCCAGGGAAATGCTTCTTCTGCTACTGGTGTCGGAGTAAAGTCAAGGTGATTTGGCAATCCAAATTGCAATGGTGGTGGTAGTGCCTCGAGGTGGTTTAAGTGATGCAAATGTGGTGGTGGTAGTGCCTCAAGATGGTTTAAGTGATGCAAATGTGGATGTTCAAAATTGTGTGAAGGACTGCCGTCTATCTTTGCCAGAAGGGTCATCAGAAGCATAGCCACAGTTAAAACCTATACAATAAGAGTTTAGCTTCACATCTATCAATACCATTATAATGATTCTCACCCATTTTAGTTGCCACATCTTTCTTAGCATTTGTTGTGCGTATGTTTGCCGTTCGTTAGCCTAGCTGTTAATGACTATCCATTAGCTATACGTCTTAATATATATAGCAAAATTTTGTCCCTCATGCTTTGGCATTTCTTTTCACTTTCAATCGGCCCAAAACACACTGTCTCATTGCACACCTCAACAAATGAAGTAATTGACTAGCCTTAGTTGGTAGTCCCCCCTCAAAAATATGTAAATTTAAAAGCAAAAAAAATTGAAATAAATCGTGACTTAAAATAAAATAACTTGTTGAATTCCATTACATAACAAAGAAATTAATTGACATGCTTTGCGATTTCTAACAAATATTAATACGACTACTTTAAATCGCTTTGTTTCATTTCAATCAAAGTTTTTAGTCTTTCCACTATTTGCCCCATGTTTACCTTTAATAATAGAGGCTTATCGTCCATTAAGGATTGATTGCAAATATAAATGAAAATAAAATAAACAAAAAATTGATGTAAAACAAATTTTATGTTTTCTACCTGTACCTGTGTACCAAAAATAAGCCAAAGGTAATTTATATCAACTGTTTTGTTATGGTTTTATTTAAATTTTAATTTTTAAATTAAAATACAGCGGGGGTTGGGACAGCAGCGTAAGGAGCAGCATAGGGCGATGCTAAAGGTGCGGCAAAAGGAGCGGACAAATATGGAGATGCATAAGGTGCAGCGTAGGACGATACTAGAGGAGCAGCAGCCAATGAAGCGGCTAAGGGGGCAGCTACAGGGGCTGCGGCGTATTTGGCGACCACAGCTGGAGCTGCCGGAATGCCGGATACATAACGACTGGAGAATGGAGCGGTAAACTGGAATGGTGCCGTGGTATAGGATGACAGCGTGCCATCATAATTGTTACGAACGTCCACTTGGCTGCTGCCACCAGAGGCATATAGTGGGGCATTAGCATAGGCCAGGGGCAGAGGCGCCAACACACCAGGCTTAGCCCAAGAGCAAGCAATAAGAGCGGCAATAACGAGCTTTAAAGAGAAAAAAATTGCCTTAAAAGTTTAAAGGGTTTGCGTCGAACTTTTTCGTTTGATAAAACTTACGAATTTGTACATTTTGTTGATTAGTTTCAAACTGAAGACTTATACTGACTGGTCCTAAACTATTTGGGTGTTTATATACAACGCAAATAGCGATTCTGCTTCATTTTTTGTCACTTCTTTTTTGCCAGTTGCATACTTGATACTCGGCTTATTCAGACGTGATCCGATGGTTAATCATTTACCTAACGAAAAGTATCGGAAGTCTTGCAGCTTACTTGCTCTAATTTGTATGCAATCACGGTCCGTGAAACAGTTGGTGGCCTAGGTCTGTTTCGCAGCAATTAACGTTTGGTCGTAATCTAAGCCAAATCGGCCATAAAACTTTACGCCTTTCCCTATTCCCCGCCCCATTCCTTTTTGCCCGTTAGTGGGCATTTACATAAGGTCGATACCATTATATTACAGTGGTAAATTTGTCTTCACATTCAGGTCGATATTGCTTTAACATCTTTGTAGGATTTGTGATATGACCTTGAGACAACAGGATGAGAGGTCTTATAACTACAGCTAGAAACAAGGCGCACAATCATCATAACAATCATCGTCATTACCAGCGTTGGCATGAGCATCACAGATCTTGCCCCTGCCCCATCATTCATATGCCTTAATTGACCAGTGAGATGGTGAAACCGGCTCTCAGATTTAATGAGCGGCAATCTCAGTTACGGTCACGTGCTGACTCTTGCTTAAATATCTGACGTCGAGGCTTCTCAGAAGAGTTTATATGGTGACTCTGCTCTCTGCTGCTGTAAATCCAACTTCTTTTCCGCATTTTGTTCTGGGGATAATTTCTCAAGGCTGCATATATATTTTGCTTTATAATTTTCCTCAAGCATGTGATAGTATTTGTATCTACTCTTCTATCCGTTAATGAAAACAACATTTACGAAATCAATTTAAGACACAATTGGCCTATACTAAATAACGGTCAGACTTTTTAGTAGGTGATTTTCTGACAAACATCTGTTGTACTTCCTTAAGTTAACCTTCAACTGAAAATTCTTTCATTTCATCAGAGATTAATTTTGTTGTTATATTAAAATTAATTTCATTGTACCGTTTCAAAAGACATTAAGTCTTTTTATTGGCAAAAGCTAAAATTAATTCAATGTATTTAATCACAGAATTCCTGTTTTGTGCTTGTGGGAAAGCAGGTTCTTAACATTTCTCTATTATGGATCCAGATTTGTGAGAGTTCCGTTCCGTAAACTGAACTGAAAACTGATCGATACGTTTTTAATAGCAGTCCATTTCATGTCATAAAGTCTTCTTCATATGCAAACTTATGTAAACACATCTTTTGACGATGGACTCCTAGACCAATATGGTATATAAGGGTCGCCATAATTCCTGTAATAGGTAGAAGAAAGGAGGCATACCATCTGGTTTCCACCCAGATCTCCCATAACTCTGTTGTCATAAAGCTGATTTTCTTCCACACTAATTTAAGTATTGCAATTTCGTAAATATCTGATTAAAAATAGTCAAATTATGCGTATAAACGGTTTCCATCATGTGAACTAAAAGGGGGAACTTGGCCATTGTGTGTTTTTTCAAGACACATCTCAATTTGATCTCATGAATTTAAAATGATTTTTTCGCTTGATACACAGCATACCAAAGTCGACCTGATGACTTACCTCCTATTTGATAGAAAAAGATGTATACTAATTCAGTTTCTAAATTCATTTTTTATAACTGTTAATAAACTTTCATTTACAGCTACCAAAAATTTGTAGTTAACATCTCCTTATTTGACACACACAGTAACATGTATATATGTTTGTACCTTACGCTTTCCAATGGTTTGATACACTCCATTTACGGTAGAGAGTATTTAAAAGTCCACTTTGCGTTTTGCTTTCTGAACGTTTTGTTTCACAATCGTTATCTTCCATTGCCTGTGCTAGCTAGAGTGAAAGGTGCAATCGACCAATGGTTAAATGAATGAAGACTTCTTCACATCATTGATGATGATGACCTTGACGCTTTATGCAAATGCAGACAAGTCTTTTTTAAGGTTAGATGGCAAGTTTGATTTTTATTATTCACTATTTTGGTAAAATGATGATCAGTCTGGATGACTTTATTTTTATTTTATTGTTACACTTAGGTAAGCATTAACGTCTTTGGATCTGCGGCGTTCCATATGAAGTGAGACCCGTGGTGTGTGGTACGCTGGCATAGGGTGCACCTGCCTGAAGCGGCAACTGGGCGACATTTAGAGGAGTAAGGCCAAACGGTACAGGAAGTTTGAGATTTAAGGAGTTGGAATCAATTCCTTGGGCTATTGATCGTGCCTGCAAAGAAACTGCAGGAGGAGCAGGAACTGCAGCAGATACGGGTGGCGCCGGTTGTATGGAGGCCAATGGAGCTGAGGCAGCTGCTCCTCCAAACACGTAACCATGACTGGTCAAGGCCTGGGTGAATGCTGCATGTTCCAAAGCGGGGGCAGCAAATTCCCTTACCACTTGATGATCTTGATGGTGCGGCTGTGTTTGTTGTTGGTACTGTTGCGATGGTTGGTGGTATTGCTGATGTCTCCTGGTGGCTGCTACACTGCGACTTGGAGCTGGATAGTGGTAATAGGCCACCTGTGAACTGGGTGTGATGGTGTACTCCAAATCCTTGCCCAAATGAGAGGCGTCACCGTGCACCACTATCACCATTATTAAACACCCAATTAAATGCTGTAATTTCATTATAGATTTATTCTTAATAATTCAACTGGAATGTCAAATTAGAGCTCACACTAATTTTTGGGACCATTTCGTAGTATTTGGAGACGATTTCGTTCACTATTGCGATCAGTCTTTTAATAAATCGATCAACCAATTCTTTATTGAGCGTTAATCTTCACTGTCGAAGCTTTTGTAGCTGATTAAAATTTGTTAGCCAATTGAAGATGCTTTTTATACTCCTCTTCCTCCAACGGGGAGTCATCATTATTCAGTTCTCGCAGTTCAGTTCGGTTTAGTTCAAGCCAAGACCAGTTCATAGCTTCTCTCTCTTCTCTCTTTGTCCGTCGATCTCTCTACTTATCTCTCACTTATTCTCTCAAAAAATGTGTTTGCTTTTGTGCTTTGGTGTTTTTATACCCTTGCAGAGGGTATACAGCACATTTGTCAAAATAGGACCGATTGGACAATTTTACACATGGCGTAATAAACCACAATAACGTATGTATATTGTATACAGATATTCCAATATTTCGAGTTTAATTGCGATATTTCGGGGACAGAAGGCGCGCATACTACAGGCGCACGGATTATTATAGCTGTTAATGACCAAGCCAAATTTGATCAAGATTGGATAACTATATCATAAAGTTCTCATAGGAACGATCCTCCGAAAATATGTCCGCTACATTTCTCCAGCTTAAATTTCTAGGACGCTCTTTCCCGGAAAATCGACCAAACGAAAGAGTATACAAACTGCAGCATGGCTGAAGTTAGCCTCGGCTCTCTGTTGTTTTTTTAAAGGCTGTACTATGTTTTGTTTATTTATTTTGTGTCTATTGATAATATTTGGTTTGTCTTGCTTATAAATCACAATGTTGGTCGTTTTTATTGGCATCTAAACTATGCAAGCTGCGGTTAGAGAGCAAAGGCGTAGTAAAAAGGGGGGTCAGCAAGATTATGCGGAATATTTTTCGCAAAACCAAAGTCGTTTGAATCTAGTCGGATTTTTTTAAGTGTTATTGATAAACAAGACTCGCCTCACAATCGTTGCCGCCAGAAAATGAAAGTGCATCTATCACATGTTATTGTTACTAGTTTTAACATAGGGAAATGAGGACACTCTTTGCCTGGATTTACCCATCCCCATATCGACGCTCCTAGTAAATCCCAATAGAGACATGCATTCATTCCATGTCGACACTTTGGCCAGCATTTTTAGCTTATTAAACAACAAATCGACTATCATGTGACAGAAGCCAAAAAAGCCGCACAATAACATAAAACCCATTAAGCCCCTCTCCTTTCCACACTCTTGATAAAAACTAAAGACACGTTGTTGTGGCGTCGAGCTTTGCATGTTAAAGACCCAATAATAATACTAGTGTTGTTGTCTCTCTAAATATACAAGAAATTCAGTTTGAAAAACAACCAGAGAGATTCGCGTTTGCTTGTTGACCTCCGGCTAGTAGGTAGACTCAATCTCATCATAATCGAAACGTATTCGCATTTCATTTAAAGCTAATAAAACCATTCGTCTTCACACAGAAATGTATGCACAGCGTTAGCCGATGACCCATTTCGTTATAAACTTTGACTCTCAACCCATTTTAGAGTAAGGTTGGTCAGTAAAGAGGAAACGGTAAGTATTGAAATAGGCATTTGCTTTTCAAGTCAAAAGCTCTAAGACCATACGCTTACTCGAATGAACTGTTTCATCATTTTCCAATTCTCCTGGACATCTTCAGAGTAAGTTTGTTAATCAGTCGCTCAGCACAGAGACGCGTCTTTTCATGGCCTTCATTTTTGAAATTGACGCCAAAAATTTTGCATTTAATTATGTAGACGTGAGTATAAGTAGATGTATCTTTTTGGCACTACAAAATCATAATTGATGCATAGGAATTCTCGCATATTTTCATTTTAATTAATAGCTAAATTGTGTTAATAGATAAATATGCATGTATATATGTTTGTTTTATTTAAATTAGTATGTAAGTGTGTGATTACCAGGCGGATGGGCTGGCAAAGGCAAGTTGTGGCGGAGCTGCATAAAATGCTGTTGGTAGAGGCAGAGATGAAGCATGAAGGCGGAATGAAGGTGAAGGTGGAGCTGGCAAATGATATGCAGAAGGTGCAACTTTGGAAAGGAGTTGTGGAGAAGCAGCTGCGAATCCGGAATATGTTGTGGTGGTGGTTGTGACTGGTATTCCTAAGGAATATTTGATGGCAGGATTATGATATTTAAACAAAGATGGTTGTGGCGCACCATACGCCAGTGGCGCAGTAAGTGGATAAGGTGGCAAAGGTGCACCATATACTGCTGGTACACCGACAGGAGCTTGTACCACAGGTCCTGGCACAGCGACAGGCAAGCCAACTGGAACTGGAACTGAAATTGGTACGCCTACCGCAGACCCCTGACCATGTAAAAAGGTTCCAAAAACAGGGGAAGAGCACAGTAAAAGAATCTGGATGAAACATATATATATATACCTATATAGGGAACCTGTATTACCAAAACTTTAATTTTATATTTTACATACAATTGCCAACATATTTTTCGCACTTCCGATTTTGGTTTCCATTTGAATCAAGTCACAACTGCACAACACTTTCACACGTAATGAATGAATTTTAGGTAACCCTTCAGGTTTTATATATACCACGATTACCCATTACGATTTTCAACTAATCGACAATGGAAAACAGAAAAATGTAAAACTCCATTACGGGAGCACTTCATGACAGCAAAAACAAAAAGCAGACTACGTGCAGTTAGCAAGTAAATCCAAATCGTGCTTTAAATGCATGCTTCCACATTTTGCAATCCCTTTCGGCCTCTTTTACTCCACTTCCATGAACGCATTATATTGTGACGAAATTTAAAGAAAAATTTTATCCAGTCTGTTTTATAAAACTTTTTTAAAGCTATACTCGATAATATTAATAATTTTTGGTACTCACAAATATTTTCAAGCAGTATTTATCAATTCTGTAAGCGTCTGCTATTTATGTGCAATAACTATAAATCAAATACTATATATATATTATAGTCTTTGTGGCACTTAAATGCGGTCAGGAAATAATAACAACTTTGTTAACCATCTTTGTCTCCCCAAGTACACTCCAACTCAACTCCACTTAACTTGAGTCAACTTTTACTGCAGTTGCTGCGATCACGTTCCCAGCACCTTAATGCCTTATGACTCTGACTCTGATGGATAGCCATTGCCAACATATAAATGCCAAAATATCACACGCCCGTTAAAAGTCAATTTATTATGACCACCGAACAAGATGTAAAATTATTGTACAAAGAGCAGTCAACAGGTTTATCAAATCAACTGCCTAAAAGTGGGCCCTGAATCGTAACTATTAAAGGAATTGCCTGCTTTTGGGCAATTAACTTGGCTTCCAAATGCGACACACGCGTGCTTTGTAGCAGCCGACAGGAAGGACTTGAAGAGGGTGTAAGCAGGTTGTAAACTTTGAAGGAATCTCCATAACGAAGTGGATAATTCAGAAATCAATATGTTTACCTCATGAAAGCCGATTCGTGGAGATGTTCGTCGTTTTGCTGTTTCGAGTGCAGCGCACACGACTCACCTTTAAGGGCTTCGAGTGGGCGCTGATACTAGCAGATGCTGCTAAGGAGCATGTCAATGCCAACAGCAGCAGCCACGTCTGCTGGCTTCTAATGCTCCGTTAATCGTTGCACGTGTCTTAGAGTGGGACACATGGAAGTAAAAAAGCATGTGGCGTTTACCTTTTATTTGGAGCGCTATTCGGCGGATATAATTGCCTTAGAGAGTAGAAGTATCTTGTACAGTGCATTATATCTTTGTGAGCCTTAGATTGAATTGTGTAAGAATAGAAGTTAAATTTAAAGTATTACCAACTACTATTTTGCTAAATCAAATTTGTTAGAATATCTCAGTCAGTTAGTGTTATAATATCTCAGTGTTGCCTGTTCAAATTGCATACCCAGTTTTAATTATTCATTATATGTACATATACAGTTACTTCTAACTCTTTCTTCGTCTTTTCAATCAAGCAAATTACTCATTCGCCCCATTGGCTGGCATTGAACTCACAAGAACAGCATTGTCCACGGGTCATATACACGTTTATCCGTATAAGATTATTGACAGCGAATCCCTTTAGTAATAAACAATAACAAAATAAAAAATTGAAGCAGAACAAAAAAAACAAAAACTCACTGTCATCGTTCACTACAAGGTCATCTCTGTCATGTCCACCATCAACATTCGCATCATTATCGTCAGAATTGTCATCTGAGGGCGAGCGTGTGCAATGGTTAGAAACGTGCATTTCCTGCGGCTCCTGTACCATGCGCAGTTTTGAGTTTAGTGACCTCTTTGGCTTTGCCTTTAATTAAAACCATTTTGTTCTCGATTTCAATGGTCAGCTTAATTGCTACAGTCAGATAAAGTGTGTTGGCAGAAATGCTTTTCATACGAGAAATGCAATCAAACTGGAAGATCAAGAGATATGTTGGGTCCTTGCCCTGGTTCTATTTGAAAGTGGGCGTTCAGCAACTTATTCACAAACTAAATCAGAATACAAGGCAAGCAATCAGAAGGCGTAAATAAACAATCGAGTATATTGGTCTTTTCGCCAATTCTATTTCTATTTAGTTGGCTTGCAGTCTTGGGTCTGGTGAACATTTAAAATCGACAAGCATACATTTAGGCGAGACAATTTAATTGAATATCGTATCTTTGGGTACTGAGATTTCTAATCAACCCACAACAATGAGTACATAGAGCATAGATCTTTGAGAACAGAGAACAACGAAAACAGGTGTTTCATTTACGAGGTTATGGGAAAAACAAAATCGCCCAAAGTATGCCAGCTAAAAATTGCATCCACTATTCAGATAGTTTTCAGCCTTTGGTGTTGAATGAATATTGTCGCAAATTCTTTTTCAAGTAGGAAGTGCCTCAAGGTCTCTTTATTTTTGTCTGCATTTTTGTCTGTACACTGATGTTTGATACCATTGTTGATTTCTTTTTCTTTAAAAAATAACAGCGCTGACAATCATGAGTAATAATTTATGCTAAGCTTGTCGTGATTATGATTATATATTTTACAAATGGTTTGCTCTAAGCCCAAGGCCTTAATAATGTGTGAGCATAACAGGATTTCGATTATATGAGCACTTAGTCTCACAATCCCACTCAACAGCAATCATTTTGACTTACAATTAGCAACTTTTATTTATATTTCTTTGTTGACAGTTTTTATGCGAAGTTTTCAATTTGCGAAATGCTTGCAGCAAAAGGCAAATAATTAGGCCAGGCGACGCACTTTCCAGATTGGCAACAACAACATCGACAGCAGAAACAACCTGTTGACAGGCGTTTGTCGCTTGAGTCTTTTTAAGTTGGTATTGGAGTTAATAATTTCTTGGAGAGCAGAGCCGAAGCATTTGCAATGCCATTAAATATGTATGTTTGCACATGTGAATGTTTTAATCATGCACTATTTTATGAGTAAGTTTCAACACATAATATTGGAACGATTTGAATTACCCTCGAATTGGCACACATTTTCCGCTTGGTCATACTGACATGGGAAGGCAATTGGTCAACTCTTGATCATGAGGTAGAAACGCTTTAAGTTTCTAGCATGGGAAAGAAATACATACATACTAATATACATACATACATATACATATGTAGCTGTGTATATAGGTAATACATGTTACATGTAATTCGCTTACTGTTACTGTAAACTGCTCTCTCCCAAGTTAGTATGCGGTGGTTTACTTTCCTTTGAAAATTTCGACAATTTATTTACAAAGAACTAAACTCAAAACCGTATTCATTACAAAACATTAATTTAATATAAGCATTCAAATAGGTTGGAATCTCTCGCACTCTATCTCTCTTTTTACTCACTATGTTTCTGTCTCAAAAAAAAAAAAATCTTATTTTTCCAATGACTATATTACTTCATCACTTTGACAGCTGCAAAGAGACAAACAATTCTTTCATGAAATAACCCAACATCTTAGTTACGAAAACAAAAATGCGGTATATTGAGGCAAGTGGGTCGTCAACGAGAAATCTAATCGATATTTGGAAATTCTTAATGCAGATAACCATGTCCATAGCCAGCATATCCCAGTCCATAAGATCCATAGCCACCGTATCCCAAACCGCCATGGTAAGTGGAGGTGGTGTGAAGAGCAGGAGCCGCAATAACTGCAGGAGCAGCATGCACTAAGGGAGCGGAATGAACAACGGGAATCGACTTTGTGGCCACTTTGTAGGTGTTAGCATATGAGGTAGCCACAGGATGGGCAGCCACTATAGCTGGAGCAGCATAGGACTTGATAATCGGAGCATGCGAGATTACCGCTGGAGCAGCATATGCAGGAGCCAAGGCGGCACCGTATCCTAGGCCATATCCATGGGCTCCATAAGGAGAAATCACACCGGCTTGGGCAACAGCACACAGGGCAGAGATGATAGCAATCTACATATATATAGTTAAAACTGTGATTTAGTTATGAGACTCAAACCACAAGACTTATCCTTACCAGTTTGAACATTTTGTTGGCTTTTTGATATATTCCTCGAATACTTCTTGACTGAATGAGTTGATTATGTCTTATGGGCCATAGCATGAATTGGCGTCTTATTTATACCAAGCGAACCTCGAGAAATATTCTGAGAAATCTCTCACAATGTGCAAACATACAATTTTGGAGAGAGACCGTGGGAGAGAGAGAGACAGCAAAACAGCAGCCTAACGTGCACGCCCTGTCTGCGGCAGCATAGTTGAAGCTGCCAAAAGCCGAAGCTTCGGCTTCGGTTTAAGAATTACCAACCAGCCGAAATCGCCTCACATAGAAATCGCTAGAGAGATCGGGTCTCAAATCAGTCACGCGTCTACTTCCACTTACAAACACTGTTTAGTGGACTGGGGGCTGCACTGGCATTTACTTTAATTAGTTTCATAGTAGGTACATTTCTTTAGTAGTCGAACCATTGTTTATGCAGCGTGGAATTGTGCTTCTACAATTGCATAACACTCCACCCAGACCAAATATCAGCTAAGATAGCTTTTAATTTACTATAATTGTATGTATATACAATAAATATTTGTTAATAAAACAGCTTGGCTAATTTAAAAAACTTTAACAAAGGCCTATTATAACTATGGGTTCTGGTGATTCTAATTTCACCTTCAATTCAACACATCTCCATTTCTCTTGAGATCTATTGAGAACCATTAACTGCGGCGTACACAGACAATAATAGATAAACAATAGTAAAAGTGTTGACACTAAATCAAGTAGTAAATGGAGTCCTAGGACAGTTAGTTGTTCCCTTTCATATTTGCAGAAGCCAATTTCAATAATTTTTGTAGATATTAAGTACCACATTACAATGTAAATTTCGTTCATTTTTGTTTAGTTCATTTATCTGGATTTCAAACCACCTTTCTAAAACGCAAACTTGACCAGGCATGTGATTATCAATCAGCATCTTTGCAGCGTTGACTTTGACAGCTCATTACTGTTTATACATATATATGTAGATCTGTAGGTGTGGAAAATAAAGTCAAAACTGTGGCTTGGTTAAATGCAAATAGAGCGGTGTCTACTGCCTATCCAAATCTAACTTCATATTCATTTTCAAATACGCACCACAAAAACAGTCCCTGAAAAATGGCCATAGTTAATAACTGACTACAAATTTGTATGGTAGCTGGCTGCAAACAGCAGCAGCTGGCTCCTATTTTTCTTTTTTTACCAGATTTCTTATCGCAATTTTCCAAGCAAGACCTGGGCCAACATGGCGTATGCGTAATTTCGCGAAAATCAATTTATTGCTTTGCAAATAAATCACACTAAGAGAGAAAAAATAAGAGGAACGGGATAAGCTTTGTTTGCTCATAGATGCAAGTTTTAGTTATACTCCTCCCGACCTCCCGAACAGCTGCCTAAGCAACAAAACCGTTTATGCTGACCACAGCGCATGCAGTTTTATGTTGTGGTTGGATGACAACTAACTAAGTCATCCGATAATTTATATTAGTTCGATACCTATTAATAATATTGTTTCTATGGAATGGAAAACTTATTCATATTACCGACGATTTAATGGCAGGTCATATTTTTTTACCGTGGAGTCGGCTAAAGATTTTATATAGAGATTCAACAGAAATATAAAGCTTGTGACTCATTTCAGTGATAAATATAAAACCTAATGGTCAGTGAGCACTGATCAATGGACAATGCTTGAGCCAACTTGAGCCAACTAGGCAGTGTTAAAAAAAAAAATTATTCATAAAATCTGCATGTAAAAGACCAGAACCCTTCACCATATTGGTGACACCTTGAGGCTGTATGGCTAAATTTTATGCAAATTCACAAAATAGAAGGCGGCACAAATTGTCGCATAAATCTTTAAGATCGGTTGATTGACACAAAACGGGATGCCAATTGCGTGATCGATAGTTTAAACAGACCAAAAGTCAAGACACCACCCACTCGGACAGTAACTTTTTGCGGTCGTTCATTTTTTGATTTGATTTGAGTTGCAATCGCAATGGCAATTTGACTTCAGGTGGGGTAAATAATTGCATTTTAATGGTTTCGCCTCAACTGCAATTGACCAGAGCGCTGAATTCCAGTCCACATGCATCGATTGCCCAACAAATCATTCAAAATTTCAAATTAAAAGCCAGAAATTTGAAATTTTCTCTGGGAGTTATGTGGATTTGATGCGAAATCGACGCATGGCAGACAACCTTTTTCTTTCGTCTTGGTAAGGAAATATTGTAAGCTGGGACCCATGTTTAAATAACGTGACCGCAAAATACTTTATGGTTTATTTTTATACCCTTGCAAAAAGGGTATATTAATTTTGGTCAGAAGTGTGCAACGCATAGAACGAAGCATCTCCGACCATACAAAGTATATATATTCTTGATCAGCACGACGAGACGAGTTCAACTAGCCATGTCCGTCCGTCCGTCCGTCCGTCCGTCTGGATCAACGCAAACTCCGCCTAGACCGTAAGAGCTACAGAGCTGAAATTTCGCACGTAGGCTTGTATATACTGCAGGCGTTGTATATCTCGGATTCAGCCGGATCGGACCACTATATCATATAGCTCCCATACAAACCCCAAAGTCACGAACAGTGACTTTTCTCAATAACTTCGTTATTTTTTATGCTATTATCGTGAAACTTAATATTAGAGAGTTTACTATGCCTATAAGCGACTATGCCAAATTTGATCAAGATCGGGTGACTATATAATATAGCTCCCATACAAACGGCCAAGTCACGAACAGTGACTTTCTCAATACCTTCGTTATTTCCTGAGCTATTGTCGTGAAACTTAATATTAGAAGGTTTACTACGCCTATAAGCGACTATGCCAAATTTGATCAAGATCAGGTGACTATATCATATAGCTCCCATAGGAACGATTGGTCGAAAACAGTGACTTTTGTAAATAACTTCGTTACTTTTAACGCGATTGCTTTTAAATTAAACATTTCTTAATTTAATATATATGTTAATGACTGTGCCGAATTTGATAAAGATCGGGTGACTATATCATATAGCTCCCATAGGAGCGATCGGTGGAAAACAGTGACTTTGATCAATATCTTCGTTACTTCCTATGATTGTAGGCCTTTCTTTCTCAAGCTTAAGCCTTTTTAGATAAAACGTTCTTCCACATTGATGGCTAATAGGTAATGATAGAGTTACCAAAAAAGTTGCAAGGGTATACAAACTTTGACGCGGTCGAAGTTAGCCCCGGCCCTCTGGTTTAATTTGATTTTGTTTTAGTCTTGTACTACTATTATTATATCTATGCAATTATTACTATGGTGCTCATTTGCATTTGGTCTGGTGACTCCACTAGCACAATGTTGTTGATGTGATGGCTTGGCTATAGCTGGGGCAATTAAGTATACCACATGTTGGACGCCGAGGCGAAGCGGTCAAGGTCGTATTTACGTTGTTTTGTCGCAATGTCGTGCATATTATGAAGCAAAGTGAACAACAGCAACAAATATACTTGCAAATAACTTTAATATATCTACAGTGGCAACAGCACTGAGTTGTAAACTATGAAACTGTAACAATAGCCAACTTAAAACAAAGACAGTTCAAACACAAAAAAATTATAATTATATTATAATAATATATAGAAGTTTGAATGCTTTTTTTCTCTCTATGTTACATATTTCTTAACAATTTTTTAATTTAGAGAGATATACATAGACGATATTGAGGCTCGACGTACTTAAACCTTAAAAACAGAAGAAGTGACGAATTATCTAAACAGCCAAACAAGACCTTCGGGTGCCGACATTAAATAGTGCAACCTAGTGCTCAATCTAGACTCTAGATTCTAGAGTATGACATATACCGCTTAGATGCCGATGTGACGAGTTATTAACAAAAAAAACCGTCTTACAATTTTCATTAACCAAATTAAGGTGGCAAATAGAGAATCTCACCTTCGAAGTAAATACGAACCAAAGCAAATCTAATACAAATACAATATTATCTACGTTCAAATTCTTCAGTTTTCCAAACATTACGAAATTTCTGCCCATTACGTACATAGATCAAAGATATTGTGACAGCTTCAATGAGTTTTGTTTCGGTTGTCATCGCACCTCTAATGCAAATACATATCTCAATCCGAAATAGGTTCGAAATTAAGCAGTTAAATCATTAACGAATTTATGCAGCAACACCATTGAAAATAACAAGACCCCTATACACATAAGCTCGTAAATTTCAACAAGACGCCTTGCAGCACTTTAATTATATGTCACCAAACTCTATGCAAAATTTTCAGTGCGGGCAATTCGAGAGATTTATGTGAGAGGTTATCTGACGCGAGAAACACGTTCGTCGTAAAATCGGCTATAATTGGGATTTAATTGATATTGGCCCGCCGAGTGGGTGACCATTAGTGGAAGGTACCTATGTATGTATACCGCGCCAAACTCTTCCTTCGCTGCCCCTGTTGAAATTCATTGTTCTATGGAACGAATTTGACTTTCACTTTTTGTTTTTGCTGACAATCGGACTGAGATTGTTCTAGATCGAGATCGTTTGGATTAATCACCCTGAACTTGAGCGGAAATTTAAAATTAGGAAAGGAAAAAATTAAAGATTATTTCATGTTTGAACACCTTCAAACATTTCAGCGTCTTGAAGCAGAATATCGCTGAACACTGCGTCAGATTCCACAAAAAAAGGCGATTTTGAGTAGAGGTTTTAGTAAATTACGTTATCGTTGATTACTTAAGTGGATATGGTTTATTCTTATCAAGATGGTTGGCAAAATTTTTTTTTTGTGTATGGCAATGAAATCATTTTTCAATCTTCCCCACTGTGCAACCACCAATAGCAAACAAGAATTGGTAGGGCTGTAGCTATTCAAAGTTGATTAAACCTAATGATAACCACATAAAAACTTTACTATTTTTCATCTACTGTACGTTTTGTCTGAATGTCGATCAATCGAAGAGAAAAAACAAGAGTTTTGATTATGAATAAGCTTTAACAAAACAAGAAATGAACTAAAATGCGATTCTGTAATCAAGGAAGTCAATAATTGACAAAAACTAGACAGTGTTTGGCAAGCAACCGACAAAAAAGAAACAAAAACATAAAGCAACAAAAAATAGAAATCAAAAAGCTAAAATTATCAAATCTAATAGCCGTTTAAGCTCCGGTTTAGTTTTGCTGTAGTTACACATATTTTTTTTCTGTATAATTCAGTCATTAAATTTAATAAGACAGTTTTCGTGTAAAAAGACCCCAAAGCTCCGGCTACTTCCAAAAGAACTGGTCAAACATAGAATATCCCAAAATATTTGGTGTCGAATGAATGCACAGTGTAATAATTGGCATAAAATTAAATTGAAAGGATAGAGGAAATGTTGAAAGCAGATAACTACATTTTAACAACAATTGCGCACTGGGCCAAGTACCCAAATAATTAGTATAACGTCATACTTAACTATAAAGTCGAGTAAGAGCATTTATTTACACCTTAAAGCTAAAATATTATCCATATTTAAAATTAAGAAAACAGCCAAGCACAAGTTAAAGATCAGTTTCTTAAAACGTTTAAAGATATGATTTAATGTTATCAACAGCTAAAAGGCTTAGCTCTAAAGAGTTCGTAAAAAGCTATCAAATTGCTGTCACATTAACGCCTCCAGATGCCTTTAACCTGATTTGGCGTCTCGTGTTTTCGAAAAAGGAATTCTAAATTTATATAAAAAGTAAACAAAAATATTTTGTTTGATATTAATAATAAAAGCTACAAAATCTAACCAATACTTTGAGTCTTTTAAAAGTAGAAGTTTTAGCAAAATGTTTAAAAGTAAACCAAAACTGGTTTTGATTTACTTCAACTTACGTAAATATAAGTAACGAAATTAAATAATTATTTGCTGTAGTTGAGAGCGGGGCATACTTTTTGGCTTCTAATGGTAATTCTGTGATCTGCAAAGTATGCAACACTAAACGATTTAAACCTGCATTGAACCAATTAAAAATCATATGTCTAGGAATTGAAATGCCAAATAACCAGCTCTAAATGTGTGTCTTTGTTAATCAACTTTCACTTATATAGAATATTAAAATAGACTTAAAGCAAATTTCCTACGTACAGCTCTTTAACACTCCAATACAAGTTGAGATATCAACACAGACAATTGAATGGACCGGGTGATGTGTTTGAAAGATTTAGCACGTTTTGAGACATAACACCTTATTTTGGCAACTCTTGTTAGCCTGCTTGGCATTGTCAAACTCTTTAAAAGAAGTTTGCTGATTTACACTCTATTATGAGCATACTTTGAGAGGATTTACCGCACAAACTAATTATGGCGTTTTTGCTTCGGCTGGCCACGCTTGGCTTGAGTCCAAAAACTAGAGCAAAGTCGTCGGCGTTGACGGCGCGCATAAACAACCAAAACAACAGCAGTAGCCCTATTTGACTGTCAGCAAGTTGGCTCGGTCGAGTTGGTTTTTCTTTTTCACTGTTAATTTAATTAGTTTTCAAGGTCGTATCAAATGGGCTGGGAATCTGCGTTTTGTGAATACAGAATGCGACTAATTAAAGTGTAGGAATAAAGTTTTGCCAATTTGCGTTGATCATGAACATATCTAGTGACAACGAGGGTTACTTAAAAAGTTTAGAAGGGACAGACATGACTGCATAATACATTCGGCTGTTTATTTAATGAGAAATGTATATTAATCTTTTACAAGGATATCAAACAGCAACTTTAAAAAGATAAATGAGCCGAAACTTACTAAACCAGACTTAATGGGCGGGTGGATTATACTTTAAAAATATGAATTTTGAGGAAATCTCTGAATAATCTTGGACTCGGCTTGTAGCACACTCAAAACTTTAGTTGATTTAGATACGCCCAAATGGGTCACTAATGAGGCTGAGAAACAACAAACCAAAAGAAGCAGCAGAAAATTTTTGCTGATGGCTCGATTGTTTGTGCCAATTCTAACGTAAAAAAATAATTTCGAGACTAGTATAAAACCCCAATGTCTTTTTTTATTTTAATCAGAGTTAAAAAACCACACGCTAAGCAAGACAGAAAATGTTTAAAATTGTGAGCAACCTTTTTAAAGCTGAAGACAAAATACTAATTCCCAAGCATTTTTGTAGCTATTTCTTTGGATTGCCTTACTCGTCGCTTCAAGCCAAGGACGCCCAAGCTATCTGCCGCTGGACTATGGTGCCGTTGAATATTCACCGAGTATTGTGGGATATGAATCCTTGGCCCTGCCAGCAGCAGTGTCTCATCAAAGTTCAACGGTGGTGCACGAGAAACGTCCTTATTGGCGGCCTGTTGTGAAGTCTTATACACCCTACTCTTCCCCGTTAGTAACTTATGATCCTTTGAGCTATGGCAGCGCTGGATGGCAATACGATCAAGGATGGAACTACCCTAACATTTACCTCAAGTGAATACCACATGAACAAATAAATGAAAATCGATAGACAGCATATTAGATTCAAAACTCAGTTATATTTATGTTTTAGTGGGGTCTGTGTAAAATTTTTCAACTCTCTTTCTCCTTGTCTTACCAAGCGTGAGCAGCATAAGCCAGAGGGGTGTGGTAGGGAAGCACTGGAGCAGCAGCATAGGTGAAAGGAGACGGGTGATATGCAGCTACAGGGGCACTGTAAGCCACTGGGGCAGAGTACGCCAATGGAGCTACTGGCGCGGAGTATGCCACTGGAGCTAAAGTCTTCACAATTGGAGCAGCAGCATGTAGGGTTGTTGTTTTAACCACTGGAGCCACAACATCCTCGATGACAGGAGTACTGTGAACCTGGGTGACACTCTGGTGGGAAACAGCTGTTGGAATGCTCTTCACCACAGCACCTACTTTTGCCAATGTGGGCTCCTGAATATAAGTGGTAGCAGCAGCGGGAGCGGCATAGACTACTGGAGCCGACACATGTGGTTCTGGGCGGGCAGCAACTACAGCCAACAGGGCAGCGAGAACGAACTGTTGGAGTGGGAAAAACCAAGGAACCTTTTAACAAAGATCTCTTATATAAGGCAAACACCTTACCAATTTACACATTTTGTTGATGGTTTGAGAGACTTCTTTCGAATGTAATCAATGAGGGATTTGTCAACGGCTTTTATACTTGAACTTCACTTTCAGAAATACACATGCACCGAATACATAACGATATATACACACACAACAAGATATACATATGTATGTGCATATCTGTGTTTGTAAATGTATCTATCTAGACATGGACACGTCATTGGTCTTGAACCATTGAGGCGGATACAATGGGAAGCCAAGTCAAGTAAAGTACGTGCCTGAACGGATTCTTGTCTCATTCTCGCTCCCTGCGAGAGTCTTGTCTCATTCTCTCTCTCTCTTTTACCTGAATTTCTGCGTCTGTGGGCCCATAAACCAGACCAGATTACTATTCGTAACCAATTTTAAGCTCCATTATTTCACTTATTTTTGGCCTCGCGCACTTCTTTCAACAAAAACCAACAATTTCCGTCGTTAACTACCAAACCTAAAACTCTTATTTTCATTTCAAAATAAGTGAGTGAGGGGTGTTGCTAATTAAGCCACCTTTCAAGAACTTCCGACATGGACTTTGGCATGTGGCAGCTGCCAGCACAATTCAATCCAGAAAAGCTTTTGACAACTAATATTTTCGCTAAGAACAATACTATCTTTAAAAAAACTTCTCAAAGGTTTCCATGCACTAGCAGCTAAACATACAGTACTAAATCAAATCATTGAGAGATCGGTAAAGATGGGAGAATTATCCAAATGTGTCACTTTTCACTTCAAATAACTTTTCTGATACAAGGTAGACTCAAAAGCAGCATCATGATCCCTATCGAATGAACTAAGGTACATTAGGATAATCAATCTGTGGTCAGAGACCACGGCACCCTCTTCCTGTGTTTCAAACAATTTTGGAATAACTCCTTGTGAGCGCTAAAAATGTCGAGGAAACACTTAATGAAAAATACGATGTATGCTCTCAATAAAACAATAACTTCTATGCATATGCTTACAGGGCATTCTTTAAAGAAGTGCACATTTTTTTGCCTCTCCAATCAATTTCAACCAATTCAAACAGTTTTTCATTGTTAACGAAATTATTTCGCATCAGGGACAGCATCGGCACATTCATGACAAATGTACATACATACATACATATGTATGTATTTTTACCTAGACTGTTGCATATCTATGTTTGTACCTAACCGTCTTAAAGGGCCAATGAACTGCACATGTACATACAATAGAAGAAATGGACTTTAAAACAAAACAATTTTGCCTAGTTAAAATTCATAGCACATTGAGAACCTTTTTGCCAATGAGAAAGAATGATGTGAGAGAATCCAATAAATATCCAATAAAGTAGGTACTCTTTTAAATAATTAAGAATACATGAAACTTGGAATTTGAATTATTTTATTGAAATGAAATACAAAATAGTTTTTTTTTTTTTAATTTTGATGTCAAATTCCATTTTATTTCAATTCCAATCTAATTTCACTTTCGAATTTGATATAACATAAAAAAAAAACTCAAAAAAATTATATTACATTCTAGTAACTCATCACAATAGTAGGCATTATTTGTTTTCAAGAAATATTTATGCATTTATTTAAATTCATTTCACGACACCGTCCAACAAAATTCCTGGTCAAGGTTTAACGCTCTCTTCTACCACAAGCCAGTAGCAGTATAGGTCAATGGGGAGGCGGCAGCAATTTGGGCAACAGGGGATGCAGCGCTATAGCTGGTGTGGAGGACGGGAGCTGCAGCGGCATAGGAAGTATGCACAACTGGAGCAGCGGCTGCATAGGTGGCATGGACAACAGGAGCAACAGCAGGAGCGGCATAGGTTACCACAGGAGTTGACTTCACCACTGGTGCAACGACATCCTCAACAACATGGGCGGAGCTGTGTACCACAGACTGGCTCTGGTGGGAGACAGCAGTAGGGATACTCTTCACAACGGCACCAACTTTGGCCAGGACTGGCTCCTGCACTATGGTCGTATGGGCAGCTGGAGCTGCGTAAACCAAGGGAGATGTTTCGTACAGATGGCCGGGACGGGCAGCAGCTACGGCGAGGAGAACAGACAATACCACCAACTTGAACATTTTGAAAAATTGCTTTTGGTCTGTATTGACTGATTGAATTACAAGTGTTTGAATAGAGTTTCTTGGGAGAACTGATTGTCGATTTAGCTGCATTGGGTTGTTTATATACCACCTCCAAGTTCGAAATTCAGACTGAAGCGCGACCTTCAATTAGACGGCAGCACTCACTCGCACGTACGCACACACAAACACACACTCTGTCAAAAACTTGAGCATGTCACACGACTCAGTTCAAAGCTGAAATTAAATCCCTAATCAGATTCTTCTACCGGCCGATCAATAAGCAATTAGTATTGGTGGGCAGCTTATTCACACAGACTTGCTTTTGACCATTACATGCAGTTTGAGTGCGTGAAGTGCACTAGGCTAGCCAAAGACTATTGTAAGACGAAAGCGTTTTCATTATATGATTTTGTATGGCCTTAAACAATGACAATGCATCAACTGGATTTTTCTTTTGACAATAAAGTACCATGTTTAACCAATCAAACTTAAGAAAACTTGTTCGTTGACCAAGTTTGGTACCAACACGCCAGCAATGTGGCTGATAGTTTTATTTCTGGTTTTCCGGAAACTTTCAGGCAAACCCTCGTATAAACGTTGGTACATTTTCAAGGTCGATGGGCAAGGTAAGTCTGGGATTTCTTCACTAAGCAGTTGCAGCTCTTTTATTTTATTGTACAGCTCTGACTCTTAATTGTTTTATTTGAACATTACTGCTGGCTCAATACTACATATAAACCAGAGCAAATGCTGTAGCATTATCAAATCATTCGCATCGTTTGCAGTAACAACACAGACCAAAAACATACTTCGAATTTTCTCAACATGTTCAAATTGGTAAGAATTTTTAAATCTTCACTATTAAACTTGAAGATCATATCCAGCATCCAACAACAATATTTCCATTTCAGGTGGTGTTGTCTGCTTTACTCGTGGTGGTAGCCGCTCGTCCCGGTCTCTACGAATCTCCCTTGGTTTACGCAGCTCCAGCTGCCCATACAACCATAGTGCAGGAGCCAGTCCTGGCCAAAGTTGGTGCCGTTGTGAAGAGTATCCCTACTGCTGTCTCCCACCAGAGCCAGTCTGTGGTACACAGCTCCGCCCATGTTGTTGAGGATGTCGTTGCACCAGTGGTGAAGTCAACTCCTGTGGTAACCTATGCCGCTCCTGCTGTTGCTCCTGTTGTCCATGCCACCTATGCAGCCGCTGCTCCAGTTGTGCATACTTCCTATGCCGCCGTTGCACCTGTATTGAAAACAATTCCCTCACCTGTGATTTACAATGCTGGGTGGTAAATGACGACGGAAAAATCAGAGAATAACTTAAAATGTTCCTGTTGTTCTTAAGTGAACAGAATCGAGTTTAATTGCGAGTAAAATGTTATTATCTAAAACGAAAACTAAAGCGTTTGTTATATTCAGAAGGATAAGCACTTTCAAACATCCTTCACAGAATTCTGGTTAGGAACAACAAAACGTATTTAATTTTAGTTAATCAGTTTCCTGTATAAGTTCAATTCAATTGAATATATCCAGGCCTTTTGACGGTAAATAATATTATTAACAAATTTAACTAACTGTAGGAGGTGAACCGACTTTACTTTTGACCTCAGACACCAAAATACCTCACGACGGCTCTGATTAAGATTCTTTATACTCTCCGAATTTTTAGAAGAAGGAGGTGAAGAAGAAGGAAAGTTAAACATATAATAGAGAATTGATGGAAAGAATTATTTCCCTTTCATAATGGACAAGTTTACTTGTGTATGTAAGATTCAAAAGTTTTTATGCTTAGTTTTCGTTTATTTACATCAGTCGACATCGCATGAAATAAGAAGAAACAAATATGTAGGTATGTGTGAAGGTGGAAAAAAAAAAAAAAAACACAAATTTTTCTGCAAATCCAATCGGGTGATGGGCAGCAGAATCGTATTCGTCGTGGTTTTTATAATCACGGATCTACCAAGATGGGGCCCACCCGTGACCACTAGCCCAAGAGGGCGTCAACAAAGTGGTATGCAAGGCTGGAGCTGCATAGGTTTTAATAATAGGAGCCGTGTAGGTGGTCTTCAATATCGGGGCCACAATTGGCTGAATTATATGAGCCGAACTGTGCACCTGGCTAATACTTTGATGGGATACTGCACTAGGAATGGTCTTCACAATGTGACCCACTTTTGCTAGGGCTGGCTCATGGATAATCGTTGCAGGAGCAGCGTAGCTATGAAGAAGTGGTCCAGCTTCCAGGTACCCTGGACGTGCGGCAACTATGGCACATATAGCGAAAAACACCACCTATTGAAATAACGCCCAAAAAGTGAATGAACATTTTTTTAGAAGGAGGCTCTGATGACGGAACTCACCAACTTGTACATTTTGCTAATCCTTGCGTTCGTCTTAATGCGCTAGCTATTGGCTGATAGTATGCACTGTGGGTCTGTGTTAGCGCCTTGGCGTATTGTGTTGCCGAATGAAATCGACACAAGCTTTTATACCCCAAATCCGCCATAAGTTCAACTGCAATAATAATCATTTTTTCCTCGTTAAGAAAAGCTGAAAAACCAACGCCAACGGGCAAATCTTAGACAATACAAGAATGCAAAGAAGAGGAGATGGAGATGGGGGATGCGGAGGAGGAAGTCTGCATGTGCAGCATTAGCAGTAAAGTCTTGTTGCCTCGCTTTTCCCAGCCACTGCCCTCTCAGCCACATTAAGTTGAACGAAAAAACCAGTCAAAATGAAATAAAATAACTTGTCTGGTCTTCGGCGCGCCAGTTGGCCACTCGGTCAGTCACAGCTGCTACTTGCATCACCATGTCGCCAATTTAATTTTTTTTCTATTTTTTTTTTTATTTTTTTCTCTAGTTTTTGTGTTGTGTGCGTTTTTTAAGCATTTTCAGCCAAGTTGGCCGTGAATATGATATCTCTTGTAAGTGCGACACGCACCAGCCGCCAAAGGCGACGACTATGTAGCCCAAGTTCAATGCAAACGCAATGCGTGACTTTACGGATTACCTTGGCCCCTACCAGATTATGGGAATGTAATATCCAGAAGTTTGTTTAATTAACGAATTATTTTGTATTACTTTTTATATTAATTCCCAACTTTAATTTGAGAGTTTAATTAAACCAATTCCTTTCGTGTCGATCCCATATTCCACAGTGCAATTGTAATTTATGTAAGCAGGTATGCATATACATACATACATACATATGTATGTACGTATATAGTGGTGTGATCCAGCTGAATACGAGATAAACAATGCCTGCCGTAAAAGCAGCATTGTAGCTTAAAGAATCCATGAGAATTGGCGTTTAACCAGACGGAAATACAGACGAACAGTGCTTTTTGAACTTGTCTTGCCGTGCTAATCAAGAATATTTCTACATTATATGATCCGTTATGGTTCAATATACAATTTTATCCTATAAGTGCAGAGAAACCCAAGAGAGGGAAGCAGGAGTTCTCGATGTTGCTGGATCCATTCTTTCTCCCCTCTACGATAATCCCTCTTCAATTGTGTCTAGCATAATAATAGTTCCCATTCAGCGTCGCTTTGGTCTGAACGTTGGAGTTCCGCTTTCTGTGGTAAAAGACAAACGTCGATTGTTGGCCATTGGGGACTATTGCTCAAGTCTATGCGCAGGCGGAGAGCGGTAAGAGTTTCAGCCGCCGCCGTTATGATGATTTGTCAGCAATTTTTAGCATGATTAATGAACATTTTGAACGTAATGCTCCCTCGCTCCAAGCCCCTTACCACCACTTTGACCAAAACGGCTATTGTTCACTTAAATTCTTGAAACCTTTTAATAGATTTCCATATATAAACAAGTTATTTACATAAACATACATATCTATATACATATATGAAGTATGTATGTGTGTAGCGAATTCCTTGATAATATCCGGGCTTGCTGTTTTCGGGGTAATGTACCGTCCCACACAAACTCATATCTGAATATGTAGCGTTAGAGTCTTGTGACAGTTCTACATTTGATTGCATAACAACAAAAGCAATGGCTATGGTTACAAATTGTGGCGAACTGGTTCACAGTTCCCTCTCTCTCTCTCTGTCTCTTCCGCTTTCTGTATCTCCATCCTGCTCTATTTCAACGCTTCGATTACATTAGTGGAATTGTGAGAGGGGGGGCCTTTCTGAACGTTGTAGTGGAAAACAGCAAATTCAATTTCGATCTTAATTAAAAACTTTGACTTGATGCTTAAGCTACAACAAGGCTTTATGCTGTGTTTAGCGACTAATTAGCAAATGGGCCAAAACATTATACAACAACAATGATGACCATTAATTGTTTTGAAACCACATTGACCGTTTTCCTTTTCTTTGGCCCTACAGGTCTAATTAACATAATTATTTAAGGTATCAAAATAAGTATCACTAAAAAATGTGTTTCCTTAATATTCCTTAATATTAAAATAACAATTAAAAACGGACATTTTGGATTAATTACAAATTCCAGCTTTCCTAGATTTGAATCAAGAATTTTTTTTTTTAAAGTAAGTTGGAAGTCGAGAAACTGTCATTTATAGGGCGAAAACGCAAAACGTTGGTCGCCACTGTAGGTATGTATGTATGTATGTTTGTACATATGTACATACACATTTAATTAATGTGAGTATAAACTACTTTGAAGGTTAATTAGTTTTATAACCGATTATTGAAGAAAGAAACAGGAAGAGAAACTATTCTTTATAAGTTGGCCAATGTATAACTATATGTACATACATGTATATGTATGTATATGCATTTGTATATGTTTGGATATATACATATGTATGTAGATATACTTACATACATACTTACAGATATATATATATATGTATATATGTGCATAAATGGGCATAAAATGTACTCCTGCTACTGTCAGTTAAGGCGGCGCCTTAGAGTCATTGCAACAACAACAACAATCAAAATGTAGTCGACCTGTCCAAGCAGCTGGAGTGGTTTGCTTTTGCTAGGTGGTTTAAAAGTGGCACAGTTTAGTCAGGTGTCAGTCAAAGGGGGAGAGTTACGCGAATTGCCAAAAGTGAGAAATGAATTGCAGCTGCATACTAAAAATGAATGTTATTTAAAACGTTCCGCCCAAGAAATTACGACTCCAATCTATATTGTAACTTGATTAATATAGGTAAAAATATTACAAGAGTCTCACTACAAATTTGACATTGCTCTATAAATATGTCTTTATTTTCAATAAGAAATTATCAAGATTAAAGTAAATTAAATGATATGTCTGCTGGTATATTAAATATACTAAATGCCCGATAAGTACTATAATACTTTGAATATTACCACAAATTTTTCAAATAGCTCTCGTTTGTGTAATACAGTTTGCAGCAATTGGAAGCAACAGGTGGCCAACTATGTCGTTTTTTCTTTATTCTATGTTAGCTAAGGTCAAATGTGTCCATCAATTGCGACTTCGGCATTTTGCGTATACGTTCGACCAGCGGATGTTCAGCTTTAGTAAGTTAATTGTGTTATTTAATTACATTAACATTGAAATAAATTTTGCAAAAATCTTAGATATTTAACCCACTGAACTAAATCAACAGTCTAGTTAGACAGAGAGACAGAGGAATAGGGGAATAGGCTATGGCTAAAACAAAAACTAAGTGAACTGCAATTTTTTGCAACAAGTTTTTGTAGATGCATCTCTTCCTGGTTAAGATAAGCTAAGGCCAATTGAACTCAGTTACAGTTTTTGTTTCGTTTCTTGCTTCGACTTTTTCATCCATTTTTTGGGGAGTGTTTTTCCCCTTGCTTAACTAAGTGATTGACCAAAACTAAGTGTTGTGTAAATATTTTTTTTGTTTGCCATTTTTCTTTGTACCTTTCGTAATGCAATATGCAAATCATGATAAATTTACGAGACCAGCTTCAAGTCTGGGGAGGTGGAGATACGACATTTTCTACCTGCCTGTCACTAGCAGCAACAACAACAACAAAACGACATTCTAATGAGCTCGTGTGCTCA
Organism: Drosophila tropicalis; assembly: GCF_018151085.1. NCBI lineage: Eukaryota > Metazoa > Arthropoda > Insecta > Diptera > Drosophilidae > Drosophila > Drosophila tropicalis. Next base: position 291,556 of record NW_027172614.1, on the reverse strand, counting down.
CAACTCTTGTGAATTTGTTCTACTTTTTTTCTGCTGTTCATGAACTTTACCAACAATCGGAAGCCTCAAATATCACAAATGAAGCCATCGTTTTATATCATCCATGTACATACAAATGTGAAACGTTTTTCTATCTTACAAATATTAAGCTTCGTATTTTTGCTTCTTACAACAAAAACAGAATGTTAGACTCAAGAATTTGTTGACTAACAAGAATAAATTGAATAACAAGCACAATAACTTATTTTCAGGCCAACATTTGGTAAGCCTAAAAATTTAATTGGCAAGTGTGAATTTCCGGTGAGAAAAAACACAAAATACGCATTTACCCAAAAAACAGACCGAAAAAAGGGAAAAACAATAGTTATGTATACATACATATGTACATAGTATGAATTACATACTTAAATGAAACCAACAATATTTGGTAGTCAAGGTCATTGCGGCATAAGCAATGTCCCAAGTCTCTGTTGAAGTTTTGTAAGCTTCTCGATCTAACGGTATTCAGTACAACAAAAACATTTTGGCAACGCAAATTGCAATCCGGCAGAAGCAGCAATAGCAACAATTACCCATTGCAAACAACTGTTAGTAATGACAACAATCGCTGGGATATTATTATAAAGTTTCCGAAAATCTTACTCATTGTCAAACAGCATTCTGACTAAACATTCTCTATCCAACGCGAAGATTGGGCATATAAGTTTTGCGAAAAGCCTCGCATGAAAAATCTTACTTTTTGGTTCAGCTGAGGCCATATGCAGATTTGACAGAACCAGATAACGAACTGACGACTTGGCTACTTGTATCCCAAATATAATCTGGAGAGGAATTGCCCCGAAGAAGCCATCTAATGATAGTTTGTTGAGTCACAAAAAATCTATGGACCTATTTCTAAAGATTTCCGTTCATGATATCCAAATAGTCGAATTACTTGTATAAAGAGTATTTCCCAATAGAGACTGCTAAGAGTTGAACTCAAAACAAAAACACGGCAGAGTTCAATCTGTTGGATTGAAAGGGTCGATGGTTGGGCAAAGGCAGAGGAAAACAATGCAACAGCAGCAGCAATCGCAACGAGGTGCAATTACATCGAAGATACGCCAACGGCAGCAACAACTGCGGATGCAAAAGACACAGAGCAGAGGTTCCACAACATTGAAGCCGTTGAGCTGGCAGCGTAAACGGATATGGCAGTGAGGCGATGGTGGCTTGAAGCAATGAGAGCATCTGCTGCTGCAGCTGCAGCAAATGGTGGCATAAGTGGCAAGTGAATAAAAGGCAACACATTAGCCTCAAGTGGCATCAGTTGCAAGCTGTAAGTCATCGAACCACCAGCCAACAAATCAGTACAATCTACAATGCTAAAGCTGGTGAGAATTTTAACCACCCCAGGACTCAAAAGGATTTACTTCACCTCTACTTAATATGTGTCTGTTTGTCTCTAGCTGCTACCTCTGCTCTCTTTGAGCGCCATGGCCGCTGCCCGTCCTGGATATCTGCACGGTCATCATCATCATTATCCGGAGTTTTATCCCCATCACCATCACCACGTAGAGCCGATCCATGTGGCGAAAATAGTCCATTTACCAGCTGCCGTTTCCCATCAGAGCTCCACAGTGGTGCATAGTATACCCCATATAATCAAGCCCGTGGTGCTCCCCACTGTGGTCAAAACTGTGGTCCATCCACCCATTATTAAGGCCTATCACCCATCGCCGATAATTAAGGCCTATGATCCCTATGATCCTTTCCATTTCCATCACCATCATGATTTTCATGACTATCATTTGCATTAAAATCTTGTACAACTGATAATGATGAACGATGACAACGAATGATGTATGACAATATTGTATGTACGTATGTATGTTTGTGTGTCAGGTAACGATAAATATTACGAAACTGTTGTAAGCTGCTGTAACAATTTTGGTTAATTATGTGTATATAAAAGACATACAATCTAGCCAAATATATCGTTTTAGTCGTTTTTACCTCTAGAAGGAAATTGATATGTTTTAGTGACGTCAACAAGTTTAATCAAATCAGGCCCACACCGTCATTCGCAAACCATTTTTTTCCATCTAATTAGAGTGACATAATTAGCATGTGATTGCGGTCCAAATCCAAACAGATAACTAGCTTTGGTGCACCGAAATTTGTATACCCTTTAAAGTTGTACTGTAGAGGTTTCCAAAAGAAAATTCAATTGCTAATCAGAATAGCTAAATGTTAACAGGTGAGACATATACATATTTCAAAAATGACAAATGAATCATATTTGTATGTGCATATTTTGATTGATAAATCTATTGGAAAAAGCAAAAGAGTTTGCGTTGGTGATGATATCCGAAATCTATTTTGTCTCTTTTACGTAGCGTATAAAATTAGCAAAATAGATAAAGGCGAAAATGTGTCGATGATGTGAGGTATTGAATGGCACAATTCCCATGGTGAGACGACACACGAACGTCTCCACGCCACGTTGCACAGCCATGTGTAACTACGTGTGGCAACTGCATCAGCCAGGAGTTATGCAAATGCAGTGCATAATTCTATAGTCAGATTGGTACCCAAGTGTGGAGATATGAAAAAAACTCAGACACAGTTGTTAGTAAATAGTCATTTTTGGATCTACATGATTTCAAGTTCAAGTGTAATTTATCCAAGTTCTTGCATAAGCTAATTGCCGTAAACCATAGCACACCCATCGAACATTCATTTGCATTGAAAACTACTTTTTCATTCAAATCAGCTACTTGGCCAAACATTGCTATTAAGCTAAGCGAATGAATTTCAAGCTTTAGGCTCGCAAAATTCATGATTTATCAATTGTAACTGTTTCCTAATTTGTTAGCGTATTTTAAATCTTCATATGAGTTCTTTTGTCCCTGACCTCACAAGTGAACTTGGGGTAATTCGTTAAACTTTGCTAAATTAATAATTTCTTTTGAGAAACAGCTAAATAAAACCAGAGGGCCGGGGCTAACTTCGACCGCGTCAAAGTTTGTATACCCTTGCAACTTTTTTGGTAACTCTTTCCTTACCTATTAGCCATCAATGTGGAAGAACGTTTTATCTAAAATGGCTTATATTTGCGAAAGAATGGCCTACAATCATAGGAAATAACGAAGATATAGATCAAAGTCACTGTTTTCCACCGATCGTTCCTATGGGAACTATATGATATAGTCACCCGATCTTTATCAAATTCGACACAGTCATTAACAGATATATTAAATTAAGAAATGTTTAATTTGAAAACAATCACGGTAAAAGTAACGAAGTTATTTACAAAAGTCACTGTTTTCGCCCGATCGTTCCTATGGGAGCTATATGATATAGTCACCCGATCTTGATCAAATTTGGCACAGCCATTAACAGATATACTAAACTAACAAATGTTTAATTTGAAAGCAATCGCGGTAAAAGTAACGAAGTTATTTACAAAAGTCACTGTTTTCGACCGATCGTTCCTATGGGAGCTATATGATATAGTCATCCGATCTTGATCAAATTTGGCACAGTCGTTTATAAGCGTAATAAACTCTCTAATATTAAGTTTCACGATAATAACATAGAAAATAACGAAGTTATTGAGAAAAGTCACTGTTCGTGACTTTGGGGTTTGTATGGGAGCTATATGATATAGTGGTCCGATCCGGATGAATCCGAGATATACAACGCCTGCAGTATATACAAGCCTACGTGCAAAATATCAGCTCTGTAGCTCTTACGGTCTAGGAGGAGTTTGCGTTGATCCAGACGGACGGACGGACGGACGGACGGACATGGCTAGTTGAACTCGTCTCGTCGTGCTGATCAAGAATATATATACTTTGTATGGTCGGAGATGCTTCGTTCTATGCGTTGCACACTTCTGACACAAATTAATATACCCTTTTTGCAAGGGTATAAAAAAATATCAAAGAAGCACACTTTGGCTATGCCGAAGTATATATACCCTTGCAGTCCTTGTCAATAATATTTATCCATTTTCAAAACTAATTTTCTGTAACTCAATTCATCCATGCACAGACAAAACGTCCAAGGTATCCCTCTGTCTCTTTTTAGTACGCGATAGCCGCAATTTCTTTTGCTTCTTCTCCCCCATCCTCTTTGCGAACCACTAGTATGTATGTGTACACGCAAATACGTCAGTGATCGGCACGCACATACATACAGCGTTGTTTGTGTGTATATAAATATCTCAATATCGGACTGACGGCCAGATGGACATGGCTTAATCGACTCATCTTCTCATGCTGATCAACAAAATATTCAAACATCTGACCAATTTAATAAAGGAAGTGACAATGCAACGCTTTTTAAATAGTTTTTTCACTTATAAAACAGCTGTAAAGTAATTTAATTAGTAGTAAAGTGAATTTAGACTGATATTCTGGTTTCTCTTAAGTCTTTTTAGCGAGTTTTAAATGAATTAATATGAGTTTTTTTATTAAACATACCTCCGTGGCATTTGTTCCGCTTCTTAAACTGGTACTCTAGGCACAGCCTGAAAGGAAAAATAACAGTGCGTCATTTAAAGGATATTTGTATTTGCAAGGATACTTCGCAGTCGGCTCGCCGAATATCACTCGTTATTAGTTAAATAAACTAAAAAAAAATGTTATTACTACTATTAAATGTCTAATGCACATTTATCACAGCTTTGGAGACAACTTTTACATCACCGATCTGCAGTAGACCTATGGAGGAAACCGCATCAAGTTCTTATCCTGTCCAAACACAGGATCAAGACGACGTCCAGGCAGAGGGCGATGGCGAGAGCGAAAACGACATTGAGGCCAACGATGAGCAGCAAGCTCTGCTTCAATCAGCTGAAGATAATGTCAATGCCAAGGATGGTGATGTAACAGGTGGCGGCAGTGGTTGTCAAAGTAATGAAGGGACGTAGCAATAAGTAAATATAAATACACACACAACCAACACACAAACATTAAAAAATCGCTAAGTACTTAGTTATTCTATAAAACCAAACAAAAGAACAAAAACTCAAAGTGATAGCAAAGTTAGCAAAAATGGAATGTGAATTATATAAAAGCAATGAACAGTATCCTAGTCAAAATGGTGTTAGCAAGTTGAATATTTTTACAAAACCCAAAGCTAAAAAACAAAACAAACAAAAAACACAAAAAAAAAAGAATATGGGAAGAAAAGAAAGTGAAATGAAACTACTCGATCGGCCGTATAGAGTCAACAACAGGACGAAAGAAATAGCAAGAGCAACATTACAAAAAGAGAATGCAAAATAATAATAATTTATTTAGATACAAATGCCCTTATCGGTGTGCTTAACGAAACGAAAAGAGGCAAATGGAAATTAATAATAGCAACTCCTTTAATAAATAAGTTAACAGGAGAGTTCTGAGCATCCTTAACTTACCAACATAAATCTACATACATATGTACAGAGCAAACATTCATCCACAGCCTTCATAGTAACAAACCACAGATACTAAAAACAATTGCAGTAAACCAAAACACTAAACTAGCACTATAACACAACTATAAGCTAAATATTAACATAAACAAAATCACCAGAAAAGCCCAGACGGACGGACGGACGGACGGACATGGCTAGTTGAACTCGTCTCGTCGTGCTGATCAAGAATATATATACTTTGTATGGTCGGAGATGCTTCGTTCTATGCGTTGCACACTTCTGACCAAAATTAATATACCCTTTTTGCAAGGGTATAAAAATCTAAATCAAGGTCCATGTTTTATTTCCTGAAAGAAACAATTGACTGATGTTCCAGAGTAAGAAAGTAAAGGAGCCGCAAAGTCAACCCAATGAGCTCTGACAAAATCTTTGCCGAGACACCGAGCCCTGGTTACCTATTGCATTAATCAACTTGCTGTCAACTCTGCCTCGATCAAGTAAGCGACTTAATTTATGCAAGCCAAAAGTGCAAAGAGCAGGCGGCAGCGTCAATTGTCATTTAACCTCAGCTCTCCCTCCTAAGCGGCCTCCTTGTTTGGCCGCAATTCGATTCTTACACATATCGAGTTATTTATTTATTTGTTTGCTTAATTGCACAATGCATTTCCAAGCTTTGCCAAAGAATAAGAATGCTTGACGCATGCAGCAAGTCTGTTGGAAGAGGGGTGCGGAAACAAAAGTTGTCAATATTATAAAAGTGGGGGTAGGTGTATGTTCTAACAAGATATAAATCATATTGCATTTAGCATTTAGTGACCAATCAAGTGAGGGAAAATGTGTAAACTGAGAACCTGCCCCCGGAAGGTTTCCAACCAGGTTACCACTGCAGGGGCGGCAATTCATTTAAAGCAGTGCACCTCTGCTAGGTGTATAAATAAGCCAGAGTCAATTGCAATTCTATGTCAAATCGGTCTTAGCTATCGACACAAAACTACACAAAACAATATAATGTTCAAGCTGGTGAGTTAGACGTTCGTTTTACATTACTCAATATTTGAAAACTTTTATTGGTCCTTAAAGGATCGCCAAAGCATTCAGATTTACCAACAAAAAAATAACTTAAGCAAATAATTGCATTTTTTTTTTTTCTTGTGGCTAATTGATCGGATTTCTTCCTTGCAGTGCGTTTTCTTTGCTCTTCTTAGCTTGGCTATTGCCGCCCCAGCTCCCGCTCCAGTCCCGGCTCCTGGTCTCCTGGCTCCTGGTCTGGTGGCTGCTCCTGGCATATGGGGACCTACTCTTGTGGCTGCTTCTCCTCATGTTGTCAGTGTTGTGCCAAGCGCCATTTCCCATGCCGCAATCACCCAAGTTCATCCATCGCCCCTGCTTGTTAAGAGCGTCCATGGACTAGGCCCAGTTGTGATTGGATAATAATGTTCAAAGAAAAGCAACAGCTCCCCTCCTCTGTTGTTCATACCTATTCACCCCCAGGTCGTGCCCTGTTTATACACAAACTCAACAAAATAAAAAACAACAAAAAAATATAACTATTATTTAAAAAAAGGAAACCATTTCAAGCAATAAAATATTCATAACGAGTGTTGTAGCGAGCGAAATCTGAGTCTTTCATTTCACAAAAGCGCCTAAAAGGCGGCAAGTTCAAAAACTATCGTTTAAATTGATGTTCTTTAAAGTAATCTTTAAGGGGTAAGCTCAGGTGTTCAAATCATTTTCAAAGCATTCGATTTTTTAGATGCACAACAATAGTTCCTACAAATTTTATGTAATGGCAAAATTTTATTTAAGTTTTTAAGCTAAAAAAAAATCAAAACATTCTTGTTACGAGTTAATGTTATTTTAATGATGCAAGGTGTACGCCAAAGGAGCATGGTGAACCACAGATTTAATCAAAGGTGCAGAGTGGATAACGGGTACTGAGTGCACCACAGGAGCAGTATGCACAACAGGCACAGGAACTGAATGAACGACTGGAGCAGCGTGGACAGCAACCACTGGAGCGGAATGGACAGCGACGGTCTTCAGTACGGGTGCCACCACAGGCTGCACCACTGCTTTGCTGTGTACTTGGGTTATACTCTGATGAGATACGGCAGATGGAGCACTGTGGACCACAGTTCCCACTTTAGCTAGGACAGGCTCATGGACCACATGGTGGGTCTCAATAAGGCCAGCATTGGCAGAGGCAACCAGCAGCAGAGCAGCAACAGCAACCTAGTAATAGATGCCGTATATTTTACTTGAACTTTATTAAGAAATTCTTTATGACTTACGAATTTGAACATATTGGAATGTAAGGATGAAGCCTTAGGTACTTGTTAACACGAAGAGATTCGTTGAAACACTGATGATAGTTGAGAACCTCGGACTCAACTTATACAAAATCGAAATCACTCTGACGAACTAAATGACCTTCACTACGCAGCTTTTCGACCCAAAAAAAAAAAAAAATAAACGAAATTAAACTTGACTCGTTAAGATTTCTGGTTGCTGCAGTTGCCGAAGCCACTGCCACTGTCTTATCAAATGCCTCTTTCAAGGCAGACAACCGGCTTTAAGCTCCTATAAAAGCGTTTCATGCAGAACCTAAAAGCATCAGTTGCCTTTGTGAGCTACGCTAAATCAAAACCAATCTACAATGTTCAAGTTTGTAAGTAAATTTTTTAACTGGATCACCCTCTTAATATTTCAACTAACATTTTTAAATATTTTGTCAGGCTGCTATTGCTTCCATCTTGCTGATTGCCTCTGTCAGTGCTGGCCTTATTGAAACCCACCATGTGGTCCATGAACCTGTCCTAGCTAAAGTAGGAACTGTGGTTCACAGTGCTCCATCTGCCGTATCTCATCAGAGCATTACCCAAGTACACAGCAAAGCAGTGGTGCAGCCCGTGGTGGCACCCGTTCTGAAGACCGTCGCTGTCCATTCCGCTCCAGTGGTTGCTGTGCACGCTGCTCCAGTCGTTCATTCAGTTCCTGTGCCTGTTGTGCATACTGCTCCTGTGGTGCACTCAGTACCCGTTGTCCACTCTGCACCTTTAATTAAATCTGTGGTTCACCATGCACCTTTGGCGTACACCTTGCATCATTAAAAATTACCAAGATATTGATAGTAAAAACGAAAATAAAACTCCAAGAAATTATATTCAAATTTTGTAATTTTTTCCTCAATCCCAAATGATTTGTAAACGTCCCGGCGTTGACAAAATGGTAAGACTTTAGTTTTAAATACCGCAAAATTTGATTAAAAAAAACTCTTTTCAGTCTAGATTCTGGTTTATGATATACAATATTTCATCCTATCCAAGCACAGTTTCTTTAAAATATTCATGTCTGGATATAATAGTGAACGAGAAAGAAGCTTTTTTTGACTGTGCCGAACTTGATACAGGCTTGCTAGTGTGTGTGATTTTCAATCATTAATTTTTTTTTAAAATATCAGTAATAAAGTTTCACTTTTCCAAATATTTAACAAGAATTTTGTATATAATCAGAAATTTCTCACTAATCCTACTTTAATAAGATTTCGCTAAGTTTCTATTCAGATATTTTTCAATGAATAGGATTTTCAATCTCTAGTTTTTATGGCAGCCATATGTTATAGTGGTCCAATCCGAAGAAATGATTTCAATACCAAGTTCCAACTTTTAAACTGGCCTCTGCGGGCAGAAGAACATGGCCATATTGACTCGACTTGTCACTCTGAATCTTTATAATTAGTGGCGTCGGAATCGCTCCCTCCATTTCGTTACCTTTACAAGGACATATAAATCAGAACAGAAAAATGCAATCTTTGTTCAGTCGTATTATCGAAGTATTTATCCGCACATATTCTATTTTAATAACAATATACAAAAACTAACAACAACATCAAACTAATGCTATTACATTAACAGTTTCTTCCAGGTTTTGTTGCCCAAGCAACATTTCCTCAGTTACAATCAATACATTTTTGTAAGACATGCAGAGTGCAGCTAAATATCATCAGCATCGCCAAAGAGTAAAGCAACTAAAAATTATAAATGATCAGATGATGCATATTTATAAAGCTGTTGGTAAACTTACGATTCGATGCATGTTGTTAGGGCGGTTGTTAAAAAAATTGTCAGATTTAGTCTTAGTTTGAATTTGCCCAGCGAAATCCCAGTAAGAACTCATAACTTAAATGAGGCCTACCAAGCGTTTATATAGCAGAGAAAAAATAGTCGATTTAGAAAGAAAACAAAATACACCGAATGACAAATGACAAGCTCAATTAGCTGAAGGTCTAACGTGAATTTAGCTGAAGCAATTGAATGAGGAAACCAACCAACATAAATGCCGGTAAATGGAAGGGAAATGGGTCTGTTCCTTAACAGCAACAACAACATCTTTGTACATTCTGACATCCCAATTAACCAAATCAGTCCACTAAAAACCGATACAAATATGATAATGAATTTCGGTTATTTCGAACATAGGAGGTAACATATTCTTTACATTGGACAGATGCAATAAAAGCACTTTATAAAAATTAAAAAAAAAAAAAAAACACATCAAAACTGAATGCAGCCAACCACTTCCAAAATTAGGATTTACGATCTCAACTTTACGCAGTGACATAGCTGTATGATTTTCTGGCCTTTATTTTCCACGTAACGATGCCCCATGCCCTGATAGTTATCTTAAGTACGTGTGTAACTGTCGCTTGTCTTGACTCTCCCCTCAACTTGGGCCTCAGAAAAGAAATCTTGACGGTAGTAAGAAGAAAACCAGAGGGCCTAGATGTCTTCCACTCTACAGACGGTTGCATACACTATCGTGCGTATTTTCGTTGTTATGGCGCTCAGCAAATAAATCTTGGGGTAGTAAACTACTGTACTCCTCTGCAAGAGTATGGAAACGACAAAACAAAAAATTGTGGGTTAAGTGCGCGTGGGGCTTGTCCAGGTAACCTTGACATAGGGTCTCAAGTGGGTACTTAACTGAGCCAGGTAACCAAGCAGGCAGCCAGCTGCTTGACCATGAATCACTTGATTACAATCAACTGGACAACCAAACACCGCAGCGATGTTGCAATCTTCCAGTTTCGATTTAAATAAATGCATAGGAGATTTGTTTATGCATTTATAATGAAGGGCAGAAATAACGAGAATACTGTTATAATGTATGAATGTACTCGATGAAAAACTTTGTTCTTTAGTTCTCTCTCTCTGTCTTTCTCTACGCTTCGTTCTAGAATCAATTGTAGATTGTTTAAAGCAGCGACTAACAATAAGATACGATTATAATTGTTTATAAAAATATATTTATGTCGCGCAGTCAAGTTTTGCCAATCTGGGTGCATTTGTCAATAGTGTTACGTGGTCGTCTAGCTCTTAGGTATCTCTGATTTCACAATCCGAAATATCTGATGTACACGCAACAATATTCTGTAATTATCTCCAGCCTCTTATGAATCAAGAAGCATTTGATATATTCTATAATCCTTACAGCATGCCCTCACGTACAATCGAATAGTTGTCTATATGTCACACACATACAGATGTACATAACAAATCGATAATGCATTTTTACAAGCTGGAGAATTTCATAAAACTGTCGGAGGGTGTTGTGATGAATGCAACTCAATTACGCGATTGTGAAATGCCAAACCACATGTAAGTGAGGAGGCAATAGATAAGACAAAATGCCACCCCAACCTACGCAATACATGGATAGATTGATTCTCTTTCTGCCCCTTCATTTTACGTAAGCAAACGCTTCTACGGCCAATTACTCCGACGCCCTAACCCTGTTCCCTTCAATGGTTGAATTGAATGTTAAATCGGTTTAAGAAATGTGTATGGTGTACGTTTTATCTGCCAACCTTTTTCATTTCAAAGCATCATAGGCTGCTACGACACACCGATCTATCATAACCAGAACATGGATTTATTTTTAAGGCATGAATGCCTAATTAGTTTTATTTGACAGACAAGCAAGAGCGTTACTCGACGTTTACTTACAAATATTTTCGTGGTTGCATTTCTGGCTGGACATCAATATCTAACGAGGGTCACTTACCGTCAACATGTCCCTGGTTTTGCTTCCTCACCCACACATGCAGACAACAGACCTAGGTCAGTTAATGAACTGAGTCTTTATTGTCGGCTTAGAAGTACAAAAAAAATACACATATACAAATATGTGTAAAAAATCATGAAAAGATTTGAAACCGGTTAGGGGCTCAAGTTTGGAGCTTTTTTAGTGTACTCGCGATTAAATACAATTGAAATGAATTAGTTGAACGTAACCAACCTATAAAAAGCAGTCAACCATCATGGACCGATCAACAGTTGCAGTCGATTTACCCACCAGCTAAAACCCAATTCACAAAATGTTCAAATTCGTAAGTGTCGAATGAAACCAAAATTCTTAAGTGAGCTGATCTTCAACCTCTAACCCATTATTACACAGATTGCCTTCTTTGCTTTCTTGGCCGTGGCAGCAGCTGCTCCAGGACTGATTGCTCAGACGCACTCAATTGTCCAGCCAGCTGCTTACATTGATACCAGCGCATCATCCGCCATTACCCATCAGAGTAATGTTAATCTGGTACGAAAAATACCTGTCGCTCCACTGGTCCATGCTGCTCCTCTTCCGGTTCCCGCTGCTGTGGTCAAGACCGTAGTGCCAGCCGTTACCGCTGTACCCGTAGTTAAGGCAGTACATGTGGCTCCAGTCTTGCACTCGGCACCCATCATTAGCACATATGCCGCTGCCACGCCCGTGGTCCACAGTGCTTATCCGGTTGTCCATTCAGTGCCCTTGGTCAAAACAGTGGCAGCGGTCGCTCCCGTTGCACACTATACTGCAATCCATAAGTAAATCGATTTGAAATCCTGTTGACCCGAACCACAAAATAAAACTATTTCCAATTCATTACAAATCAATTAATTTGTTTTCTTTGAGATGTTCCTTTTTTTTTATTGCATGCCGTTTTAGCTGTCTAAAATTTAAATATGCCCAACAGGGCATGTCCAATTGAATAATATGCAATTGATTACCAACAATTTAAAGTTCAAATCGGATATTGATACAAGCTAAAATGAGTTGCCTTTTTTTACCCTTTTATACCCTTGCATAGCTCCTTGTATGTGTACTTAGCTTCCATACAAACGGCAAAGTCACGAACAGTGACTTTTTTCAAAAAGTTCGTTATTTTCACATTTGTTTAGTATATCTGTTAATTACTGTGCCAAATTTGATCATGATCGGACGACTATATAACACAGCTCCCATAGGAACGATCGGTTGAAAACAGTAAGGGAAGAGCAACAAAAATAAACATGCAAGGGTATACAAACTTCGGCGGGATCCGTGGTCTAAATGTAGATATAAGTTTCTCATATGCGGATTAAGCCCTTTATATTATATCTAACAATGGCAATCTAATAAATCAAAATCAAATTAAGTTAAGTTTATAAATTGGTCAACTAAATATCTTTATTTAAAATTCAACAGAAATAATTTTTGTCTGGTTCGTTAATGGTGATGATGATAAGCATGGGTGAAGGGTGTGGCGACAACAGCTACGGGAGCGACAATGGTCTTGATAACAGGGGCCGAGGCAGTGATTACTGCTGTCTTCTGATGAATCTGTGTATGGCTCTGGTGAGAAACGGATGGAGCTACATAAGCATGATGATGTACAACGGGAACTGCAGGCACCACGGTCTTAACCACCGGAACAACTGGAGCAATATGTTTAACCACTGGTACAACAGGAGCAATATGCTTAACCACAGGAACAACAGGAGCAATATGCTTTACCACTGGTACAACAGGTTCAACATGGCTCACAACAGGAACGACGGGAGCAACATGCTTAACTACTGGAGTGATGACGGCGTGATTGTGAACCTGGGTGAAACTTTGATGGGATGTGGCGACAGGTGCACTGTGAACAACAGCTCCTACTTTGGCAACCACAGGTGCAGCCAATACCCCGTGATGATGCTCAATGAATCCAGGGGAAGGAGCAGCAGCAGCAATCGCAGCCAAAGCACAAATGGTAATCTGTATAGGAAATAGCAGATTACTTAAGCACATTGGCTTTCCAAATATTTCTCAACTACTCACGAAACGGAACATTGTTATTTTCGGGGTTGTTTTAGGTTTTGAAGTCGCTGAGTGACTGATGCTCAAACTGCCGAAATCGTCAATTTTATACAATTCGAAACAAAGTGTCCTTCATTAGATACATTAGATATTGAAAAGCGTATACGCCTATACAGCATTGAACTTGAACCCAACAAACAGAATCGAAATTATATACAAATCAGAAACGAGGGGTTTGCCAAAAGTTTTAAAGCCAACAACAGTTGTGAAATAGTATTATCTGTAGGTTTGCTATTGGTTTATTTGTCCCACCCTCGTACGACCAACCAGCTGCTGGCCGTATTTTTTGTTATGTTAATACCTGGTCAATGGCTAACCACAAACAAAGATCGAATCGGTGAAAAAATACTGGCAGCTTTAGCCTTCATGTGATTGTAAGTATGAAGGTTATAGCTCTAGCGAATTGTAATTACGAAAAGAAGACGAAATGAAATGCACATCTTATTCCGCACACACGTAAAAAGGAACGGCAAACGAATAAACGAACACATTAAATGCGGCAGCGTTGAGTTAAAACGGAAGGACCAGTATATCCTGCGATTAAACAAAATTAGTCAAAGCTACAGTGAATTTTTTTGTTTTAGTTTAATTTCAACTAGGCCAGATATTGCATTGTATTCTCGTCGTCAGATTCTTGATAATCTGGCACATAGTCGAGCATCGTTGGAAACGGAAGATCATTTATGGTACCTCTCGAAACATTACCCGTTAGTTCGTTGTTGTTCTCCGTTTCGCCATTTTCCGCATTTCCATCTCCATCTATAACAGGGTCGTTTATATTGCGTTCAACTTGAGTTGACGGTGTTCCTATCGATTGGGAAGACTGCGAAGACTGCGATCCCATCATTCGTTGGCTTACACTCAATGGTGCGAATTCGATCCCTATACCCAGGCTGGCCAATGCCGGATTTTTATATTGGACACGCCAGCCCTTGTTCCAATTCTCATAAAACTCCAGTGATGTTTCATCGGCATCATCTTCCGCTGATTGCATTCTTCGCACAAGATTCGCTGGGTGTGGCAAGCGGTTATAACGCTTTCGAGTTGGTGGTATACGCGACATGTTTTCAAAGTTTTTTTTTGTTTTTGGGAAATAATACTCAGAAAAAGCAGAGTTTTGTTTTTAGTATCGATTGAAATGAAATGTATTAGAATAGTGAAGAAGGAAAGAACGCTGTCTACTCGGTTTCTGTCACTTTTTTCGAACTCTTAAATCCAGGTGACTGAGTTAAGACTTTTTGATTTATCGCAAAGATTAAGTCGTACTTTCAGGGTGTTCTTATATATTTTTCGTATTTCGCAGACTACAACTCTGTCATTTTCGATTTCTTGATTTCGACTAGCTTTGTTTACCTATCGTTATTATGATTGATATACTTATAGAACTACCTACATAAGTCCTTCAAATTAGACCACATATGTAGCTGATTTAGAATATTAAGAGTTCATAGTTAATACTTATTAGATATCGACGTTGATATTGGATGATACATTAGATTCGTTGCCTGATTTCGGTAGGCAGACGATGAAGCTTGAATCCTAATCAAACATCACGATAAACACAACAAGCCGTTAACGAGTTTGTTACATAAGAATTCCACTATATTAACAAATTTAGCTATAAAGACATTAAATTACGATATATTCTAGTTATGATGTACGTAAACGGGGCTTATTTTGAGCTGCTCATATCCAGTTTCAGATCCATTTTCAGCATCATCAATTGTCGCCTTGGATGTGCGAAAAGTTCGATTAAGATTTATGGGCTCCACATATCCTAAGGATCGGCCCATTGGCGCTATAACAAAACGAGTATGTGTCTGCGAAGAGCCCTGATATGAGACCACTGAGGGAGCGGAGTCAATCAAAAGTTGTGGGGTTACTATCTCCTCTTTAGATGAATTGCAGAAAGAGCACAAGGTAAATAACATCAGGATCGCCTTTTAAAGATAAGGATATTAACTTAGTTTACAGCTATTCACAACTTAAGTTCAGTCTCACCAATGACCGCATTATGGGTAAATGGAATTGGTTATATTGGTCACAAGGGACAATGAATGTGGGCGGTCGGCTGATCTGATAGTTTCTCTCCCTCAATACGAAACGAAGCGAGTGGCAAAGTCAAACTGAAGTGCTGTGTGAATTGCTCTGCCATGAAATCACTGTAAAGCCAGTCGCCAATTGCTAGTTAAAGAGCAGTGGCATGCCGACAATTCGTTGAAGGGAGAATAAAGTTCATGTTGCCCCTCGCAGCTAAGCCTCTGGTACTAGTTAGCAAAACACGCGTCTGCGTTTGCGGCTCGGCGTCACAATCTTGCAATTGTGGGAGTGTCTCAACTTTTTTGTGTAAAGAAAAAACCAAAAAAAAAAAAAAAAAAAAATTAATAAATAAATCCGAATGCCGCAAATATTGTAGTAATAACAACAATAAAAGCAACAACAATTATAATGTTACTATAACATAACGCTAAAAGCAACAACAACCCATTGAAGCTGCGCAACACCAAGTATGAAGGTTGGCTCCAAATGGAGTAAGAGATGTACACATTGAGAAATGAAGTTAACACATTTCACGAGTCAAAGATAATCAGCGATAATCTTTCAAAATATAAATCTAAATGATCTAACATATCAGTATTTTCTCCCCTCAGCATAAAATTCGCGTTGGATTGTGAACTTTATGCAAATATGCGTATCGTTTTTTGTATCAATATTTTTTTGTCAGTGTATCAAATGTGTATATGTACATACAAGGTACATAGCCGGTAGCCCGATTGATTAGCCACAGGCATCACAATGACTTTAAGTGCGTGAACGCAACTGAAACTCCAATTCGAATTGAAAAGCAGCTGTCGGATTTAAGTACATACATATATTTTGATTAATTAATTAATTACCTACGCAAATGTTCAATAAATCTTTTGCATCTTTTTTTATGATTGGTCCAGCGGGCAACAGCTGAGAGCAGCGCTTCACTGATCCCGTCCAAATGCTGTCTATATAAATGCAATGGGTACTTGTTTATCAGCAATTATTTGATGCTTAGGTGGTCATCATGCGCTCCATCGCAGTAAGTCTTGGCATTCCCTTTACTTTAATTAATATCACAGCACTTGAACTTTTGCTAATCTATCTATTCGCTGCGTAGTTAACGTCACTCTTTGCGCTAAGCTATTGTACGGTTGTAATTCAGGCGGCCACAATACTGCACGGAAACAGGGATTTTGGAGCTGTTTCCCATCAGAGCTTTACACGTTTATCCTCATCGTCATCGGCATCGTCGTCCACGTCGACATCCTCGACACCGCTAATCCTTCGCATTGTCAATGCAGTACCAGCACAACCGCAGCTCATTCGCTTCTACCCAATGGAGGACGGGAAGGAGGAGCAAATAACTGAGCATCACACTCCCGCGCATCTCACTTATTCGGCTCGACCTGTTGTCCATCAGATGGTACCGCGGATTAAGCCTGTGAGGAATATAAGTTTCGCCTCCCTAGTGCCTGGACCACGCAGCCTGCCAATAACGACAACTCAGCATCATCACCATAACAATTTGTACCCAGTGTAGACACCTCAGTTTCGCTTGTCAACAATATTCTCTGTGCTCACCAAAATCCGTTTATTTTGTTTCGTTTTTAGTTACTCCATTTAGAGTTTTAGTAGTGTGTTTATTTGTTTTAAGCTGATAAGGGCAAATGTAAACACATAAAGTGAAAATTGATAATTTCAAAATTCGACTGGTAGTTAATCTCTCAAAACGCGTCATTATCGTTGTCAATCATCAGTTGATCGACACGATGAACGCTCAGTTAATCCTGAAGCAGTTCCCCAGTCATATACTATTCAGGATTCTGCATTATTCGCTGATAACCCTGCAACTACGCGACGAGCTAGAAGGGAGTGCACCGTTTGGGAAAAAGGGGGCCCTGGGACCACGCAGTTCACTGGAGTGGCAGCCACTTTCCTTGTGGCTGGCCAATATTTTAATGACATATTCGGGAGACATATTGGGTAATCTTTTCCTTGGTACACTACCTTTGGAGCCTCTTTGCAATGGTCACGATGTTCTCTTTTGTTCCTTTATTTGGTAAAGTAACAAACTTAATAATGGCACGGTTGCGTTAAGATCTCATTATTCTTGTGCCAGGTACATCATTTTCTTTTGTCCCTTGGATTTGGGTCATGCAGTGGCCCGTACAGTTACATTTCGTGTCCTAGCTGCCACCATTGCAGCCATTAGCCAAGTTTTGATCATTGAAAAGGGTGTTCAGCTAGCGGGTAGAGTATATGGGAATGCTTCCATTCCAATGCTGATAGCAGGCACCATTATGGGCAGTGGAGCAGAACTCCTAAGGCCGGTGGCATCGCTTTTAATTAATAAGTGTCAGCGCAGCAATCACGCCTATATTAAATTGAGCACGTAAGTCGTAAACTCTAAACTTCTATCTAGGTGCGATAATTTTTTAAAGTATGCATATTCCTTAGCAATTCAAAACTGGCTTTAGTGATTTCTTGGCTTTATGTGCTCGAGACTAATCACAATCATCTGATTTTAGGTCTGACCCGTCATCAATTGCAGGGTTATTCACTGGTTCTTTTAATCACCTTCAAGTGTTTGTCATTGGCCTATCGAACTGATCATTTGATCTGGCTAATCGAGTCCCGTATATGTTACACTTTTTTCGGTGGCCTATGTTTAGATTTAAGCAAATATTTTAATCGCCAAACGGCGTCGCCTGGTGATGAAATCAGACGGCGACGTTGGACGTTTAACAAATTTGATTGAAACTACATACATACACACGTTGCACAACCTTTGAAAGAGAACAAAACGGATGGGTGGCGACGATACTGGCGGCGGTTCGACGATGTGGCTAATAAGCGGTTTAGGTTACCGCCACTTCACTCATGCGATGGACAATCAGATGAGGCTAATATTCTGCTTCATTTGCCTGAGCGCGCAGGTTTTGTGCTACGTTCAGGTTACGTAACTTGATTACCATTTCATGCTAAGCAGCTTAGTGACGAGCGAGAAAGATAGATTGTAATTAGTGTGAGAGGAACTCGCTCAATATCTGTTTGTGGGCAAAATTATATTTGAAAATAAACATTGAACTCATTTTAGTCACTTTAGCTCTGGAAAATCTGTCTGTAGGCATAATTTGTATTTCAATCACAGCAATCAAAATGTCGAGCAAGCAAAGTCCTCGAAAACTGAAAAAAGCAAACCCGGAAAAATCAGGTGCAAAAGACGTAAATGCCTCAAAGGGTTCACCAATATCGCTGTATCTAGGGGAATGTGCCTTGACCGAAACAGCCAAGATGACAACAAATATATCGGAACAGCTGGAGGATCAGAATTGCAATAGGCCCAGAAATTACATCACACCCGCTGAGAAGCGCTCATATTTGGAATTGAAGGTAACACCCGTTTTGATGGGGGGTATGCTGGGATTAGCACGTGATCAGCCCACTGATCCAGTAACGTATTTAGAGGAATACTGGCTAAAGGAACAACATAAATGTAACATTACCCTAACGCAGAATTCAATCTAGTTTAGAGAGAGATAAAGATCAAAAGATCGTTTAAAATTTCCTGTCAGAATTTGTTAATAAATACTTTTGTTGCTGATTTAATGAAGCATTTCCATAACTAGTCAAGCGAATTAAGTGATTTAGTGATATAAAAAGCAAACTTTCAGCTGTTAAAGCATCAGTTGGAAGAAAAGCATTAAAGCAGTGTGACAAATCATGGCTAACATGGTAATCCTTTTTTGGAATCAGTTCAAGCTAGTTGTTAAATGATATCCTTTTACTAATAGCCTCTACCTGTTCTTGCCATTGTGTTGGTCTTCCTCGGAGCTTCACAAGCAGCCACCACCTTAGAATGGCCTTCCAATCTTGTGGCTCTCAGTTCGTCCAAGTCATCGCAACTTTTGCCTGTTGCAGCCCAAGATTCAGAAGAGTTGTCTGATAGCAGTAGCTCTAGCGTCGCTGGTTCTGTTGAAGCCGAGGAAGAGGAGCTCAACCAATCCTCTTCGAATAACAGTGATGCCGCCGATGGAACTGAAACTGTTCTGCCTGGCTTAGTCTCAGCAGTACCCGTCTCTGTACCCCTGCCTCTCATTGTGGCTGCACGATCGGGCTTACGTACAGTACTGACCATCCAAGAGCCAACAGTAGCCAAAGTGGGAGAAGTAGTTCAGCATGTCCCCACTGCAATTTCACATCAAAGTCAAACTGTAGTTCACGATCATCGTCGTCTAGTCACACCGATTGTTGCCCCCGCATTGCGGACCACTCAAGTAGTCCGTCAACGTGCTCCTTTGATATGGACTGTTGCTTCTGCCGATCCCCGCGTGCTCTTGCTACACAACTGAGGGCAACTGGCAGAAACAACAAGCGATTGAAACCAAAGACAAAACTTTGAAAAATTCTACGCTTCTTTTTAGGAGCACCTCTTACACTTTCAGCTAACCCACAAACTATCAATCTCTCTTTTCTTCCCTGCCATTTTATTTTATTATCTATTTGAAATAAACAATTCGCATTTGTAAATCGTCTTTTGTTGTCTATAGCCTAGATTAAATTGCTCATCAGAGGACTTAAAATTAACCGCTAGTACTAAAATAGCCGCTTCTTCAAAATGAAATCAAAGTCATAAATGAATGACCTTAGGTCGTTAACCGTAACAAAACGAGAACTTTCACCTGTGCCGCTTATCGAATGACATCGAAACGGCAAATAACAATTGAGAACAGTTTCCAATAACACAATGTAGCACTTTGCATTCATATCCTTGCTAAAGTTCATTCTAAGTTCAGAACCCAATCACATTCGGGCGCCTTTGAGCACGACGGGATAACGACATATCTACATACATATATACATACATACATACATATCTCCGGAGTCATGTCTTGGCGTACACCTACATACAATGTATGTCGTTTAAAAGCGACGAATTCGGATTCTACAAAGAACTCTATACCATATATTCTAAGAGCTCTCAATATACGAGACAAAACTCTGAACTTTTAGTTCTTAAGCAACCAAACGACTATAAGTGGAAATCAATACAATTTGACTTAAAACTCCATTTACATCGTTTTAATGAACATTTAAGCCCTGAATCTACACATTTGTTATGTACTAGTATCTTAACAACACATTAAAGAATATAAGAAAAGAACCAAACAACATTGGCTGCTCCATGAGGACTAATCATTATACATATGTATGCACATACACACATGTATATGTATTAGAGAGCTGCATGAATGTCAAAAAAGGCACATTCGAATTAACAACGCTCAAAATGAGTTGAATTACATTGAATGCGAAACGTCATGAATTTGAGTGAGTGAAAGCGCTCGCGAAAGACTCGGTCGCACGACATTTAACCGACAATAGACGAATTGAATGAGTAAGAATGCCGAAAAATTTTCAACGCCAAATGAATTCATTCGAATGCCAACAACATTTTTTTTTGGCTTTATCATGCTTGAAGCAAAAGAAGAAGAAGGGAAAATGCAAAACAAAATTTATGTTTTTATATTTATTATTTTATTATATATATGTATATGTATACATTATATTCTAATTATAATTAAATTAATGTATGTTAGAGTGTAAGAACATAATCTTATTAATGTTTTCTGGATTTGTGGTGATTAGTGAAAGTTTATCTGTAATTAAATTTCTAGCTGCAGAAAATGCACGCTCAGATGCAGCACTACTTGCTGGAATGCAAAATATTTTGCAGCTAGCCTTAAATAACAAAGGGAAAAATTGTTGGTTCGTAATACGAAATAGAATAATTCGAGTGTGTTCGGCATTTCCAAAGTTTTCACTCGGCTTTACGCTTCATTCTATCGAATTCACTCGAGTGAGTGACTTTGGTTATGAGTTCCAGCACACAACATTCATGCACATTTAATTCATTGTGTGCGCCTCACTCATACATACATACATATTAAAGAGCTGCATGGCTGCTTCACTCACAACGTACGCTGAAATGAATTCATTCGAATTGAATTGAATTGAGTGAGTGAGGCGCACACAATGAATTAAATGTGCATGAATGTTGTTGTGTGCTGGAACTCATAACCAAAGTCACTCACTCGAGTGAATTCGATAGAATGAAGCGTAAAGCCGAGTGAAAACTTTGGAAATGCCGAACACACTCGAATTATTCTATTTCGTATTACGAACCAACAATTTTTCCCTTTGTTATTTAAGGCTAGCTGCAAAATATTTTGCATTCCAGCAAGTAGTGCTGCATCTGAGCGTGCATTTTCTGCAGCTAGAAATTTAATTACAGATAAACTTTCACTAATCACCACAAATCCAGAAAACATTAATAAGATTATGTTCTTACACTCTAACATACATTAATTTAATTATAATTAGAATATAATGTATACATATACATATATATAATAAAATAATAAATATAAAAACATAAATTTTGTTTTGCATTTTCCCTTCTTCTTTTTGCTTCAAGCATGATAAAGCCAAAAAAAAATGTTGTTGGCATTCGAATGAATTCATTTGGCGTTGAAAATTTTTCGGCATTCTTACTCATTCAATTCGTCTATTGTCGGTTAAATGTCGTGCGACCGAGTCTTTCGCGAGCGCTTTCACTCACTCAAATTCATGACGTTTTGCATTCAATTTAATTCAACTCATTTTGAGCGTTGTTAATTCGAATGTGCCTTTTTTGACATTCATGCAGCTCTCTAGTATGTATGTATGTATCTCTGCAAATTAATGAACTGGCCGGAGACGCTATGTCGCAAGTGTGTACATATGTACATACAAACATACGTATGCACGTATTTACAAATACAAAAGAGTATTCATAATTTGAAATCTTGATAATAAGTTAGTTTATACATACATATGTACATACATACATATGTACATATTATGTAAGTACGGCGAAGTTTATTAGCGAGACGATTTTATAATTTGTATAACTGAACATTTTGGCCAAGAAAAATATACGGGTTAAAATGGAAGTAACAAAGAAATTGATCACTTACATGTGCTGATGTACATGCCCAAAGGCAAAGCGCTTTTCTCATTGATGATGGAACGTCACTTAAAAAAAAGTATCGGTAAATGGTTTTGTTTTATTCTTTTATTTGCTTGCTTATTTTCATTCTAGCAAATATTTCTTAACACACTTTTTTTCGATACAACTCGAAAAACTCTCATATTCTTTTTTTTTAAGATTTGTGGGAGATAGAAGATATCAATTCGCATCTTCTATTACTAACACAAACAAAACACACACATAAAAAAAAAAAAAAATAATATTCGCGACTTTCACATGCTTAGAGCGATGAATTGGAATTCACGGAAAAATAGCGGTAAATGGTTTTGTAATATTCTTTTATTTGCTTGCTTATTTTCATTCTAGCAAATATTTCTTAAAACACTTTTTTTTATCATTGATTATTTCCGAGCACTTATTTATTATTTTGGATTTTAATTACACCAACTCGAAAAACTCTCATTGTTTTTTTCTTTTTAAGATTTGTGGGAGATAGAAGATATCGATTCGCATCTTCTATTACTAACACAAACAAAACACACACATAAAAAAAAAAAAAAATAATATTCGCGACTTTCACATGTTTAGAGCGATGAATTGGAATTCACGGCAAAATAGCGGTAAATGGTTTTGTTTTATTCGTTTATTTGCTTGCTTATTTTCATTCTAGCAAATATTTCTTAACACACTTTTTTTCGTTCATTGATTATTTCCGAGCACTTATTTATTATTTTGGATTATAATTACACCAACTCGAAAAACTCTCATTCTTTTTTTTCTTTTAAGATTTGTGGGAGATAGAAGATATCTATTCGCATCTTCTATTACTAACACAAACAAAACACACACATAAAAAAAAAAAAAAATAATATTCGCGACTTTCACATACTTAGAGCGATGAATTGGAATTCACGGAAAAATAGCGGTAAATGGTTTTGTAATATTCTTTTATTTGCTTGCTTATTTTCATTCTAGCAAATATTTCTTAAAACACTTTTTTTTATCATTGATTATTTCCGAGCACTTATTTATTATTTTGGATTTTAATTACACCAACTCGAAAAAATCTCATTGTTTTTTTTCTTTTAAGATTTGTGGGAGATAGAAGATATCGATTCGCATCTTCTATTACTAACACAAACAAAACACACACATAAAAAAATAAA
Organism: Drosophila tropicalis; assembly: GCF_018151085.1. Taxonomy (NCBI): domain Eukaryota; kingdom Metazoa; phylum Arthropoda; class Insecta; order Diptera; family Drosophilidae; genus Drosophila; species Drosophila tropicalis. Next base: position 267,759 of record NW_027172614.1, on the reverse strand, counting down.
AATAATATTCGCGACTTTCACATACTTAGAGCGATGAATTGGAATTCACGGAAAAATAGCGGTAAATGGTTTTGTAATATTCTTTTATTTGCTTGCTTATTTTCATTCTAGCAAATATTTCTTAAAACACTTTTTTTTATCATTGATTATTTCCGAGCACTTATTTATTATTTTGGATTTTAATTACACCAACTCGAAACACTCTCATATTCTTTTTTTTCTTTTAAGATTTGTGGGAGATAGAAGATATCAATTCGCATCTTCTATTACTAACACAAACAAAACACACACATAAAAAAATAAAAATAATATTCACGACTTTCACATGTTTAGAGCGATGAATTGGAATTCACGGAAAAGTAGCGGTAAATGGTTTTGTTTTATTCTTAGCAAATAGCTTATTTTCATTCTAGCAAATATTTCTTAACACACTTTTGTTTTTCGATCTCGAAAAACTCTCATATTCTTTTAAGATTTGAGAAGATTTTGCATCTTCTATTACTTATACAAACAAAACACACACAAAAAAAAAATTAATTATAAAATAATATTCGCGGCGAGGACAACTTTAACATGATTAGAGCGATGTTCATTCGCACCAGTGTTGCCATTTTGGCTTATTTTAAGATCTGGATTATTTCAAAATGAAATAGCTTGGAAAGTGGTTAAAAGCTTATTTTTGGTTTAAAAAAAATTTCTACATAAAAATTTTTTTAGAGATTATAAAGCATTTTTATAATCATTTAAAGGGGCAACTCAAACTAAAATAATGTTTCTCGGTGACTTTTGGTATTTTGTGCCTAAATTTATGGTTATATGAGCGATATTAAGTTTTGAAGAAAATGAATTTTTTTTGCCGTAAACAATATGGTACGTGCAAATAAGAACCCGACTGAGATAATTCCTTTATTGAAATTTTTAAATTACTTAAATTGTTGCTTTATTTGCAAGAATTCATTTCATAAATCGGGAGGAAAAGGCCGAGGTCCTTAATTATATGGATGCTGGCAGAAACAATGCTGCTGTTGAACGCGTATTTAGCCAAGTTAACATCGTTAAAAGTAAATTGCGAAATCAATTAAATGTTAAAGGTTTGAACGCAATTTTACGTATAAGATTTGTTTTTGAAATGATTGGCTATTTAGTGTATATTTAATATATTCCTTTTAATTTTGCAGATATGGATTACGCCTTCATGGCAAATGTTGTGTTAATTATAAAGTACCTGTAAAGTACTAATTTTTAATTAAGGGCTCTGACAAATATGAAGAAACAAATAATGAAATTGATGACATAATTTCATTAATATAATTTGATATATATCAACAAAATTATATTTATATTACTATAGTAATCGTCTCTCTTGTTGTCTATGACATGTTACGCCCTTTACCTTTTCTCATTAAGACGATTCGATCGATTGAAATGGCCAGGTCAGCTCCCTTTAAGATATAGATTTATGTTTATTCGTATTCGAAAATTCGAAGCTGCCACGGATAAATAAAGTCAGGCGAGAAGTGGTTCATACCAAAAAGGCTTCCGAAAAAACACAGTGTATTTTTAGGCTGGTACACTAACAAAATGCAATAATTTGTATCCCACTTAAGTGGGTTAAAACAAGTCCACAGTTTGGAATTTAACAACCCAATTGGGTCGATAAATCGACATAAATTCTGCATGCTGTAAACTATGCAACAGCTAATACATTAACAATGTGTAATAGTTCTAATACTTGATCACAATTCATTACGCAAAAAGGTCAGGGTATCATCCGCATCACCTTTTAACGAATTACCACCATCCTCTAAAACGTTCACATAATCGCTCAATGAACCCATACACCGAAGTAGCCTCATTGTCTTCCTATCTGGTTGTCATTTGCAGGTCCTGGAATGATGCAATACTTTTCCCGGTAAGGGGAATCTAAACTACGCAGCCATCTTTTGGGACATCGACTTAAAGCGGCTCGCCTAAAAGGCTGCATTGGTAAATGGAGAAATTATATTGAAATTAATTTATAATAAAGAGAAAGTCTCCGGCTTTCCCGTCGCTCTCGACTGCCCCCGGCTCACTGTCATCATCCGTTGGGGTTCAGTGCAACCACAATTGTCACAGAGGGTGGACAAATAGCAGGACACCGCTGCGTAATCGAGTTGTTTGTTATTTATTCATTTGTTTATCATCAAAAGAGCAGAGCTCTGCTGAATACCGTTATGCTATCATCTTGTCGTCCAATGAGACGACCCTGGCCATGGGTGGGCCCAAGGATATCAACACAAAGTCAAACCCAAAGAACAAAACCAAAAAAAAAAAAAAAAAAAAAATACAAAATCTGGCCACTTAGCACAAGTGCTTTAAGCCTTTAAGCTTCAGAAGAGTATGTCATAAACTAGAAAATATGGAATTTAATTTTTCTAATTGTAAGAAAACGGAAAAGCCCTCAAAGACAGATTTCAGATTTTTATTGTGCGATCAGCTGTCTAGCGCGGAAGCTTTATTCCCATGTCATTCGTACCAACCAGTTGCGCCAAGCCTACCGTCAACTCTGTTTCAATTAATTCGGTTAAGACAAACACAAGAAAAGTATGTTAAATGAGCCCAGCAGTGCGGTGGCAAGTATGTAGGTAGGGGGCAGTGGCGCGGGTAGTAGACTGCGCACGGTGAAAGGGCAAAGTTAAAATGCGGGTGAATTAAACGGGTCTGATTGTGAGCATTATGTAAGAGACAGTGTAGAGACTCCTCTAATTGTTTTAGATGAGGTAGTTCACTGACAGCCAGCTAAGTGCTACAAATCCCATAAAAGTTAAGGTATGAATTGTCATAGGCTAAAGGAATGCTTTCAGTTCGGCTCGGTTCACATGTATTCAAAAATCTCAGCCTTTTCTGATTACTTAACTGGCAAATGGGAACTCTTTTAGCGTTCTAGCGTACACGTAGAAAATATGAGCATGAATTATATAGTGTTCAAGCATTCCCATCACATAATATGGGTGAACGACCTTGACTCGATTGGAGTCCAACCGATAATTACAATAAAAAACCGCCTCCAACATTTACTACAGCCAATTTCGCAAAAGCAAAAGCAGACAAAGCAACATAGAAAACAAATAAAACCAATTTCAAATGCTAGTGGTGTAGCAGCACAAGCAAAACGAATCGCAACCCATAAAAAAACGCCAAATTTCCATCAAATGAATCATATACCAAGCCAAATCCGACATCGGCTCCCCCAGTTCGGATCAATGCAGCCACGCCAAAAGATACTCGCAGCAGCAGCGGCATGCCACACTCAGCTGCACTGTGTGTTTGTATGTGTGTGCGCGCGTGTGTGTATATTATGTAAGCCCAGGTAAGCAACTACCAACCACAAAACCAAAAAGCACAACAAAAGACAAACAAAACGCAAGAGTTAACTGGGGTTTCCCCAAGGCCTATTGCCGGCTAAACAGAGAGAAAAATGTCTGAGAATTAACTGGTCTCAGGCAACGTTGTTTTAATTTTGTACTTAAACTAAATGTTAGTTATTTTGCGGGATTTTCCCCACTTCGATTTAGGGAAAAACCTCATCAAGCCATGCAGCATTTTCCAATTATTACCACAGATGCACTCGAAGTTTTCCTGCATGTAATGCAATTTGTGATGCAAAAGCATTGTAATTTATTGAGTTCACACTAACCAAATTTTTTGAACTGCATATGATACTATCATCTATGTATACTTGTTTAAAATGTATCAATATATTGTATAAGTTTGGATCGAAAAGTTGTCTTTTTTAAAGTGCGTAGGTGACTATTGGGACACAGTCTGGCCTTCATTATAAAAAACGTTTTGGGAGGGATATCTTGTGAGGGATTAGTAAATGTTGGGCAAAAACATGACCTAGAGTTAATTTGGTCAACAACATGCAGTGTCAAGATTTGGCTTCATCCCACAATTTTTCACAAGGCCTAAGGTCAAGTTCAGACCACCAACTGAAAAAAAATTAGTTGAAATAGTGGAATTAAGTCGAATATTAACGTTAACCAGATCGACGCACCTTCTCCAAACAAACCTCATTATCCAATGAGTCACAGAAAACCCGATGGTCAAATGGCACTTTGCCTTACGCTTCGCTCATTCAACTCAAATCTCGAAGGTGTTTGCCAAACAAACCTCTTTTTTATATGTATGTATTTGTCAGCCAATGCTTAGAGTGATTAGCATAATTTTCTCGACTCCGACCGATTATCAACTTTCTTGGAATGTTTAACATAAAAAGCTACTCAACGAGCAAATCAGAGAAGGTCAATATCATACAACTCCATCTGTATCAAACATCATTAAAACTATCATGTTCATTGAGGCACGCGAATAAATACTAAACGATCAGACACTAATTTTTATGATCTTCGGGTAATTCCTTAGACTGAATGACTGATTGACCGAGCGATGACGTTTGTGTTGGCCATGGGTTAAAAGAAAAAAATAATAACAACAAAATCATGGATATGAAACAAACGTGATGAGTGTGGAAATGAAATGAAAATGGACGATGTGCACATGTACCAGATCCGGTTTGAGGCAATGAAAAAACTTTAAAATTTTTGTTTATACCTTTTTTTATTATTAATTTTGACCCAATTATAAAATTGCACAACGAACAAGTTGCTTAGCGCAGCGCCTTTCCGGGAAGTGTTTTGCCTTAGCTAAAATTTGGACATATTTATCCACAACCCACATGAGACTAAAGACGAGCCAACTTCGACATTTTCTATACCCTTGCCTATTCGTGTTTCCATTGACACAACTTAAAAAGTTATCCAATTAGCGATCAGAAAGTAGACAGTTGTCAAGAAATTTGTAGGATACGTTCACACAGATTTCCTTTTTATAAGGTTTATAAGATGCAAAGACTTGGTCTCCGCAATCGTGCTGAGGGTCAATTCTCGTTGCTCTGACCCCCACAGACTTCGCAGAATCGTCACTATGGAGAAAACCCATTAAAAGTTTTGACGTCACATTAAGAAGAATGAGTACTACCAACCTTAAGAAAAACCAACCGAAATATACATTCATACATATTTGCCAAACTTTGCCTCATTTTTTGTTTTGTTTTGTTTCGGGCTCACAGTTCGCAAAGCATCGACGCGTCGGCGACGTTGCGCAGACGCTTTCAGCTTTTGTAAGTATAAAACCCACAGTGCAGTGGAAAGTCAAATCAGTGAACGAGTAGTAGACAAACGAAGCACATAAACTGAGCCATTACCAGTGGATGAAGAGTGAAAGAAAAGTGAAAGGATATAACACAAGAAAAGGATTAAACAGTTTTTAAATTATTTTTAGTAAGGTGAGTGCAAGTGCGAGTGAGCAAGAAGCAAGATACATATAAGTGATGGTTGCCCAGTATACATTTTTTAATTTTTTTTTTTTGCCAATACTGATTATTTAAGTGGCATGTGGATACTGATGTTAAAAAACATAAAAATGTTTGAACTTGGATCAATAATCTGTATCATTAAAAACGAATCTACTAGACTAGTTAAAGTAAACAAACAAATAATACATCCATATGTATACCCACAAGTCTACGCACAAAAAGGACTAAGCGCTTTTTAGTAGTTTGTCTTGAGAAAGATCATAACTTTCACTGCCACAAAGTGTGGCAGTTCAAGAAAAAATCCTACCAGCAATTAGCAATGCAACGCTGCACAATATTTCCGCTGGGTTCCCGCGTCTCTTAACGGTTTAACTTTACATAAGTTCACCGCCCACACTTCTTCTACTTCAATTGGAAAAGTGGAAGAAGTGACATAACCCAAGCTCATGAAGCGTAAATTCGAGTCAAAAAGTACAGCGGATGCAGCTGTCAAGGCAAGGCAAAAGAGAGATCAAGTTGAGCGATAGGCTTGCAAAATCTCTGAAACAAAATTACCTCATGCGAAAGAAAGAGTGTGAGGGAAAAAGCAACGAGCAAATCAAGTCATTAGCTAAGAGATGGTGGGGGATTGTCCACGGTCTGCGACCTCGAACGAAAGTAAAAGTCCAACTCGGCGGCGACTTCGTTGAAGTCGTGTTGTCGTAGTTCATGAGTCATTGTGAAGATTTTGAGACCGGTTTTCACACGATTACCAGCAGCCTGGCCAAAAAAAAGAGGTAGAGAAATGGAAACTAGCACAATGACCATCATCTTTTAGGGTTTTGAATATTGATGTCGGGGTAATGGTGCCAAAGCAAAACGTTATGTAATACGGACAAAATTTCCGCTCCCATTTCAGATACACAATGAGAATAAGGAACAGCACTTTAGCGCTACTGTTGGTAGTGCCTTTACTAGGCTCTGTCACTTTTGCTACAGAGTCGAATTGGGGCAATGAATGGGCACCTATGAATAGTGATTCCATGTTAAGTAGACGCTCTGTGGAAAACACACCAAGCGAGACACAAGGACGCAACTATGCCGTATACGAACAACAGAAAAACAGCTCAAACGACACCCAAATTGATACGATAATCGATCAACTGATTAACTCACGTCGAGAAGGTCGCCAATTGGGTGAATACGATGCTGTTTATGCCGATGGTAACATTGACCAAGCTCTGCAGCAGGGAAATGATATGCAGGCGCGCAACTTGATTCGTGACAAACTTTGCGGCCTAGGCCTGATGAGCTGCGACGATATAGAAGAGAAACGCCCGTTCTACTCGACTATCTATGCCCAGGGTCCACCACCGCCGTCTGGTAGTTTTGGAGGACCATATGGACCACCTAAGCCCATGCCACCCCCGAGCTACTTCAATGGACGTCCTCCAATGGGACCAAACTCATTGAATTCCTTTGGACCGCCACGCAAGGTAGGCTACGAAGGCCCTTACAAACCCATAATGTCAGGACCCTATAGACCAAGCGGACCCGGCTATTTGGAGCACCCGCCACCATCGGCTATTGATGGCAGTTCATCAGATGGTATTATCTACTCCAAACCACCACCAGGTGCCTTGATTTATGACAGCAAACCTCCTGGACCCATTTACCCCGGAGGACCAAATGGTGGGCCTGTTTTTAATGGCGGTGCAGCATCACCTCCTTACAACTTTGAGAATGCTGAGGGAATTCAAGGATCTGGTTCCTCGCTTAATGGTTTTTACTCACAGCAACAGTCCAGTTCCTCATCTTCGGTAGCTACTTCCTCTAGCAACAAAGTTGTGGTTGGAGCTCCAGTTGATGCAGGTCTTCAACAGCATGTTCATCATCACTACCATCATGTGGAAGGTAATGATGGTGGAGTCGGTGCTGTCAAAGTGCCAAGTGTGCCCATACCAATCGGCTCTGGTCAGACCATCAATACCGATTTTAGTGCTCTGGCTCAATCCTCAGCCACGTACACACCTCAGGCTGTGCCGACGTCTGGATTTACTCAATCAAACGCTTTCAACGCTGGATTTAATAGTGCCTCCGAGGGTGGGCTTCTATCTCAGAACGGTTTTGGTGGTGGTCTATCCCAAAAACCTAATGGTGATATCTATAAGCCCTCATCTGGCTTAGGTAGCTTTGGTAGTAACTCTGGCTTTATTCAAAACGGTCAAAATGGATTTGGAGTTTCGCCCAGTAATAGCTATCATAGCCAAAATCCTGATTACTACAAGAAGGAGCTTCAAAATGGCGGCGCCTCTGGTAACTACAATGGCCTTTCCGGCGGTTATGGTCAGTATGGACAAGGTGCCTATGACACTTCTCGGCAGCAAATAGTCGATTGCCAATGTGTTCCCATCGCACAGTGTCCGGCAGCCGATCGAATTGGGCGTAAAGACGACCTTATTCTGGCCATTGATCCGCGTAATTTGGGCAAGGAAATCGAAGCTTTGAGCGATGATGCCACAAACACCACTGTTAAAGCCGAAGCGAAAGCTGATAAAGGAGAAAAGAAAACAAACGAAGATAATGATGAAAAGAAACGATCCCGCCGTCAAGCCGAGGAAACGAACAAAGATGAAGACACCAGTGATCTGTCTCTAGATGCTCAAGGGGTAAGTGTGTCATTATATTATCAAAGCGTAAATGTAATTGCCCGACTAATGCTCAAACCATCCGTTGAGAGACTAAAACAATTTCTAGCCCCCACACACAATACATTCAACTTGCACCCAATCAAACCTCAATACCAACTCAACCTCGCTCGCTCGACCACTAAAACTCCTCGACAGCTCCTTGCTCCTTGTTGGCTGCCAGAAGATCTGAGATCGTCACTAATCCTAACTAAGCTAACCAAGCACGGTTGACCAACATGCACGCCTATTCTACTACAACGGAGTTCGAAGACCTCAGTTAATTTGTTCGCCTCCTCCCCCCTTTTTCGTTAGCGTCAAGCTCCAATGCTGGGCCAGTCTCCTCTAGCCCTGCCAGCTCTTCAAGCCATAGAGTTAATTCAACGCAAAGTGCTGCCCACCTACGGTGTTAGCTTTGGTTTGCCATACCCCACGTCCGGGAGCTATGGCGGTTATCCGGCCAATGTTCTGGGTGATTACTATCCAGCACAGAATCCCCATTTCGGTTCTGTTGGACCAAATGGCTTAAATTTGGGTCTTGTCAATGTAAATCCATTGGTATCCGTTCAAGTAGCCAAGACGGACTACGGTGAAAAGGTGGTCAAACCACTGGTTAATTTACATGTCACTCCCAATGCGAATCTCATACAGAAAGTGGGTGACCTCTTTAAAAGGAAGCCAACTGAGACGTATAGCAACCACTACCATCACCATGATCACTACAGTGCGGGCTATGAGCATCAGCATCATGAGCACTACGGCGGCGGACACTTTAATGTCGAAATGGTGCCCAGTACACCAATATTTGAATATCACAGTCCTTCACCGCCGCATTACCAGCATCTACATGAGAGTTTTCCGTATCAAAGTTCATTTAATGACATATATCCATCGAATTCGGGCCCAGACTTTGAATATGGCTCTGGCAGTTTTGGCAATTATGGGGAATACTCCCAACATTTGGAACGCAGTGTGAATGTGTCCGAAATCCAACCAATATCGGCAATACAGCCAAGTCGTCGGGGCAAACAGTTGAACTTGGGTCCTCTACATAACGTGCCACCTCCGGCGCCAGGTGGCGCAGCTGGCAGCGATCGCATTACATTTCCGCATGACCGTAGACGAAGGAGCATTAGTGAGCGTGACGAGGAGAAAGTGGCTGAGTTTTTGGAGCAGCAAAGTGTGGGGACAAGAAAGATCCTAGCGGAGAAGGTAACCAAAACGGTGAAGAAAATCACATAAAAACTCGGGCGTCTCCAATTTCCTTCAATTGTCGTCCCCTTTGCACATTTTTAATATATTTTTTTCACAAATTCTTTAGCGTGCCTACTACGGAAACCGTCCGGTGGAGAAGACTTGTCGCATAAACGAGGTCTGCTGCCGACGCCCACTTCGTCCTCAAGCCCCATCTTCTCAACTTGGACGTTGTGGCGTTAGGAATGCTGCTGGCATCACTGGCAGGATCAAGAACCCCGTCTATGTCGATGGAGACAGTGAATTTGGTGAATATCCTTGGCATGTGGCCATTTTGAAGAAGGATCCCAAGGAGTCGATCTATGCCTGCGGTGGTACACTAATTGATGCTCAGCACATTATATCAGCAGCCCATTGTATTAAATCGTAAGTTTGAAAGATTTTCTCCTTCTTCAAATATGTACATACATATGTATGAGAGAGCTATCATCCGTTTTAACAAAATCTGCATTTCACTTTTTCGCAGGCAAAACGGTTTCGATCTACGCGTGCGCCTGGGAGAATGGGATGTTAACCACGATGTTGAGTTCTTCCCCTACATTGAACGTGATGTTGTCTCAGTTCACATTCACCCCGAGTACTATGCTGGCACATTGGACAACGATTTAGCCATCCTCAAGTTGGACCACCCGGTGGACTTTACAAAGAACCCACACATTAGCCCCGCCTGTCTGCCCGATAAATACTCCGATTTCACCAATGCCCGTTGCTGGACCACTGGTTGGGGTAAGGACGCTTTCGGAGAGCATGGCAAATACCAGAATATCTTGAAAGAAGTAGATGTTCCAATTCTGTCGCATCACCAGTGCGAGGCCCAGCTAAAGAATACCCGCTTGGGCTATAACTATAAACTTAATCCAGGATTCATTTGTGCCGGCGGTGAGGAGGGCAAGGATGCCTGCAAGGGAGACGGAGGCGGTCCTTTGGTATGTGAACGGAACGGTGTTTGGAATGTTGTCGGTGTTGTTTCCTGGGGCATTGGCTGCGGCCAAGTAAATGTTCCTGGAGTCTATGTCAAAGTTTCGGCCTACCTTCCTTGGATTCAACAAATCACCCAGAGCTATCAATGATTAACGGAGCAAGAGAAGATAGGAGCTGCAACGGAGGTCACTGCCTATCATGCCTTCGTCGAAAATTCCGATGAGTTTGTTTTTCACTTTTGAATCAGTCATCCCTCCAATTCGCTCTGTTATGTAACTGTATTGCGTCTGGTCTTTGTTATTTATTGAACAACATTATCGTTATTTATTTCAAGCATTTTTGTTTATTTTTTATACCCTTCACTTGTTATGTTTAATTTGTTATGCCCTCTCAATTTGTCACTCTCATTCATGACCGACCACCAATATCAATTAGAGATTTTCGTTTTATAATTTTTACATTTGAGCTACCGATTTTTTTTTTTTTTTTTTTTTAATTGTTAATTAATTTATTTCTATATTTGTATTAAATTAAATTAAAGTGTATTTAAATAAATTTATTTATAAACATGACTAAAGAGTTGCCCTCATTTTGCCATATTTACCAAGAGACAACGGCAGAGATTGTGAGTCGATGTCCCGCATCTCCCATTGCCTCCAGATTACACATCTTAGCCATATTATTACCAATTGCTGACTCGTCCTATAATGACATTTAGAGCAGTGTCAATTGCGAAACACAATGAACCATTTTATAGATAATTTTTTTCATTATTTGTTTTGAAATTTACACTTGACATTAAGAAAATATATCCCAATAGAGAAGATTAACTAAATCGGCTACCCGTGGGCCCACTTGCGCCGGCCAATCTCAATTGGATCTACTTATCTATCATCCGCACCACTCGAATCGGACATTATAAGAAGATGGTTATTTTTTCAATATGCATATCCGTACAGTATCCATATACCTTCATCCAATCGACATGGTCTTTGGATTCTGCATATTTAATTCATTTTCCTCGCATGTTAAAAGAAGTTGTGTAAACATCATCTTCTTTTTTTTCCTTTTGTAGTCCTTTCTAGGCTCCTTTAATGTCGCTATCGTTAAGATTTTAACTTTAGAAGGAATACTGGAGGGGGACGGGGTTAAAGTTGGTTAAACTAACAAAATGTTTTTAAAATGTTCTTTCAGCCATTTCAAACTCCGCGCCATCTGTGGACGGCCTCTAGTCCTAAGGGTTAGAGTAATAGTCCTAAGGGTGAGAGTAACAGTGCTAAGGGTGCGAATTATAGTCCTAAGTGTGCGAGTAATAGTGCTAAGGGGAGAGTAATAGTACTAAGCGGCTAATTTAAAAACAAATAAAATGTTTCGAATGCAAAGAGGATTTTGAGCTTAAGGATTTGTATTTTTATTCCTCCTACAGAGAATTAACTGGAGGGTGTAGTTTTAGCTAATTCTTCAGGTGATATTATTGGTACATGTCTTGGGGTGTCATTCCAGTGGCTGCCACCCACGAATCCTTAACTCGGAATGTACGCTCTGGGTCTACTTTATAATACTCCAAGTAAATTTTGTCTAGAACAATTCCGTTCTTTATGAGCCATGGATGAGCCCATGCCAATCTTGAAGTTTTTGTGGCTTACGAACTCTCCAATTATCCCACCACACTGGGATTATGTGGGTTTTTCCAATGCATTCCAAATGGTCCAAAAAACATTTTGCAAATGAGTATATTGTACATATGTAAAATTTTTTAGCTGCTCTCAATTTATGTTTTTGCATGTTTTATTGTTTTACAAAATTGCAGTTCGCATTCATGTTACAAAAGTGAAAAAAAATTGCTTAATATTAAAATGTGATGCAGATGTGTGAGTGTGTGTGTGGGTGTGTGTGTAATAAGGACTGCTAGTACGGCATCCGTTTTAATGTTGCAATGGTGAATACTTCGTCTGCCATGCCGGTTTTTTTTTATTCCTTTCTTCCTCAAGCTTTTACTTGCCCAACTCCATTTTTTCACCGCCGCCGCCATTTTCAGTCTTTCCCTCGGCTGATGCACTCTCCAAGGGATTCGGCGGCGGGGCCTTGACACTTAAATGCGCAGGACCGGTTTGTTGGATCTGCACAATGCGTTCTGGTTTCGACTGTTCTTTAGTAGGTGGCGGGGGTGCCTTAAGTGTTAGTACCCCATCCGAAGACACCGTGGAGACTACGTCATTGGGATCAAAGTCCTTCGGCAACGTATACTTGCGAACGAAATGACGCTGAATGAGACCATGGCCATCCTCTCGCTCTTCGTGCTTGCCCTCCACCACGACAGTTTTGTCTACAACTTTGACGCTTAGTTCGTTGGGCTTGAACTGCGACACATCCATGCACACCTGAAAGCCATCTTTGCCAATGGCCGGCAACAGAGAATTCTGGCCCCCAGAAGACCTGCGACGTGGCACCAACTGATGATGGGGATGATGATGATGACTGCGCTCATAGGGCAAGTAGCGACGACGACCAATTACCCCAGCACCATAATGAGGCAACATCAGACGTGGACGATGGAAGAGCTCTTGAGCATGGACACCAAACCCAAAGTCATCATCCAAAAAGTGATCCTCGCTAGAGCGAAATTCATGGTCCAGCTCTCGGGCCAAATTTAATAGTGGTATAATAGACATTTTCAATTTCCTTTCTGCTTTCTTTTTCAACTTAATTTACTTTTTTTCTTTTTTTGTCTTCACTAAGCTTATCACTGCACCTGCACTGCAAAAGTTCATAAAAGTAACTGTAAAGCAGCCGCTCACCATTTCTTTTATATACCCACGCCGGCAAGCAGTGTTGCCATTTTGGCTTATTTTAAGCTAGATCTGGATTATTTCAAAATGAAATAGCTTTCAAAATTTTCTTGCCGTACACAATATGCTACGTGCAAATAAGAACCCGACTGAGGTAATTTCTTTATTGAAATTTTTAAATTACTTAAATATTAAAGAAATTGTTGCTCAATTTGCAAAAATTCATTTCATAAATTGGGAGGAAAAGGAAAATACTTCCCAGTTTTGGGCCGAGGTCCTTAATTATAAGGATGCTGGCAGAAACAACACTTTTCGGCAGCTAGCACTATTTACTATACACATTCTATCGCTTCCTTGGTCAAATGCTGCTGTTGAACGCGTATTTAGCCAAGTTAACATCGTTAAAAGTAAATTGCGAAATCAATTAAATGTTAAAGGTTTGAACGCAATTTTGCGTATAAGGTTTGTTTTTGAAATGATTGGCTATTTAGTGAATATTTAATATATTCCTTTTAATTTTACAGCTTATTTTTAAGCTTTTTTTTAAATACTATTTAGCTTATTCTAGCTTATTTTTTCCTTAAATCTAGCTTATGGCGACTCTAAATTTCTGCCAACACTGCCACGCCGGCAAGCAACAAGCTGTTTACGCTCTCTTTTTGTTCGTTCTCGCTCTCTCTCGAAATTTCTCAAAGCTTCGTATGTATGTACATATGTACATACGTATACAAACATGTAAATGTATGCATCTGTACGAAATATTCTTGCAATTTCTGCAAAGTTCTCTTACTTTGTGCAAAAGAAGTTTTTGTAAATGTTTATGCTTGATATATGTATGTATGTATGTATGAATGTATGTATAAATGTACATACATACATACATATGTATGTACGTACAATGTACCTTTTTGCACAATTTTATATGTATGTATGTATGTACATACATATGTTCATGCATATGTATATACAAATGTACATTTGAATTTACAGATGTATGTACACACATACATATGAATATATGTGTATAAAAATTTATTTAAAGAACTTGGCTTATCGCAAATTTGCAGCCGATGCTGTTTGAAATATTCAAGTGCAAAGAGACACTGGCAAAAGTGCATTGAACTTTCTCTCTCTGTGTCTCTTTGCATTGTTCATCTGCGCTTCTTTTTGCAAACATTTCTCATCGATTTAAAATAATAAAAAAATAAAGAAAAATGTATGTATGTATGTACATACATATGTATATACATCCTCCATTCGATTTATATATGTATGTATGTATGTACATAAAACAACAAGTGATTTAAACAAACATTTTGACATTATTGTACATACATAGTTTATTGATTATTTTATTTATGTTTTTAATGATGCAACGAAAAATACATTACATATAATTGTTTCAAATTAAGATACATATATGTATGTACATACATCATACTACAAAGTATATGTATGTATGTATTTGCAGATAACTTCATTAAATGTACATATGATGTATGTATACATACATACAAATGTCATTTTTTAAACATCCGCAACATACTAGATTATATAAAACAGATTGTGACTTTGATATTTCTATTAAATGCAGACGGCTAATTTTATGTTAATATATGGTTGATTGAGTTTCCTTCTCCAAACTCTCTATTTATCTCTATTTATCGTTGCCATTATCCTGCTGTTCAGATTCGTCGTTGCCATTGGCTTTAACGTTGAGATGAGCCGGGCCCACTTGCTGGATCTGGACAATGCGTTCATTGGCCTTATCTTCAATAGCCGGTGGTTTCGGCACTGTTACAGTGAGGACCCCATCAGAGGATAGAGTTGAGGCCACTTTGTCGGACTCATAGCCCTCTGGCATCTTGTAGCGGCGCACAAAATGTCGCGTAATATAACCGTGGTCATCCGCACGCTCCTCATGTTTGCCCTCGACGAGAATAGAATCGTCTTGAACCTTAACACTCAGCTCACTAGGCTTGAAATGGGACACGTCCAAGCACACCTGGAAGCCATCCTTGCCCACTCTGGAAACTGGCGCCTCAGCAATGCCGCCCACTTGCTTTTCTAATTGCTGCAACTGGTGCTCGAATGGAGCGGCTGCTAGCGAAAGGTAAGGATTACGCCGCCGCTGACAGTAGAATGGCTCGTAGAAAGGAACCATGGAAAGACGTCCTAAATCGTCGGCTAGGTTAAACAACATTGGTATGTTTGCCATCTTGAACCGTTTCTCTACTCAAATTTACTGTTACTTTCCTTTGCAGTGGCGTCTCAACGCTCTGGTTATAAGTGACTGACTCTGAGCCAGAAGCTACGCCAGCTATTTATAGGGCGGCTGATTCGGTGGTTGCAACAATTTGCTGTAGCCGTCTCTGACTGTCTCTGGGTGCTCGAGTATGTATGTATGGATGTTTGGGGCATGTTCTGGTATATTCGCGCACATTCTGGCATCACCGCTCTCTCTCAGAATTGTCATCACATGCGTAATCAAAAATTGAAATAAAAGGAAACATCTCTGTTTACCCCTTCTTGTTGAATATCGATACATACATACATACATATGTATGTACATACATACATACATAAATACAAACATGTACATATGTATGTACATAGATACTTAAGCACATACATACATACATCCATATGAATGTACATAGATACATAAGCACATACATATGTATGTATGTGTGTCTGGAATAAATAAAACAGTTCACAATATTATTCTAGAAATTGCAGAAAATTACACTTTATCAGAAAATGAAAGTGAGATGAGGTTAAAGAGATGAAGGGCGGACGACAGTTGTGATAAGATAAGCTGCCATAAACATGCATGCATACATGATTATCTATGTATGAAGATCGAAAGAATATACATACATACATATGTATATATGTACGTACATACATAGAAAATTGCACAAACTTACATGTTTATGTATGTATGTATGTATGTACATATATACATACATACATACAAATGTATTTTTTTGTACATGTGTATGTATGTTGTTCTAGAATTTTCTGTTTCTAGGATAACCAAGATTTCCACATACATATGTACATGTACATTTGTACATATGTATGTATGTATATGTCCATATAATATACAAATTTGCATCCAATTTCTCTGGGGTACCTACATACATACAAGTTACTTCATATTACAATCACCAACCGAGTTGTATTCATTTGCCTTATTTATTCTCATCCCATTAAAATTTCATCAGCCGTATATGTACATACATACATATGTACATATAAAAGTCTGGATGTGGTGTGTGTATGTACATCCATACAAAGAGCAGTCACTGACACAAATGCAGCTTATGATGTAGATATGTATGTATGTACTTGATATCCGTATGTTTTACTCCAGAGACTACTACCAGAGTGCAGCTTTGTGTAGCCATTGCGCATGTTTACGATATACCGGCAAAATGATTCTCCCCTCCCTTCACCACCACCACCACGCCATCCCTACACTTGAACTGCACCAACATTATATCACATCGTTCATTTCCAGCCGCACGAAAACCAGCTGTTGTTGTAGTTGTTTGCCGGTCTCCCATTTCTCTCAGCTCAGCTGTTCAGCCGGCCAAAAACAAAATGTAATGAAAATGGGAATTCAGCTGCAACACTACAAGCGCTTTATGTATGTATGTATACATATATACACAGGAATACATAAATGTTTTTATGTATGTACATACATATGTATGTACTTGCACATACGTGTATAGAGACATTGGTCTAAGTCTGGGGTCTCTGGGCAACCCATGTCAATGATGAGCCGGTTTTGATCTTTCCCATTCTGGTTTGTGTTGTTTTATTTTTTTTGTTAAATTTGCTATATTTCCTTTGTGTTGAAAAAGTGCGTATCCCATCAAAGATTTCTGCTACATATGTATGTATGTTTGACTCAAAAATCATGGCAAATAAACAAAAGGCTTGGAGGAGAAAGATATAGAGACCGGGAGAACATTTCGTTAGCCAGTTATTAAGCCAACCGTCCCTCCTCCCCCCAACTTTCCAGTCCAGACTCATACAGATTTCCATTCAGCGCTGCACAGACGTTTAAAAGCCTGAACATTCAGCCATAAGCCATCAAACGTAAGTCAGTAAGAAGCCGGAACGGATCGCAGACGGGTAAACCAAAGCAAATTAGCAAAAGCAATTACCAGGGTCCAGCACCGGAAAAAGGGAAAATTTGTCGCAGACAAAAATTATAGAAAAAGAGTGCACACGCTACAACAACAATCGGCGAAAAACTCAAAACTTCAGAAACATGTCGCTAATACCCTTCATACTCGAACTGGCCGAGGAGCTCAATGACTTCAACCGGAGTGTAGCTATGGACGTAGATGATGTGGGATTCGGTATGTATCCCTTGGAGCAGCTGGCCGCTGCATCCGCACCCACACAACAGCATTCACGCTTGGGTATGCGCCTCGGTGGGGGGAGTCCAAACTCTACGTCATCGTCGGTGCTTTGGGTGCCTGTTAAAGGGCAGCCGCAGCAGCAGCAGCAGCATCGCCATCACCCATATAACCGTGTGGCTGGAGCCAAGACTGCCTGTTGTAATAAGTCTATTATAGAGCTGGAAAGGGATTTGCTAAAGGCCACCTATAACACGGCGCCTTCGTCCTCAACATCTGCATTAGGGAGCAGTAAATCTTCTCATTCAGTAGTCAATCGCAATGGCTTCCAGGTGAGCATGAACGTGAAACAATTCGCAGCCGCCGAGCTTACTGTTAAGACCATTGATAATTGCATTGTGGTCGAGGGCCAGCACGATGAGAAGGAGGATGGTCATGGCGTTATTTCGCGTCATTTCATACGCAAATATATACTGCCCAAAGGCTATGATCCGGTCGATGTCCATTCTACACTATCTTCGGATGGCATTTTAACTGTAAAGGCTTCGCCGCCGCCCCCACCAATCGTTAAGGGCGGGGGTGAACGCATTGTCGATATACAGCAGACGAAATCTGTAGAGCAGGTGGTAGCTTCCACTATTCCTGCACCAACTCCCACTCCCACTTCTACAACAGCTGCAACAGCTTCCATTGCAGCTGCTGCCGAGCCAAAGCCGAAGAGTTTCGCCGCTCCGGCACTGGAGAGCAACGGGAATGCCATTGAGAAAGGGTTGGAATCTGGCAATGCAGTGGAAAACGAAGCTGCAGACGAATTCAAGGCTGCCACTAAAGAGACTGAGGAAGCTGCAGTGGTGGAAACTACTTCCATCGCAATTTCCAATGCCAAAAATGGCGAATTCGAGAAGAAACTAGAGACTGTGTCCATGAATATGGAGGTTGAGGCTGCCGTGGAAAAAGTCAAGGAAACTGTTTCGACTGAAGACACGCCCACAACCAACCCCATACCCACTCCAAAACCAACCCCGATTTCTACCCCTACTCCAATTACTGTTGAGCCGGACTCCAATGCCAACAATGTGGAGGTCAGCTCCAACAATGGAAATACCAATACTAAGGATGCCCAGGATGCGGCGAAGGACAAGGCCAAGGCAGACGAAGCCGCTTCTAATCCTGTTTCCTCTCCAGAAGCACTGGAAAAGCCTCTCCTTAAGGGGGCAGAGGAATTGGCTGCCCAAGATGCAGCAATCCTTCTGGCCAAGAAGAATCCGGTGGCGCCTACAGCTGGCGAAAATGGGTCGAAACCAGAGGAATTGACCAAGTGAAGACTGAATCGAACACAACTACTACAATTAATAAACGTCGTGCGTTTTATTACCCATAAATGATAAATGTTTCTTGTGTTTTTTTTTTTTTTTTTTTGCGAAAATCGTAAATAATAATAATAAAAGAAGCAGCTAAGAGAATACTATTTCACTAAAATATAATTTCCTAACAAAACAGCAATAACAAAAACTACAAGTATTCCATACTAAAATAAAAAGGAAACAAACAAAAGTATATAAAATGTACTATTATTTATTATTTAACAATAAATAAAGAGAATGACAATTCAAGTAGTTTTTTCTCTTTGTCATGAATACATACATATGTATGTATGTATGTATGTACGTTGTACATACATACATCGTTTGTACATTCATACATACATACATATATCAAGCATAAACATTTACAAAAACTTCTTTTGCACAAAGTAAGAGAACTTTGCAGAAATTGCAAGAATATTTCGTAAAGATGCATACATTTACATGTTTGTATACGTATGTACATATGTACATACATACGAAGCTTTGAGAAATTTCGAGAGAGAGCGAGAACGAACAAAAAGAGAGCGTAAACAGCTTGTTGCTTGCCGGCGTGGCAGTGTTGGCAGAAATTTAGAGTCACATAAGCTAGATTTAAGGAAAAAATAAGCTAGAATAAGCTAAATATTAAAAAAACCAGAGGGCCGGGGCTAACTTTGACCGCGTCAAAGTTTGTATACACTTGCAACTTTTTTGGTAACTCTTTCCTTACCTATAAGCCATCAATGGCTAATGTTTGCGAAAGAATGGGCTACAATCATAGGAAATAACGAAGATATTGATCATAGTCACTGTTTTCGACCGATCATTCCTATGGGAGCTATATGATATAGTCGCCCGATCTTGATCAAATTTGGCACAGTCATTAACAGATACATATATTAAACTAACAAACGTTTAATTTAAAAGCAATCGCGTTAAAAGTAACGAAGTTATTTACAAAAGTCACTGTTTCCGACCGATCGTTCCTATGGGAGCTATATGATATAGTCAACCGATCTTGATCAAATTTGGCACAGTCATTAACAGATATATTAAACTAACAAATGTTTAATTTAAAAGCAATCGCGTTAAAAGTAACGAAGTTATTTACAAAAGTCACTGTTTCCGACCGATCGTTCCTATGGGAGCTATATGATATAGTCAACCGATCTTGATCAAATTTGGCACAGTCATTAACAGATATATTAAACTAACAAATGTTTAATTTAAAAGCAATCGCGTTAAAAGTAACGAAGTTATTTACAAAAGTCACTGTTTTCGACCGATGGTTCCTATGGGAGCTATATGATATAATGGTCCGATCTGGCTGAATCCGAGATATACAACCCCTGCATAATATACAAGCCTACGTGCAAAATTTCAGCTCTGTAGCTCTTACGGTCTAGTAGGAGTTTGCGTTGATCCAGACGGACGGACGGACGGACATGGCTATTTGAACTCGTCTCGTCGTGCTGATCAAGAATATATATACTTTGTATGGTCGGAGATGCTTCGTTCTATGCGTTGCACACTTCTGACCAAAATTAATATACCCTTTTTGCGAGGGTATAAAAAGCTTAAAAGTATCGATGGTTTGGTCTTTTTCCATCGATGGATAAAACCATCGATGGATTTCCCAGCTCTATTAGAATCAACCGTTAATCGTGGTACATCCAAGAAAGTGGACAAAGAAGTCAAGAAAAAAGCAAACGCCATTTAAGTTTAACCTTAAAATACTTAGTAAAATTTTTGTGAGAAGAAGCTTTATATATACATAGATTAAAGCAAAATGTCATTGTCTCAACTGATTTCCTTGGTCGATGAAATGCAGGAGCCACGCAGCCCAATGTACGAATTTGGCTTGGGAATGCGTCAGCCTCGTTACCTTCAGAGCTGGGTTACTCCCCACCGTCTGGCAGTTAACGAGCATGGTTGCCCATGCGCTTCCCCCCGTTTGTCCTGTCTCTCCGGCAGCTCAAATCTTGGCTAGTCGTCAGCGGAACCGTGAATTGGCAAAGCACACTCTGGAGCACTGGCCGCTTTATCCCCAGGTGGGAAAAGATGGCTTCCAGGTGTGCATGGATGTGTCACAGTTTAAGCCGAGTGAACTGAACGTTAAAATTGTGGACAACAAAACCATCGTCGTTGAGGGAAAGCACGAAGAGCGTGAGGATGAACATGGCCACATTATGCGCCATTTTGTGCGCCGCTACACGGTCCCAGAAGGCTATGAAGCTGATAGAGTGGCCTCCTCTTTATCGTCGGATGGTGTTCTTAACATCGTCATACCCAAACCTCAGCCCCTTACGGACAACACCAAGGAGCGCACCATTCAAATTCAACAGGTGGGACCAGCACACTTGAATATCAAGCAGAACCGTCCCGAAGACAGTGACAAGGAGATCAAGAGCAAGGTTACAAACGGCAGTGCCCAGAAGTAGTTCCATTCCATTGTTGTCTGCCCCACACCACCATTTTCTCCATCATAATTTATTTATTGCATTTCTGTATTAAGCAAAAGACTTGTGTAATAAACTAAAGATTTTTTTTTCCAACTTACAACAATACTCAATGGCTTGTTATTCGAAATCAAAGATTTAGAAGTGATCTTGGAGAGTCCATGGCTTTCCCGTCCTTGAGGTTTAATTAAATAATGTACAACAGGCTGTTATTTCTATATGAGCATACAATTTGTATGTATATTTATTGCGCATTTTTAATTTCCAATTTAAATTTCGTTAGCCCGTTGCACTTGCTTTGGGGATACCAAAATAGTTGACCTTGAATTTGATTTGCTTTTTCCTCCCCTCTAGTTTGCAACTTGTCACTGGCCATATGTGTGTGAGAGCACTGCGAGCTACTTCCAAGGAAGGGCCAATTTTCCTGTCTCATGCACCCTCACCAGACGCTCTCCAGGTGTGTAGTATTTAGCTGGGGGCGGTGGTGGTGCCTTTATGGTTAGAATACCGTCGCTAGATATGTCTGAGATCACTTCGTTCGCATTGTAGCCCCTGGGCAATAGGTATTTACGCACGAAATGCCGCTCTACTAAGCCATTGGGGCCTTCGTTCCGTTTGCTGTGATTACCCTGGACTATGATATAATCATCATTGGTCTTCACTACAATTTCGTGTGGACGGAATTGCCTTACATCAATGTCAATGCGAAAGCCCTTTTCATCTACATGCACACGTTCTCCTGAATAGTAGTTATCCCAGCGCATGGGATACGCCCACTCATAGGGGGAGGTTGATTGTATCAATTGGTTCCTAACTCGACGTGTCACAAGTTCATCCAAGGGCCGCAGAGAGTCACTGTGGTTCGGCCACCAGACACGCGGGTCATCCCAAAGATAGGGATAGAGCTGGAAATCATGAGGTTGATACATTCGGCGGATTGGTAACTGTCTGTCGAATTCTCGCGATAGATCACGATATGTGGTGGGACACAGAGCCATAATAACGGTACGTACGCGATCACCTCAAGATTTCTTATAAAATTGATCGAAGCTGCTTGAGGGTTTTTATAGATGCAGCACCGGATGCGAATGGCTACAGTGTGGATGATTCATCCAAACGATGCGGATCGGCCCCAAGTGCAGCGAGAAGGCCAACAAAATTGGACGAATGTCAAAAATGTACGTCACATGCGAAAGAAAGTGATGAAGACAGCAATGTAGGAAGAAATAAAACGAAAGTTTTTCGCAATGTTCTTTTATTTTGTTTCAAAAGATTTTGTCTAAAAACTAAAGGGCTCGCTTATGTACATATTTTATTTCTCAGTCAGCTTGATTAGCACTTTTCAGCACCTCCCTCCTCCACAGGCTTCTCTTTGGCTTTGTTGGCTGGTTCGCCTGTATTTTGAATAGACACTATGCGCTCCTTGATTGCTTCTTGAACCGACGGTGGATTGGGCACATTAACAGTCAGCACTCCATCGCTACTCAAATAGGAGGTTACTTGATCCGCATCATATCCTTCAGGTAAAACAAATCTTCGCAAAAAGTGACGGGAACTGTAGCCGTGGTCACCATCCTTTTGCTCTGTCTTGCCTTCGATAAGGACAACACTATCATCCACCACCTTCACATTCAGTTCATTGTAGTCCTTGACATCGAGTGTTACCTGGTAGCCTTCCTTGGTTATTTTTGAAGGAGGAGCGGATTCTTGCTCCTGCCAGCGAGCAATCTGTTGTCCATAACGTGGAATGGCAACACTCCACATAGGTGGCTCATGGAAGAATGCCTGAAGTGGCGACGAGAGACGTGGCATTCGAGACAACTCCTCGGCCATACGCAGGAACATGGGTAACGACCGCATCTTTATGATGATTTGCTGTAATTGTTACTATAATCACTTCCAGAAAGGGACTGCCGGAGAGCGATGCTTTCGGCAAGTTTGTTAGGTTTCAACTGTGAGCATGCTAGCAGTGCCGGCTGTTATTTATACCCGCCACATTCCCGGCAAATGTAGTCTCTAGAAGTATCTAGCTCTCTCTCGAAATTCTGATGAAATTTTCTTTAACGTTTGAAATTGGCCAGTGACATTTTTATTCGTCCATGTACAAATGTATATACATACATACATATATGTGTGTCAGTATGTATGTATATTTAATCCTAATAAGGGTTGCACTGCTTTCATAGAAGCTCCGAGAAAATTTCTTTACTCTCTCTGTGCTTTCTCTCTTCGTGTTGCGGCAGGTCAGTATTTTGTCTGTGTATTGAACTAGCGACGTGAAACCAAAAGGCCGGGCTAACATTGACTTTAGCAAGGGTATAGAAATATTTACAATTTTAAATCGAATTTATTCAAAAAAAAAAAAAAAAAAATAGTACGTGGTTATACCATTCATTTTATATGGTTCAATAAATTTAAAAACTTTCCAACTTATTTTTCGTGCTGCACTCAAAATCATGCTTTTCGCTCTAGGCAAGACCCTCTCTTTTAGCCCAATCGTTCCAGGAACCATCATAAACATGAGTGCTAAGTATACGTTAATACTTATGTATAATTCAAACTCAAACTAAACCTTATAAAAATTCTTACTTGACATAGCCCGCTCCCTTGGCGATTTTGTTGGCCTCCAAGGCACGGCGTCCAGATTGACAAGTGAATATGATTTTTGTGTCCTTGGTCGGCTTATTCCTGCCATAGGCACTTTGAAATTTGTCACATTCCAGAACCAACGC
The DNA here is from genome assembly GCF_018151085.1 of Drosophila tropicalis. Taxonomy (NCBI): domain Eukaryota; kingdom Metazoa; phylum Arthropoda; class Insecta; order Diptera; family Drosophilidae; genus Drosophila; species Drosophila tropicalis. The sequence goes on along the minus strand of NW_027172614.1, from coordinate 243,857 downwards.
GACCGATAAGTCGGGCACTAAAATAAATAAGTAAATAAAATAAGTTTTTTCCATATATGTATGTATATGTAATATCCTTACAAGGTATATTCAGGCTGGCTGGTATGGATCCCGTTTTCTTCAGCTCATCCTCGTTGCGTACATCAATCAGATAGACTTCTGGATGATTGGGAATATCTTTAACCTGCTCATAGGTGGCCATTTTTATAAAAGTACGAACTTTCACTTGGCTTGCCAGTCTCTGAAGAAGTGACTTCGACGCTCCTACTAGCAGCGACATTTATTGTGCAGCAGAGATTTGGATCACTATTTTGACATGGATTTGTTTGCAAATGTCGTTTGTGTTATCGGATGTCGCTTTTGTGGTAATGTTTGCATTGACTGGCGCTAATTGTCTTCGGTGTCATAGGCGCGTCGTCGTCAAATTTATATACATACATACATATGTAGAAATAGAACATCAAATTTGATATTTAACTTGTTGATAGGCTAGACAGTGTCTACTAGATAGAAGTTTGAATGTTACTTGTCTGCGGTTTTGGTGCGACCGCGACAGTTGGAAAGCTTATAAGCTCTTGAGAGATTCCAGAGAAATTCCATCCTAATTGACAAGAGAGAATTTTAATTAAGTTTCTAGGTTGTTGACAAAAAAACATACTTGTAAATCAATGTTAATGACATGTTGAAATATTTAGTCAACTTTCACAGAAATAAATTTGATCATAACTTAAGAAATTTTACTTCTCTGGCTTTTTCGCAAAACTCCCCCATTAAAAAGCTTCAGAATTTTCCCGATGTCGCTCCAGAAAAGCTCTTTGCAAAATGGGAACAGTGAGCGGGGTATAAAAGGCACCCATTGACCTGTACAACTCCGCATTTGCGTTACAAAAGTTAAACTAAGTTGAAGTCTTATTTAATTTCAAAACAGATAGCAGTCAGTTCAGTGCACCTGTGCCAGATACAGATACTTTTAATCAATAGTCGAAGAAACGAAGAAAATTTGAAAGAAATCATGCCCGATATTCCGTTTGTCTTGAATTTGGACGCTCCAGACTCAATTTATTATGGACACGATATTTTTCCGAACCGTTTATACCGACGTATGCACTCGCGCCAGCACCATGAATTGGATTTTCATACGTTGGGAATGATTGCAAGAATGGGTGCTCATGCTCATCACTTGGTGGCGAATAAAAAGCGAAATGGTGAACTGACAGCCCTGGGAGCATCCAAGGATAACAAAGGCAATTTCGAGGTGCATCTCGATGTCGCATTATTTGAGCCAGGCGAACTAACCGTCAAGCTAATCAACGATTGCCTGGTCGTTGAGGGCAAGCACGAGGAACGCGAAGATGAACATGGTCATGTGACCCGTCATTTTGTGCGCCGTTATCCGCTACCTAAGGAGTATGATGCCGATGCTATAAGCTCTTCCCTGACAGAAGATGGTGTGTTGACCATAACAGTGTCACCATTGTTGTCCAAAGAGGAGCCACAGGAGCGCATAATTCCTATCAGGCATGTGGGACCAAGCGATTTATTTCAGAATGTCAAAAATAAGAATGAAAATGATAAGCCCGAAGACAAGTAAGCCCAGTCAAAAAGAGCTAAGCAAGGAGCGGCCAAGTGATTTTTTTCAAGACTCTGAATATATAATAAATTATATTATTGCACTTCAAATTATTCATTCATTCATTAAATCAAATTATGACAATTACATTTTAATATGCAAGCTAATCACAATTTCAAAGACTTATCAACTATTCAGTATTAAATAAAATAAATATCAAGTTAAACTATTACCTTTTCTTTGCCTTTTTTTGGAACTAAGTAACTCATTTTGTTTAGATTTTTTATTTTAATAATCTAATACATCGAATTGAAGCGATAAATAACAACAATCGATAGCTAATCGTTATCGTAATAACAGTGTTGGAAAACACAGAATATTAAGTAACATCCATAGCCATCGGAAAGTTTTCATCGATCTATCGGTCTTTACCATTTCTATCGATACTATCGAGAGTGCCATATGATATGAAAATATGATTTGTTTACTATTTCGTCAGTCGCGTAATTCTACGCAATTCTTTCAAAAACAATTCATTAAACCTGCTCAGAAACTATTGCTTGGTGCTAACCGAAGTCTTCACACATCAAGATGTAAGTGGTCGGGTGTAGCTGATTTCGGGCCAGAACTAATTATTATTATTATATTCTTCCAGTCTTACAGCATGGCGAGTACGAATGGCAGGATCCGAAATCCGCAGAGGAAATGTAAGCTCAAGATTCGTAACATACATATGTAGTTGTATTTCTAATGGAAATCCATTTACAGAGTTAACATAATCTACATTGACAAGGATGGCAAGCGTTTTAAGGTCCAGGGTAAAGTGGGCGACAATGTCCTATATTTGGCCCATCGGCACGGGATTGAAATGGAGGGCGCCTGTGAGGCTTCACTAGCCTGCACCACTTGTCATGTGTATGTGCAGCACGATTATCTCGAAAAACTCAACGAGGCTGACGAAAAGGAGGACGATCTCCTTGACATGGCACCGTTTCTGCGTGAGAATTCTCGTTTGGGCTGTCAAATTCAACTCGATAAAACTATGGAGGGCATGGAGTTGGAGCTTCCAAAAGCTACACGCAATTTTTATGTGGATGGGCACAAGCCTAAACCGCACTAGTCAAACAATTCTATGTACATATATATATATATATATAGTATAAAATGTCCTAAAGGAAAATTTTACTATTTCTAACCAAAATAATTTGAGTTGTGGTTTTTATAATTGAAGCAATATTTCGAAAACATTAAACCAAAGTTTAGAGATACTTATGTGATATTCCTTAGGCCAGAAAAAGTCCAAGCTAATAAACTGGATAGGTCTGTTAAAGCTTCGGAATAGTTTTTCAAAAAAGGTCGAAAGCATGAGTTTTTTTCGTTCACCAAACATATTTTTTATTTTTTAAATTAAACTAAAGCAAAGTATTTGTAAAGTCAATGCTATATAAAATAATAATTTTCTAATCTGTCTAAAAAAAATAATAAAAAAAGATTATAAAGATAGGATAAAATTATGGAACAAATATTGTAAAATATTTTTATACCCTTGCAAAAAGCGTTACTAATGTGTATCATCACGAGGAAAGTACAATGGCTTCTAGTTTCGTTAAATTTTTTTAATTAGGATAACTCCTAAAATCCTATAAAATGATCGCATTGGCAAAACTGATATGTTCTATATAATAATCAACCCCCGGAAGATTAATCGGCTTCGTCGCACTACGAGTTTTTTGCAAGGGTATAATAACTTCGGAGCCACCGAAGATAGAGCGCACTCTTTTTTTGTGTTTGAATGATAGTACAAAAAAATTAAATGTATATAAATTTTACACATAAGGGTCGTGTAAATGGACAAACTAAAACTGAAAATTAAATGAAAATTGTATAGGTCCTCAGTTTGAGGATGGGGAAGGGCTGCTGGAGGCCGAACGTGATCGCCCGCTGTTATGCTCTTCGGGTTCGCTGCGCTCTTCTTCCTGATCAGGGTCGCGACTCTTTTCATCGTCATTGGAATCCACGGAGGCAGTGGCAATCACCGGAGTTGCTGATCCTGCCGATCCTGCTCCCGAGGTTGGTGTCTTGTTATTGTTGCTCATCAGCTTATCAGTAGGCTTCTCCGAATCCTCCTTTGGGGATAAATTTGCGGCTTCACGTTTAGCCGATTCCCTTATGTCCGACTTGGTCTGCTTCTTGCTATTATTTATGTTACTCTTTTTGAGAGTAGCGAGGTCCTTTAATAGGCTTGCTACTTTCCGATTCAAATTATCAACCTTCATGTCGTGCAATCGTTCTACGTCTTTCATCCGGTTGCGCATGTCATTTTCCTTTTCAAAATTTTTGCCTTTCAATTCGGTTAACTGCAAAAATATGTGCGACATTTTTATTATGATCAAAAGTAGTATTTTTTTATTAGTTTTGAGTCTCACCTGTTTATCCTTCTCGAGCAGCTCTTTGTCTTTTTGATTTAAACGTTTTTCCAGACTGGCAATACGTTCCTTTAAATAAGTAATGGCAACCACGTGATCTGATGAATTGGTATCGACATTAATGGCAGCTGGAGCCGCTATTGTGCCATTACCACTTCCTCCCCCCTGCCCTCGAGTGGATACTGAAATCTTCTCGGGCAAGTCCAATCCAGCACCGCTAACAGCGGCATTTCCGGCTTGACCTTTGCCCAGTTCGTTCCGCGTTGGTTTTTTGGCTGCATTCGAACTATCTCGATGCGTGGATGAGGATTTCTCATGTGGTCGTTTTTTGGACATAGGTATACGGCCCTCCTGCTGGGCCTTCAGCAGGGCGCGCTTATATGCGCAGGTACACAGCCAGCAAAGCAGTTTGCCATTTACCTGCAAAATAGAACAAAAGAAAATATGGTGAAGACAATTAAAAATAAAATATTAAGGTCACAGGCAATTAAGATTTCTTAGGGGTCTCTTATGAACGCAAATACATGGTATTCCTTTCAAGAATTCTACTACATTGCTAATACTATTTTTATTGAACACTTAGAATAACTCTCTAATAACTATACGGAATACTGCGGTAGGGCTGCATCTTCGGGAGATTACGCTTCTGCAGTTATGCTCCGCTGTGTTCTGTATTGGTTTCTTTGCTGACCTTTTTGTTCTCGTCGCGCCTGTCAAAGGCTGATCGCAGCTTGCACTCATCACATTGCACGGGCGGTCCATATTTTGCCTCATAGCTGGCGCATCTATTTTACCAAAATTTTGCATTTTTGATTTTTAAAATTTTCGGATTTTTGTTTTAAGAAAAAGAGAAGAAGAAAAAATGTTTTGCGTTCATAAGAGACAATGTTTAGGGATTTAATTGATTATTTTTTTTTTTTGTGTTGTACTTTGAAGGCACAATTAGGTTTGGTTAGGATATGGTTACTGGATATAAACATACACATATATATTATATATATACATACATAGGTACCTCAAATCAAATATTGTGCATTCAAATTACACTGCCAAGACTAAATAATAAAAACTAGTTCTTAGCTTAAGACCACGGTGCAAAGAGAGAAGATAGCGCACTGCTTCCGTATTGTCGATGTCAAGAATGAAGCAACTTCCATTTGCAACAATTACGCTTGAAAATATTTTCAGCAAAGAATTTCGGTATTAAATAAAAGGAAAGCTTGGGAACTATACAACAACCAAATGTTTAATGCTTAAAGGGCTAAGCGCTGATCGCTGGTTATACATATGTATCTGACGCAAAGGCGCACAGCATTTCTTTTGCACTATCTTTAATCTCTGTACCGTGACAATCAATGGGAAAGAGATAGATTGAGAGCGTAAGAGAAAGGGGCTTAAAGTAAGAATAGTTTTTTTTTACCTCATGCATTTAGAGCTGCCAAAGGCGGCGACAATCTTACAACATTCACAAGGATTCGGCTTGCCATACTTGGCCAAATAATGTTCACACTTTTTACAGGCACTCTGTGATTTGCTGTGGGTATCAAGGATAAAGCGATTATAAGTAATAAAATATTATTCTAATTCTATATTATTTCAAGTGCTGAGACTGAAATCATGATGAGGCTTTAATCCACATTCTATGGATTTTACAAATACTCCTGAGTCTCTCTCACTCTCTCAACTTACGTGGCGGGTTGAAACTCCGAGCGGCAGTAAGTACATTTAACAACTGAGGTAGATCCGCGGCAGCCCTGCAAAAATAATAGTAAACATTAGAATCTGTTTCAACTTTAACTACCCGTCGTGTATGAGTGCTTTGTTATTTTTATTGAGATCCCGATATATTAGTCATAGCCAGTCTTAGTGCCTGACTGACCGACGCTTGCCCTCTTCCTCTTTTTTCCTAGCTTGTTTTCGTTGTCGTCCATTTTTAAGTGCACTTTAAAATGCGCATTAGTCAAAATTTCTGTCGCGTCATTTGGAAAATCTCGCACACACATCAATATGTTTGACAATGTTGTTTTGTTTATTGCAGTTTTTTGTTGCATTTACTGCGTTTCTGTTTTTCACCTTGCATAGCTGCTGACCCGACGAAAGTTCTTCGTATGGATGACGAGAAAAACATTTAGAGCAGGCGAATAATAATACTTTTGCACTCATTCTATTTTGCGATGTATGTTTTGTTTTCTTTGTTGCAATATGTATATAATTTTCAATTTTTTTCTCTTTACAAGTCAATTTGCAACAACTAGGGATGACATGAGTCTACGGTGTTCCTAGATTGTTTGACCGGTTAATCGACTAGTCGGCTAATCGAGTGAGTTTTATGACATCTCCAACAAGTTAGTATTAAAATAATTATCGAAAAATTAATCAGTCGATAACTTATCGCAAAAGATGAGTAATTTATCGATACAATACTACCATCTCACTCGCACGCATTGATGAGCAATCGAGAAGATGCCATCAAAGAGGAACAGCCGATTACTTTTCAAAAACAACGTTCAAATATTGCATCGCCGCGATCGGCTGTACATAAGAGGATATTATTTGTTTTTTTTTATTGTGGGAAACTTCTTGGGGAAAGAAAGCAAAAACAAATTAAGTATTAACATCTAGTAAGCAGGAACAGTTGAAATTTGAAAATGACGGGGGAAAAAACAACAAATATTAAAGTAGCTGTGCGCGTCCGCCCGTACAACGAGCGGGAAATGGAACAGAATCAAAGATGCATTGTCAAAGTGATGGATAAGTCGACCCTGCTCTTTGATCCCGATGAGGAGGACGATGAGTTCTTTTTTCAAGGAACCAAACAACACTACCGCGACATTACCAAAAGGATGAACAAGAAGCTATCCATGGACTTCGATAGGGTTTTTGATATAAACAATACAAATGAGGATCTGTTTGAGGAGTGTACAGCGCCGCTGGTCGATGCTGTGCTCAATGGGTATGTAAATTATTAGACATTTAAAATCTGAATGTCTCTAATCAAAATACTTTTCCACCTTTTCAGTTATAATTGTTCTGTTTTTGTGTATGGTGCAACCGGAGCAGGAAAAACTTTCACAATGCTTGGCAGCGATGTATATCCAGGATTGACATTTCTTACCATGCGCGATCTCTTTGAAAAGATTCAAAGCCAACAGGAATTGCGCAAATTCGATGTAGGCTGCACTTATTTAGAGGTGTATAATGAGCAGGTAATGAATCTGCTTACTAAATCGGGTCCTCTGAAGCTGCGGGAGGACTCAAGTGGAGTGGTAGTTAGTGGTCTGGCTTTAACACCTATCTACAGTGCCGATGAGCTGCTTCGCATGCTGGCCTTGGGCAATTCTCAACGCACGCAACATCCCACGGATGCTAATGCAGAAAGCTCTCGTTCACATGCGATATTTCAAGTCCACATACGTATCACAGATCGAAAAACTGACACCAAACGTACAGTCAAGTTATCCATGATTGATCTGGCAGGAAGTGAAAGGGCGGCTAGCACAAGGGGGATCGGTGTTCGGTTTAAAGAGGGCGCCAGTATAAATAAGAGTCTGCTGGCCCTGGGAAATTGCATTAACAAACTGGCTGATGGCCTTAAACATATTCCCTATCGGGACTCCAATTTGACGCGGATCTTGAAAGATTCCCTTGGTGGCAATTGTCGTACTTTGATGGTTGCTAACGTCTCCATGAGTTCGCTAACCTATGAGGACACTTACAACACTTTAAAATATGCCAGTCGTGCCAAAAAGATCCGCTCTACACTAAAGCAGAATATACTAAAAGCAAAATTGCCTACCGAATTCTATGTGAAAAAGATTGACGAAGCGATGGCCGAGAATGCACGGCTGCAAGAGCGCCTTAAAATGTTGGAAACCGCGTCAAGTACGTCAACCACAATGGATGAGTTAAAATCCTGGTTTATCCGGATCGATAACACTTATTTGGCAGTAGAACAAAATCAGACACAGGTCATTGGACTGCGCAGTCGGATCAAGACACTAAACTATCGTCAACTGGTGGAAAAGGAGTTCGAGCAGCTTCGGAAAAATGTTTTTCAAGAGGTAAGATAAACTGTCTTCAAATCTAATACGTTCGACATCTTATAGAAATGACAGGCCAAGAAATATTGAATTTTTGAATAACCTTTATTGAGTTCGGCTGCCACTCAGTGCTCTCCAAGCAGCTCCCTCTGTTTGGTGGCCAAGAGTTTGTCTGCTTCTGCTATATATTTATCCGCTATGGCTGTAACCTGGTTTTGCGCCATAAATGCATCGTCCTTTCCTATATCGTCAGCTTGTTTTTTAAGTTTGCGTATCTGATCATTCTGCACTTGTCGTATGGCATCGCGATATTTAATATACAAGGCTTTGGCATTCTTGGAAAGATGCTCGCGATGCTCTTTGGTCACCTTCGGTATAGGTATGAATAACGTAGTACCATCCTGTTGTGGATTTAGATTCATTCCACTCTTTTCGATAGCCCTCAGAACGTCCGGTATGGTCTGAGGGAATGCAATCATGTTGATTATAATGGTTTTGGGATTTTTCCTTGATATCTGGGCCAATTCCTGTAGTTCGTGCACATTGCCATCGACCTTGATCCGCAGAGAATCGATAGCTCCGCTTGTGGAACGCAGGGACAAGTGTTTGATAAAGTCATCCTTCATCTGCTGCACTGATTTTTCCATCTGTGTATTGAGCTGATCTAGATTAATAATCTCCCGCAATTGCTGCTCATTAATCTCTATTTTGTTAGGCTGTCCCTTTTTGGCCTTTTTCTTGTCCTTGCCCTTTGCATAACCGCGCATCAATACTAACGGAGTCGCCGCTGGAGAAACGATCAGTTTTTGATGTGCTTGTTGCGCAGTGGTTAGTGCTTTCGCAGGAAGAGGCACTGTACGAACACCGAATATAATTAAAGGCAATGACTTTCGTAGCATTTTTACGAATTTTCTTAGATAAATTCAATTTGACAACTAATGAATGCGGCAGTGCGAACAGCTGTTTGTTTAGTGTGTCCGTATTTCAAAACTAAATCATCGAGTCTCTTGGCGGTTGTTTTAAACTTGAAATTGATAACATGATTCAATTATAATTGTTTTTTTGTTTAGAATATCCCTCGGATTACCGACTATATCAGTGATTTAATAGCCCAAATTGAGAAATATAAGGACGAGTTACCGGTGTGGCGAGGCAAACAGGAGGTGGCGTATCGTGAACTGGAAAAGCTTAAGCATCAGATAAAGGAATCCAAACATAATCAGATACTCAACTGTTATCTTAGGACAAAGGATCGAGAGTTGGAGCTACTGAAGAAAAATGTCAACGGGAGTCATTATGCAGCGATGTCTCAGGAGTTGGCAGACAATTCCATATTATTGCGTGAATCTCTCATGTTGGGTTGCGAAGTACTGCAACAGTATTACGAGCACTGCGAAAAGTCGGAGAAATTAACTCCAGGCCTGCAGGAGGCGTATGAAAGATTGCGGCAGAAAATACGGCTCAAAGAGACAACGACAACCGGATTGGCCTCGGATTCATTGGCCAACTGCAAGCGTGTGCACAGTACTGGGGACGACGATGATGATCAAGACGAAATGGAAAAGTCAGTAAAACGCTCAAAATATTTGTTGGATGAAAATGGCCTGCAGAATGATGGTTTGGACACGGAATCCGACTCAGATCAGGATGCCCATAAGACGTTCTTTAAACAACCGCAAAGTCTTAATGAGACGCGCGTCGTCGTGTCTTCCCATCAGGCGTCAGCACTTAATGTCACAGTGACTAAGCCTTCCAATGAAGCCCATCAGCGCATTGTAGACTTGTTATCAGATCAGAATGTACGCGGCAATACTGAAAAGATCAGAAAAGGTGAGCAAATAAATTTAATTTACATTTTTCAATCTACGATTCTTGTCTGCTTCAATTACAGCTTTGCTTCGATCGAATACCTTCACCACACAAGGACTTCAGCGTTCAGTAGCGGCTGCTTCTGTAGCCAAGGAAAATCTTAAATGCAGTGCTAATCAAGTTCGAAAGAGTCCACAGGCCTTGATTGCTAAAGGTAAGCGGGAGCTTCCTTCTATTCTTAAACCTTCTAAAGCTAATCGATTTGCAGCTCTCGGCGGTAATGCCGTCTTAGCACGAAAACCACTTACCAAGGAGCAGCCCAAAGTAAAAATCAATCGAGCCGCTTCATTCAGGTTGAAAAAATAAGAAAGAAAATCAAACTTATATTTTCTGTTCGGAAAATTTTAGAATTATTTTTATTTAAATATTTTGTTTTTCTTTTTTTTTTTTTATTGTAATACTTTTGTTCTTAAGTGACAATTTTAATTTTCTTTAACATCTAAATATATTTTTCTATTGATTTCTTATGCGATACGCACCATTACTACAAATATAAGTCCGATTCTTTGCCATTACCTTCAACTAAATTCTGTCTGTAGAAATCATTTGAATTTCTGTTTGGACTTAGTCCTAGTAACGACAAGAGCATGTAGAGTAGAGCCCCAAGATTAATGCCAACAAGGAGAAGTCCTGGCCCAAGCAGAGGGGCTAGAATTGTCGCGGTTGGCAAGGCAACTAGTCCGTTTAGGGGCCATGGACTATTATGACCAAAGGTGGATAACCGACGCCAGGGTTGCTGCGGGCCTGATGCTTTCTCAGGTTCTAGTTTGTCGCCACTGTCCTTATTCTTTGATTCGGCCATCAGTGTATAGCGTGGTCGATACTTTTCCACCATGGGAGTAAGATCGCCATCCGGTGAACTTCTTGCTACTGCCAAACCCAGGACCAATACTAACCATAGCAACATGATTTTTTGGTTTTGTTGGTGACGCCAACGGTTTATAAGCTTTTATAGTCCGTTTCTTAGAGCAATGACTGGAACCGTTAACGGGCGACTAACTTGAGCAATTACCTACAGATGTCACCATACGCTGACACTTTGATTGGGATAAATATGGCATAAAAATGAGCATTTATTTAAGGTAAACATTTTTGTATTAGACAGGAAATTCCATTTAAATGAATAAAGGCCAGTTGCCATGTACATTGATGTCATGAAGCCAAAAGGGAAAATATTACTTGAACAAATATTACAAACAAACAAAAATAGCTAACTGACGTTGACGATGATAATTTATGGAAAATAAATGCATATATAACCGATGAAGTTCTAAAAAAGTTGTGTTGTTTATATCACTAACGAATGTTTTGATTCGTAAATATCGTTTATAATTTTGCTACATTTCAAAGTAACAAGAGCTGCTGTTGTATTGAGCGGAGTTTGCATATGTACATATGTCTATGTCGTAAATGGTAAAATATGATTTGTTAGTTTAGTTGAGCCTTTGGGCTTTAAGCAACACTTGCGGCTTCTCGATTTCCGCCTTGCTCTGCACCAGCTTTAACTCACGCTCCCAGGCCTTGACTGGGCCATCACCTCCCTCAGGAAGTGAGGCCACTGTGCGTTTAATAACTGCTTGCAAACTCGCAATCGTCTTCTCAAAGGCCGTGGTCACATCCTCCGTATGGCTGTGAGCTAAGAACAGCGAAGCAAAAAGATCGCCGGTACCTGTGAATACCAAATTTTTCCCACCCTGCTTTGGAATATCAATGGCTAAGCGTGGGCCATCCTGTTGGCTTAAAAAGGCGCGCAACACGCCAGGCTGACCTAAGTCACTGCTAGAAATGACTACCGTTTTGATGTGAAGTTCTTTGTGAAACCAATCCATAGCTTCCCAAACGGCAGTCTCGCTGCGTACCTCTTTGCCTGTAAGCAATTCTACTTCATATTGGTTTGGCGTTATAATATCGGCCAAGGGAATGATTTCGTCTCGGTAGATTGGTAACAACTCTTTTGGCACGTAGAGCTGACCATTGTCACCCATGACTGGATCACATACATAGATCAAATGAGGATTCAACTGACGCAACTTCTTTACGATAACGGCCACTTGTCGTAAAAACAGGGGGTTACCAATGTACCCAGTCAACAGGTGGGAATAATGGGAGAGCAACTCATTCTCATCCAGACCGTCAGTAATACTAGCTGTAAAGATAAAAAACGATTTACTTTTTATAACACTATCATATAAAAAACTATTAGCCAATAGTTTTCCAAAATGATCCTTTATCTTTAAAGATATCACAACTTTTTTAAGAGAGGTATTACACATACATATATCGTACATAGTTTAAATAGTAAGTGGTCCCCTTCATCACGACAGTAATGCATGCCATCTCCCTCTCTTTGGCGAACTTAATTAGTACCTACATATTTAACATGCATACATTCTCCAAGTCACGATGAAATTTTTTTTAGTTATATAGAGGTACGAACATTGTGTTCAGATTTACCTAGTTCTTTTTCGTTTGATATGGGACCCTTAAAGGTTTTATATCCGGTATGATTCGAGAACTGGACCGAATTCAATGGATCCACATCATAGCCCAGCAGCTGTATAAAGAGAATATCTTCATTAAAATTGGTCTATACATAGTTGGTTTTCGATCTATGATAAAAAGTTACCTGTAGTGGATAGGTCGCCACCTTGTTTCCCACATAGCCATAGACCACATGGCTTTGAATGGAAAGTACCCGTTTCTTCGACATTTTTACGATAATCTGGCGTTTGCAACTGACCTCCACACCAGAGTATGAGCGGGCATCAACTAAACACAAATGGTTAAATCAGTATGTATTGTGTAGATAAACATAGAATCAGAGAGTTATAGCCGGGTGACCGTCATCTTATCAGTGACTATGTATAGACAAGCGACAAGGAACAACAGCAAGTGCTACTGATAAGCAAGAAATGGCGGCAGACTTCGTAAATAGTCCAGATAGTGAGTGGATGCAAACAATTTTCACCAAATCAACACAATTTTAACATTTAATAAAAAAAATTAGCAAACGACCTTGGAGTTAAATCAAAACAATTCTTCGTCTAGTAACTTCTGGCCACTCATTTTCCCTCAAATCGCAAATGCCCTATTCACACTACTGTTAAACAAAATGAATCGAATTGTAATTATCATCTCATTTTGATCCTCAACTTAATAGTGATACATTTATTTTTTTAAAAGCTAATTTAACTATTTAAACTTAGACTATGTATTTTGTTTCAAATTATATCTTAAGATGCAAGTGTGAATAGGGCATAATTAAAATTAATGTGATTTGCTTCAAACAGCTGTTAGGGCTGCTACAATTAGGCGGGCGCAGTGGGACCAGACTCACAGGGAGACAAAAAACAACTAACGCCTTGTCTGTTCCTGACGTAAGAGTCGGCACCGCATTCTTGTTTAATTTATTAAGTTTAATAAAAACTTACACACCAGTTTTTGAAAGTTAATTAATAGTTCACAAGTATGGCGGCTAGTTTAACTCGACTACTAGAACGGAGTGTCCGGCAAAAGCAAACGGTACAAAGCACCTGGCGAGTCTTTAGCAACCAACACCAACTGCCAGAGGCGGACAACGATGAAGGTAAGCAATTCAGTTATATTGGTTTCTTTCTAACAAATCTCCATTCATCTAGAGTTTCGTGTCCTTAATCTTCGGACGGTTAAACAGAATCTAACACGTCGAAGGGAAACCAAAAAGGACCCTGTGGCTCCACCCCGAACCCAACGCATGGCTGTGGATCAAGATTGGTCGGCTGCCTGGCCGGGACCACGTTCATTCCATCCGGCTAGTGTGCCCCTTCCCTTGCGCCAGGGCTTCACTGAACGAGGGGCCGCAGCTCCCTCTAAATATGCCAATGCCGAGTTAATGAAAATACCCAATTTCCTGCATTTGACACCGCCGGCTATACGTCAGCAATGCGAAGCTATTAAAAAGTTCTGTACTCGTTGGCCCAAGGGTCTTGAGACTGAAGCTAAGTGGCAACGTTACTTCCCTTTTGAGGTCGTTACCACGGACTATTGTCACAGTTTACCCACAATACGTCACCCAGAGGCAAGGCGAGTCACAATTCGTCTGAAGCTTGCCGATTTGGAATTCGATAAGCATTCCCGGGATAAGTTTCTGCGTCTAGTGGGCGACCGCTACAATCAGGAGACGGATATATTAAGTTTCACATCCGATCGCTGTCCAATGCGCAAGCAGAACTACGAATATGCTATTTACTTGCTAACGGCTTGCTATCATGAATCATTCATTACTGAACCATGGGAGATGAGCAAATCAGAGGCCGATATGGAAGTTTATTTATTTGAGCGAAACAAGGCAAAAGATTCCGCCGAGGCTATCCTCAATTGGAACCAACCAGAAGTTGCAAAAAAAGCCGCACCCCCCTACTTCTTATGCCCACAGTGTAGAACAGTTAATCAATGAAGGTGAGAATGAGTACAATATAGCAAAGTATAAGGAAGAAGTAATGAAAATGTTAAACATCTCGGCAAGTCAGTGAATTATTTTCAAAATAAATGTTTAATCAAAACAAAAAGAGACACTGATTATTGCATCTAAAAACATTTTCCATTAATTCTTTTTAGCTTTGCTTTGTATTTTGAATTTGTACATACATATGTAGATAGCCGCGTAGATATGATGGCGTATGTATGTATTTTACTTTTACAAAGTGACCAAATTTTAGTTTAGCACAAGACAAAACAAGAACAACAATAAATGAGAATACTTATAAACTTCGGCCAAACCAAAAAGACTGATTTTACGTGGACGTGGATTAAATTTGAATGTCTTGTGCTAATTAGTTAAATTTTGAACACTTTACACTGTTGTTGTAGCAGAAGTAATTAAGGCAGTCGTTCACTGTGAAATTTAGGCAAAAGACAGGTGAGTCGGGCAGAACCGGTGCATAGTTTCAAGATCTTCCGGAATATAAAAAGGCAGATATAAGTCCATGTTTCCCTAATTCATTCCATATCAAATTTTACCGGAAGTTCTTCAAGTGTTCTTTGTTTTTTGAAGGGAAGAAGAGTCGTAAAGCAGGGGAATGTGCGAGAGAAAAGGCACATAAGTTTTATCTTGACTTTCAAATTGAAGAACTGCTTTTAATGCTGTGGCATTGCTTATCACTGTTTGTTTGCTTTCGGTTGGTGCTTCGTAGCTAATTACAAAATTTTGTCTTTTTTCTTTTGGCTCTCACGTAGTTTGACGTAGACACGGCTGCTAGCAGTCTACAGACACACGACACCTGAATCAACAGCAGCCAACGTTAGCAAAAAGAGTTTGCCCTTCCATGAAGATCTGTAGAGGCCAGCCACGAGAATTGTTGGCCTCTTCAGCTGCATCGGCATCAGCTTCATCATTATCATCTTGACACGTATTCTTAGAGTTGGCTAAAACAAGATGCGGAGACCGAATTTTAAATGGATGGTGAAGTCGGTTCTGCTGTTGTTAATATCGCTAACGCTTTTTTTGCTCATCACAAGTTGGATATCAGCCAGCCCTTATACGAATCGACCAGTTCATCATGGCATTCAACCGGAAGCAGAGTCGGCATCCGCTCTAAGATCCAATGAAAAATCCAAGAAATCGGACCCACAGCATTCAAATGCGGAAAATCCCTTAAATGTTAAAGAGCATAATGATGCAAACGATCAAAATAAGAGCGATAACGACAACGATATATACCCAGAGAGGCTTCCGGAGGTAAATAAACCGCTTGCCCACGATAAACCTGCTCAGCAACCTCCCGAAGAGCTATCCGATCTTCAGGTGGCCCCGGTTCCAGGTGATAATGGCCTAAAAAGGATTGGCATGACTATACGGCCATGGAAAGGGATGCCGAACGTGTGGGCATTGGTGAACAAGGTAAACCTGCCAAATTGGATGACGAGAATCAACGGGAACTGGAAAGAAAAATGTCACTGGAAAATGGCTTCAATGCCTTGCTCTCCGACTCCATATCAGTAAATCGCTCAATAGCAGATATACGCCACAAGTCGTAAGTAAAGAAAACTTCATTCACTCATACAATTACATTCTGTAAAACTGAAATTATTTTGCTTTGCACCTATTGGCTCGATGTAATGTACATATGTATACCATTAATTTTGGTTATTATCTTTCTACTACTAAAATTCATATTCATATATGTTTGAAATCTGCATTGGGTTTGGTTCTTTCATCTTTTCGGCTTCAATGCTAAATTAGTATGAAATCTTCCTTTTAACTTTCTTCCCAGCTGCCGAAAAAAGGAATATCTAGCCAAATTGCCCACAGTCAGTGTCATTATAATATTCTATAATGAATATCTCAGTGTTTTGATGCGTTCGGTCCACAGTCTGATAAATCGGTCTCCGCCGGAACTTTTAAAAGAGATTATTCTTGTAGATGATTTCAGCGATCGTGCTTATTTGTATGTGCCGCTTGAAAATTACATAGCAGAGCACTTCAAAAATGTACGTGTGGTGCGCTTAACGAAACGCACTGGGCTGATTGGGGCCCGCTCAGAGGGCGCTCGCAATGCGACCGGTGAGGTGTTAATATTTCTTGATTCTCACGTCGAGGCGAATTACAATTGGTTGCCACCTTTGCTGGAACCAATTGCCATTAACGAGCGCACAGCTGTTTGCCCCTTTATTGATGTAATTGATCACAGCAACTTTAATTATCGAGCTCAAGATGAGGGTGCCCGAGGGGCATTTGACTGGGAGTTTTTTTACAAGCGGCTGCCTTTGCTGCCTGAAGATTTGAAGCGTCCCTCAGAGCCATTTAAGAGTCCTGTAATGGCAGGTGGACTATTTGCTATTTCTTCGAAGTTCTTTTGGGAATTAGGTGGCTATGATGAGGGATTGGATATATGGGGTGGTGAGCAGTATGAGCTAAGTTTCAAGATTTGGATGTGTGGTGGAGAAATGTATGATGCTCCCTGCTCTCGAGTGGGTCACATTTATCGGGGCCCTCGGAATCATGTGCCTAGTCCCAGAACTGGCGATTATCTACACAAGGTGACCGACAATATAATTTTGCTGATTGCAAAACAGAAACAAACTCATATTCATTGCATTTAATTTCATAGAACTACAAACGCGTGGCCGAAGTCTGGATGGATGAATACAAGAAATATTTGTACGATCATGGCGATGGCAT
This sequence comes from Drosophila tropicalis, assembly GCF_018151085.1. NCBI lineage: Eukaryota > Metazoa > Arthropoda > Insecta > Diptera > Drosophilidae > Drosophila > Drosophila tropicalis. The sequence goes on along the minus strand of NW_027172614.1, from coordinate 226,793 downwards.
CTACGAACGTGTAGATGCTGGAGATTTGACAGCGCAGAAGGCTATACGCACCAAACTAAAATGTAAATCTTTTAAGTGGTTTATGGAGGAAGTGGCTTTCGATTTGATAAAATCCTATCCACCGATCGATCCGCCCGACTATGCCAGTGGTGCCATACAAAATGTCGGTGATTCCAGCCAGTGCGTCGATACACACGGACTACGCAAACATAATCGCATGGGCGTTTATAGTTGTGCTGAAGATCTGCAAAAGCCCCAACGAAATCAATTCTTCCAGTTGAGTTGGAAACGTGATTTACGCCAGCGTCGTAAAAAGGATTGTCTTGATGTTCAAATATGGGATGCCAATGCGCCAGTCTGGCTGTGGGACTGTCATGGCCAGCAGGGTAATCAATATTGGTTCTACGATTACCGGAAACAACTGATAAGGCATGGCAAAGAGGGACGAAGGTGTTTAGAATTGCTGCCCTTCTCCAAGACGCTTGTGGTTAACCAGTGTAACGAGAGCAATTCCTATATGAAATGGAATTTTGGATCATTCAACAAAACGTCTCTAGACAATTACGAAAAGGATTTGACTCTAGATTTGCACCTGGAGTCGTGATAAGATTTAGTCACTAACTTGCCATGTACTTAAAATCAATTCATTTGCTCTCGGAAAAGGCAAACTACGAAAAATAAATGCTAAGCTCTTTTATAGTTTTTGGCGTTTAAAAGAGCTATAGCAATAGCAATAGCAAAAAATGAAATGAACTTTCATACATAGCCGTAAAAACTAGAGCGGGATGAGAGCAGATGATATATATATGTTTTTTGTTACAGCTCTTATCATATTCATTTTTGATATCGCCATTATGTTTAAATGAATATTTTAACTCCGACTAAACTGATAAAAATATAGGAAAAGAACCTCTAGAATTCATTAGTTTTTAGTATTAAGAATTAGACACATTATTAAGTTACTAAAAACGTAAATACCCTGCAACTAAAAAACAACACTAAGACCATGCTATTTGGTTTTTGCTATTGCTATCGCTATAGCTCTTTTGAACGCCAAAAACTATAGCAGAGCATAGCATTTATTTTTCGTAGTTTGCCTTTGACTCTGCAGGAGCATAGCAAAATTTTCATTGCTCTTGCTGCTGCAGAGTAGTTTTTACAAACCCTGCTTAAAATGTGTTTGCCCGTTTTGATATATATAGATATAAATGATAATGAAAGACATATTGTAAGCTTTTTTTTCGGTTGTTCCGAAATTGAAAGTGTTCCCTTGCAAAATTTAGCTATCTAATTGATTACTTGACCGATTAGATTCTAAGTAATGTCCGTTTAAGACTACAGATTCTTAATACAAATAGTCGAGACCTGACGAAATACCTCATAGAATCATTCCTTTGAGAACTCCAGATTTCAAAACCTACCCATGTTCGGGTATGCCTGAGTCAACTTTATTGCTATTTTCAGACTGGAAAAAGATTACGTCTGTTGCAGGGGTACACAAATTCTGGGTCTGAACCGACTCACTGCAAGCATTCCTTTAATTTAATATATGTATTAAATCGGTTGTCTGTTAACAGTGCAAAAAAAAAAAAAAAAAAACGGCAGTGTGTGTTTTTTTTAAACTTTCATTTTCCTTTTTATTTAATATTAATATCTGTGTTTGCTTTCAATACGCGTACTTTAAATAAATATAATTTATGTTTTTCATATACGTTTGTTGTTTTAGTTTATCGTTATCGTTTTACAATATGTATCATCCGGCTATCATCTGCCATTTCTAAGCCTTAACTTTGTTCAATTTCTTCTTTTTTTGTTTGTTTGTTTTGTATTTGCTTTTTGCGTTTTGCTATCTTGCATTTTATATGCCGATATTCATAGTATATGTATGTATACTTATATATGCCGCCGCTTTAGAACTTAAACTCGGAAAAACGAAGCTTGTGTTGTTTTGTTATTGTGTTTCTTTTCTTTCTTTTTTGGATTTTGACTAAAAAAAATGGCAAAAAGATTTTGTTTTTTTGCTTTTATTTTGTGAAAAAATTATAAAAAAAAAAGCACTTACAAACTATAATAGTTGTTGTTTTTGTTGTGTGCATAATCATAATTAATTATATATACATATATATAAATATATATAGTTATGTTAATCTATATATGAATATATATATATATATATATATGTATATATATATATATGCATATACTATATAAACATTTAAATATTTATCCAAACATGTTTTTTCTTGTTGCTCAAAAGTCTTCTTCGCTGTCTTACATTTACATACGTTTTACATTTTAATGGTGGACACTGGACAACAAAATTACAACATCGACCAAGAACCAAAAATCGCCAACTCAACGTTAACCGATATATGTATGTATAGATAAAAAAAAGGTCGGGATTTATAATTATTTAATATTATTTTGATGAGTTCAGTTTTGGGCTTATTGTTAGTCTTAAACGCCATTTTCGGTTCTTGGCTATGTTGCCCGGTGTGATCATCATCATTATCATCGCCTTTCGATAATAATTTCAAATTATTTCAAGTAAATAAGTAAATTATAAATTTATAACCATTTTTGTGTTTTTTTTTTGTGCAAAAAATATGTGTTTTTGTGTGTTTGTTTTTAGACTAAATTTGATTTGAAATTCAGTTTGCTAAGCTGCCACATTTTAATTTTCCACTCCCGCTCTTATCTTCATTTTTGTTTTTGTTCTTGTTTTTTTTTTTTTTTTTGGATGGATGCAAATTAATTGAGTTGCTAGCAGAATGTTTTTTTTTTTATTTCTTTCGATTTGCTGATGCTGCTGTTTTTGACATTGGAGTGCTTAATACTTGCTTGGTTTCGAGTCTTTTTCTGGGTTTGATTTGAAATTTACAGCACATTTTAGAATTAGAAATAATCATAATAATATGAACCCATGTTTGTCAGATCCTTATAACTTGCAATTGTGTGTAGTATATATATGTATGCTTTTAATTTTATTACTTAAACTTAGTTTAAATTATGTTAAATGTTTGCTTTCCATTTAAAAAATGTCTTCCTGTCCTTCTGATTCTGCTCGATAATCTCAGCTTTGTTATTGTAGTTTGCCTACTGCCTTCTGCCTACCCCTCGTCTCGCGCTGTGTTCTCGATCTTAGTCGCCCAATGCACGTTTCTATCTTTTCTATAATTTTTGTTCAGTTTTTTATCCGTGACAAATAATTAAATACGGGCAAATACCAATGTGTTTAACATGGAGAAGGAGGCGGATGTCATTCTCCTAGTTCTCTAGCAGGGAAGGCAACCACCATTACCCAAACACTCATTCAGTAATCAATATATAGATTAGGGTATATTCTGGTGTATTTGAATGGGTAACAAGTTTCGTTATCCAGTTGGTTGCTTTCCCTACTCATATTCGACCATTCGCTATTTGCTTTAGTTTGAATTTGTTTTCGTATTTCGCTCTCTCCTGTAATGGAGAACCAAATGCGAAACAAATTTTAAAAAAATATAATTTATACAGTTAAAGTTTTGCTTAACTATTTGCTTGCGAAATTTTGTGGTTTGCATTTTAGTTAAATTTCTTGTTATTTTTAGTTTCATCTTTCATTTTGTTTTCTCTAGTTTTGGTTAAAAAAATGATTTATTTGTACTTTTGGCAATGATCTTCCACTAACTTTAAATGTTTGCTTAGTTTTGTGTTTTCTTTTAGTTTGTTGATTTAACAGAAGTTGTCTTAGGAAACTAAAGTTGCATATTTCTGTTATTTTCTTTTCTTTGTGGTTGTTGGTTGTTGTAGAAACTCGCAGTGTGCAAATGTTAATAGAGGGCAGCGCCTACTTGTTATTATACTTGAACCTGAATCCTTCTCCTGGTATGGCACACGAAATCAGACGCATTACAAAAATAACTTTTCCTTTCAGATATAGTGAGTGTGTGTCTTTCTGTGTATGTGGGTGTGGGTGTGTGTTTGTGTATGTGTGTGAGAGAGATAAAGAATATTCTTTTTTTTTTTTCAGTCATTGTCTTGGGGCGGGTCTTAAGATTAGGCGGCTGCGTCGGAACTAAATGGTTTTACCAGTAGTAAGATCTGATGGGGCCGAATATTCTCAAGTCTGTGGATGAGGGGGGAGCCGCCTGGCCATTCGTGGACGAAGTTGGACTGCTATTGCCCTCCTGGTAGGGCCCTGTAACCACACAAGGGTGCATAGGAAACAGGGTCGTCCACGATGTGGTTGTTAGTGTTGGTGCGTGGAGGGCAACTTTCTCGTTTTTTGACTGCTGTTCATTTGAGGATGATGAATTTATAGACTTCTTCGTATCGCCATTCGACTTTTTCTTTTTACTGCTACTGGCTCCGTTTTTTATTTGCTGTTGGCCATTGCTTTCCTTTTTCACCACTATAGACGCTGGTGGAGGATTTTCATCCGTCATATCCTCATCTAAGTCATCAAGGTCCTCTCCAGCTGCCTTTTTAATTAAACGCTCGCGTTCCTCTTTGGCCTTGTTATCGAGATCTGTGTTGATTTTCTTTACTCGCATTTTCTCCTCCCATTCATCGATGCCATGACGAGATCGATTTAAATTACGGTGCTGATAAAAGATTAATGTCATGCGAGTGGGATGATGTCGATCGGGTCGTCTTACTGCTGTAGTCGCATGCATTTCGTGTTTGGCACATTCGATTAGCACGCTGCCATGATTTAATGCAATAGCGACCCCGCCCATTTGTGGATCCTGGAAGGCTTCGATATTCTCATTGATCTCAGCCACTTCGCCAATAGGCTCGATTTTGCTGGTGCTGGTGTTAGAGCTGGCTGGGGGAAACCGCCCCTGAGGCAGGGGCTGTAGTTGCTAATGGCGTTGCCTGTATTGTTGTTGCACCAGCTGCGACCGCTACTGGATCGCTAGTAGTTGTTTCGTTCGTAGGTGTGGGCGTGGCAATGCCGGGCTCACTAGGTACACTAGTTCCGCCATTAGAGAGATCAGGCAAAATGGTTTGGGGCGGTGTCACAGCCAATTGTTGTTGATGTTGCAGTGGTTGTTGTTGCTGCTGCTGCTGTTGCTGTTGTTGTTGCTGCTGCTGCTGTTGTTGCTGTTGTTGTTGCAGTGGTACTATAGGTTTTTGCATTGTCGGAGCAATAGTGGGCCCAACGCTAGTGGCATGTGGAGCTATTAGCGATCCACTTCCATAGGATCCACTCGCCGAGCTAGTTTGATGATGTCCATACATATTCCAGTTTGGCGAAGGTGGCGGCGGAGTGGGCGGTGGCGTCTGTTGCGGTGGATACATGCCGTAGGGTGAATAGGCCTGATGATGGTGATGATAGCCGTAATTATAATTCATATTTTGATAAGCATCATAAGCTGTATACGCCGAGTGCGGGGGGTGGTGGAGGAGGTGGCGGCGGAGGTGGATACATTTGATAGTTGTTTGGATACTGTGGCGATCCGGCATACTGATAGTCACTGGGTGGGGGGTTTTGGTTTCACAAAACCTTCCTGGTGACCGGGCGGATGATGGTGAGGTGCTGCAGCGGGTGTGGTGGCCAATGGAACTGTCATGGCTGTCAAGGCAGTTAGCTTATTCTCTGCTAGATTATGATGATTCACCAGGGTTGTAGAATCGGGATTCTCTTCACTGACCAAGCGACTTTTTAGTTCGCCAACAGCCGATGAAATGGGCGCAATTTGTTGTTGTTGCTGTTGTTGTTGTTGTTGCAATGGTTGTTGTTGCTGTTGCTGCTGTTGCTGGTCTTCTGCTGCGGGCTGTTGGACAGGAGTTGGCGTAGCCAATTGGTTATACGTTGTTGTGTACCCATTAGGATTCGATGATTCATGTTGCTGTTGTGGGGTGTTTACTGCTGGCGGTACGCTGGCGACTGTTGGTGGAGTAAGAGTGGCTGTAGCCGCTGCTGCTGCTGGCGTTACGTTTGTTGCCGTTGGTGTTGCTGTGGGCGTGGCTAAGCCGTGCTGAAGGGGAAGCTGCGGTGGTGCTCCGCCCTGGGCTTGGCCTATGCCCATGGCATGTGGTGGCCAGTTGCCGTAATAGTTCCGCGAGTCTATATAAGAACCAGTCTGGTAATCATAGGAATACGGTGAATCCAACACTGTACTAGATATCTGATTGGATTGCAACTGGGCGTCCGTAAAGGTATCAATCATGGTGGCCATATTCATTAAACTCGAATTAGAGCTCATTAATTGATTGGGTTGACTGGGGGGTCCCACTTGCTGGGCACCTCCGCCATTTGGTGCATGAACGGGAGGCGTGCTGAAGGCACTGCCTGCCGCTGGACTCGGATTGTTTGTCACTGGTGTTTGGCAACGGGGCGAGGGTGTTGACGGTGGCGCCGAGCCAGGAGTAGAGGCACTCGAGTTATTATTTGTGAGGTTATTTGTGGAATTTGTTTTTGATTTACTCGTTTTAGAGGATTTACTGGAATTCGCCGCAGAGCCATTTTCCTTCTTAATAAGAGGCGCAGGAGGACTACTTTGCTGTGATTGCGGAGGCTGCTGCTGGCCCCCATTTGTTTCACCCAACGAATCTTGTTCGCCGTCTGGTGGGGCAGATTCGTCATCTTTGTGTTTTTTACCATGTCGTCGACATGGTATTAACGGTGTAGATCTCACTCGTACCTCGCAGGGAAATCTATGGGAAAAAATTAGAAATGTTAGTTCTTATTCATAGAAATGGGGAGCTGCAGCGCTGCTCAAAACTCAACACTACACTCACTTGTCCAGCATTTGCACCGCTCCAGTGCGATGCTTATCCCTTTGTCCCTCCACACTCTCAAACTCATCGGTGCCATCCATTGTGTACAGTGGCAGGACATGAAATTGCTCATCATCAGGTAGTCGGCTATCGCGATTATTGGGCTTCAGTAAGGCCACATGGACAGTGCAGCCATCCTGCATGTTGTGCAAATCCCTATGGGAGTGGGCGCAGAAGTCTAAACACGCTGTAACGCCAGAAAAGGGCTTGCCCGGCTCTAAGCCCAATCGACAATCTGAGGCCTCGTGTTCGTATTTCGTCTGATTGTCGTAGGAACGCGGACACACTTGTTTGAATACCGGTGCCAATAAGGTGGCTATTAGATTCATGTGATCCTCGATGGCTGTTTCCTCGCTTTTTACTGATAAACGGAATTTGCGCACTGTCTTCGAACGGGCGTATTTACAGCCATTATAATACATTGACCATGAACATCCAAAGCTATACGAAGCACCCGATGTCTCCGGATCCAGACCTGCAATAATGCATGCGAAAGTTCGAAAATTAGTGACCTGTCAATATATTCCAGTGGACATCGGACTCACCTTGGCAGGCACAGGTGCGATTCTCATTGGTAGCACATCGTCGCGTTGTAGGCAGGCCGTACTTGTTGAGCTTAGGTATTAGATTTTTATAGGCGTTGTCGGCCTCCAGACGTGGCATGCCATCCCAGGCCACCATGCAGACCACTATATAAGCAGCTATACATCTGTAAGAAAATTAATTTAAGAATTAGCCACAATATTGACAATGATTTTTTAAGCCTATCTCGCTAAATGTTGTATAGATCATACAGTTTTCAAACTATCAAATCAACATAATCACAAGTACCAAAGTAGTATAAATAATCGACTTACCTATGACCTGGTCTCTTTTTCACCACAACCAGAATCTTCTCCTCGAGATCAGCCCGACGAATGACCCACTTGGCCACGGGACATCCCTGGCTGGTCTTACCCTCTTTTCCTGTATAGACAATCTTTTCGATACGTAACTGCCTTCCAGTCAGTTGACAACGCTCTTCGAATTCTCGCCTTAGTTCCATCAATGAAGAGGCAGTTCCTGCAATCCGAATTAAGTTGAGTTTAATAAGTGCTGGAGACATGGTAGTATGCCCCGTACTTACCCAAATGTGTGTAGTAGGTGCCTGGTTCGGGTGGGTTCTTATCAGATTGGAAGCATTCGCATTCGGGTATTTCGGTTTTGTTGCCCTTTTCGAGGCGATCCGTGGTATCAAACATGGGATTGATTTTTTCATGCTTTACAATAATCTCGGGAATTTCATCCTGCTTATGCTTTTTTTGATTTGCCCGATTTGACGCTGCTGTTATTATGTGGATCGGCTAAGTCATCTTCGTCGAGCAGCTCTTCCTTTGGCTGGATTCCTAGACCTAGGCAGGTTCCGTCCTTTAGGTGTTCGGCTGTAGGTGGACGTGTGCCACCTTGGCGACAGCAGGAAAAGCCATTGTTCATGGCCTTGCTATCTGGCAAGTAAGGGTAGCCTACTGTTGCTGATGCCGATGTGTGACTATGCCCATGATGGCCCATCATGTCCTCTAGCTTGGGCTCTAGCATGCCAGCATGATGGCCCAAATGGTGTGGCGGCGGTGGTGCTCCTCCATGGTGATGACCCAAGGCATAACGATGTGGCGGAATGGGATAAGCGTGAGCGGGTATATCCTTCTCATAGTTGGTGGGCAGTGGAATTATGCTATTAGTGTCTGGCTTACGTTCCAAATCCATTAAATTTTGGGCATGACCTGTAAATACAAAAATTGATTAGTTGATTTTTCACACCACAATAGGAGAAAGGTAATTATTTACCTGCCGGTTTGCTGCGACTTCCGTAACCTGTGGAGTGTTGATACCCAGGCACAAAGTTCTGTTGAAAGTTTTGCTGAAAACTGCTTCCGTAATAAGAATTATGATGATATCCGGCATAGTCCTGACCATGCTGGGCTGGCACTGGCTGACCTTGACCATCGTTCTGACAGAAATCAGCATACTGAATGAAATTCTGATAGTTACGCTCGTACCCCTCCATCTTATTGGGCCCCGAATGGGGCATTAGGCCCGGTTCGGTCTTTATGTACTGGCCATGATAGTCGCCTGTGACCGACTGCGGAGGGGGTGGATAGTGATGGTGAGGAGGCTTCAAACCGACCACCCCACCACCGCCACCTCCTGGATCGTTGGTGGCATTTCGATCTCTTTCTATTTCGTTTGATGTCACCGCGTTCGCAGCTGAGGCCGCCGCTGCAGCCGCTGCTGCCGCTCGACTGGCCTTGCTGCGACTGCGCGACTTTTTTGGTTGGGCAGGAGTGGCAGGCGGTTGAGAGGGAGGCGGTGGTCCTGGCCCAGCTCCTGGTATTGGTACTGGCTGCTGTTCTGCATGACTGATAGTTGTGTGCTGTCCTGGTTGATGTTGTTGCAACTGCAATTGCGACTGCTGGGCCTGTGTTTGGGATGCCAACAACTGTTGGGCATCAGCAGCCGCTGCTGAGGTCAAGGGAAAACCGCTGGCCACGGATGGTTTCTTGAATGAGTTAATGTGATGCGGCTTCCATATGTGATCGCCACCACCTCCAATGGTCTCGGCAGTGACCGGCGGAGCTGACTGTTGCTGCGGCTGGACAATACTGCTGCTGGGACCATTGGCGCCTAACGCCGGCTCGGGTCGGAGGTGGTGGCTATACGATAAAAAATGACCGGTCTGATGTTGCTGCTGTTGTTGTTGCTGCTGTTGCTGCTGAGGTTGTTGCAATTGCTGCTGTATATCAGGCGGCGGTGGATCCTTGGGATCGCTTTTTCGCATTATCATGGACTTGATGCGTGTGTTAAGATGGACTCGCTCGCCTCCTTGGGGATATCCGTCACTGCCGAGCTGCTGTTGTTGCCAGTTCCATTCTTGCATGGTGGGCGATGACGAAAGATGTTGCTGTTGGGCCACGTAGGGCTGGAGGCCATTGTTAGTTGGTGACGGTTGTATGAGGCTTCCTCGTGTAGGCGATTGGGGAACAGTCGAGGGCTGAGCTTGGGTCACTAGCATGGGTGAAGCGGCTGGCTGGGGTACGGCTGCGGGAGTGGCTGGTGTTGTGGAGCCCCCACTATTGGCACCGGCCGACTGCTGTTGGGGTTGTTGTTGGGATTGCTGTTGTGGGGGTTGTTGTTGTTGGGATTGTTGCTGCTGTTGTTGTTGTCCGCTGTAGTCGCCTGAATACCCGTTACAATTGAGTGAGCGCGGCGGCACGCTGCTCACTCGCGGATATCCAGGCGTGTCGTTTCCCGACATTGTCTTGTTCAGATCGCCAGCATTTAAATGTTGTTGTTGTTGCTGCTGTTGCCCCGCGGCTGGTGGTACTGGAACTGTGGACACTTGGCCGGCATAGCTTACACCGCCACCAGTTGCAGTTGGAGCAAATCCCGCCGCAACTCCTTGCAAACCAGCCACCTGATTTATGGTTGGAGCGCTTGTCAATTGTTGACTTTGGAAATCATAACGCTGCACTGGTGCTCCATATGGCGAGCGTCCATAATTGGGATCGAAGCCTAGTCCCGACTGGACATAACCATTTGATGGATACGCATAGGACTGGGTCTGGAAATCCAACGAGTTGAGTGATGTGATGGCTGGATTGTTCTGTGGTATTTGCTGTATGAACTGATTTTGCCAGCCCTGTGAAGGATCGGCCTGCCATGTGGGATAAAAGGCCATGGGTGCCTAAAAAAATGAATACATATATAATACTAATTAGTTATCTTTAACTAACAACTGATTTAGTAACTTAAAATTGTCTATTCTCGATGAATACTCCAAATTTAGTCACTTCGAATATCTACTGATCAAAAAAAGTGCGCCTTCAAATATGCTATGTTTGATAATTTTTTTTTAATTTTGAGCAGGGTCAGCTATAAACATTGAAAGTATCGTGACGGTTCTGCCCAACATTTTGCAATTATGAAAGTGAAATTGAAAAACACATAAATAACAGCAATAACAAATAAACACACACGCAGACAGACAGCAACGAAATCAAACAAAATATAAATTAACACACAACCTTAAAATGAATCTGTTTTTAATACTCTTGAAAATTCGCAAAAAGAAAGGTATATATGCTCATTAGAGTCTTGCAGTTTTAATAATTTCTCTGGTCTGATTTGTCCGATTGAGTCTACATATGGCATCTGACAATGCATTTTTGTTTCCTTTTTTAAAATTACAAATTTTGTGTTGCTTGTAGTCGATGTTGCAGTTGCTGTTGCCGATGAGAACTGTGTGTGTGTGGTTTTTTGATTTTGTTTTAGCAATCATTGATAAAAATCGAACAATGTTTATGAATGGACGAGTGGAGGAAAGAGTGTGTGCGTATTGGCTATTTACAACCCTTTCCTCTTCCATTTTTGTCTGTCTGCTGCTGTCTGTATATGTATGCACAGCTGCATTTCCTTTTGTCGTATGAGTATGAGTTTCCATTTAGTTGTGTTTGTTGTGTTATTTTTATTTTGTTGGTGTTGCTGTGGAATTCTGATTGATTGAATGAAAAACATTTTTACATGAAGGTCAATGATCGCAATGTCTATCTGCATACATTATATAAACATATGTGGAGACATTTGTATAGATATTTTAATTACAATTGGGTTTAAACAGAACAATAAAAAATGCCTTTTTGGCCTTTGCCTTCATTTTCCGTTCAATGGAGTGTGGGAATTTTTTTCATTATATATGTATGTACATACATATGTTTGTATGTTTCTGATGGTGCGATTTTTCTAATTGATCCGATTTTTACTTACCATAGGCTGTTGAGGTTGATCCTTCATAGTTTGAATTTGCGCGGTTATTTGATGTTGTTGCTGGTGTGGCAAATGTTGCTGCTGTTGCGGCAAATGTTGCTGCTGTTGCTGATGTGGTTGATGTTGCTGCTGTTGATAGAGCTGTTGTTGCTGTGAGTTTGGCTGATATTGCTGCTGTAAATGTTGTTGCTGCGGCTGCTGCTGTTGCTGGAAGTGTTGCTGTTGGGTCGGCTGCAGATATTGTTGCTGACCTGCTGCGGCTAAAACTGTCCCAGTTGTGGTGTTCGGCGACAAAGTTGTTGTGGTTGCTGTATTAGGCGTTGGACTTAGACGTGGCGATGTTGCTGATGCTGCAGTTGTTGCATTAAGTTTATTTGCTTTGGTGGAGGTTTTACGAGGGCGTGACTGTAGAGAAAAAGAAGAGAACACAATATGTTAGTTGAATACCGGTAATGTGGGTGCATGATGTTGCTGACCTTGACCATTACTTAAATCACCACTCAGAGCAATTTGAATTAAAACTATATATAAAAAATATATATATGTATATGTTCATTATTTGCCCAGTCGCAATCTGGTTAATTACCTTCCTTATATCGATTACATTTCAGTTGCTTACTAAAAAATGTTTTAACGAGGTAAAAACCTACTATTCACATAGTTTTTTTTTTTCGATTTTAATAAAATTGGTATGGTGAGAGTTTGTACAGTAAAAAATCAGTATGCCAAGTTTAATTGCAATATTTTAAATATTGGGCTAGAAAATAGTTTTTTTTATTCCGAGGCCGAAAGGAGGCATATAGAAATGTTCTTTATAACCAAACATAATGGCTCCAGCTCTTACATGTATGTACATGTACCTACACATATGCTTCCTTCTGCCTGCTATATACATATACTTTGGCGGTTTTGGTATACCATTTCACCCCATGGGTGCATGGTAAAAAAATTTATGCATGTACCACATAATCAAGTACGGCAACAGCTGCGGTTACCATTGCTGCCTTTAGCATTGTTGGTGACGGATTATTATGAGAGCAGTGGCGGATTCTCCACTTAGTCGATAATTTATCTTATTCGTTTTGTGGACAACTTTAGGGACATTTGTATGTACTTTGTAGTTACAAGACAGGCAAACAAATTGCCTAATCAAAATGCGATACGATAATGCTTGAATATTGCCAATTAAAGAAGGCTTAAAACACTTTTACCACAGAATAAATAGAAATTTGCATATTTGTATCCACAGAAACAAAACAACTGCGACACCCAGTTCGAAGCAAATCGTTTGTGCAAATTGGCAACAATAAAATGATTTATATATTTTACACATGTGTAAAATAATATTTTCCACCTCCGCCTGTGTGTGTGTGTGTGTGTTGTGTTCTGCCCTGCTTTGCTGGCTTGCTTTGGCCAGCATAATGCTATACAAATAAAAGTCCAACGAACAAATCCAAACGAAATCCATTCGAATGACCAGGAATTGGAATGCAAATGCCTATTCCATCCACCACCGTCTGCCATGCTCCTGCCCTGCTCCTGATCCAGCAATATAGCCAGGTGGCTAGGAAGGCTACAAAATTATTTAAACAAACAGTAAAGTTTGACTCTTTTTGAGACTGAGCGATAAACGAGACTTTCTCTCTACCAATTCTCTCTCTCTCTCTTGTTTTCTCTCCTTTTCTTATACATTCTAAAAATATTTGCTTAACCGAAAAGTATTTAGGTTTTTTTCGAAGTTTTGAGATACTTGTGGCGCAGGTGCAATAAAAATTAAAATAAATTTGCACGCAATTTAAAATTGAAAATTGCCAATTATTTTTAAAGGCAAACATGCTAAACATACATGTTTACACAGACACATCCACAAATGTGTCTATTTATGTACTATGTATGTACATACATGTATAAGGTATTAATTAAAATATCTCAAAGATGTTTGCTTAGCCATTTACAAACAACAGCAACAAGGAAGGCAAACACAAGAAAAAAAGAATGCCATAACCGATAGAGAGACGCATACATACATACATACATAGGGGTGCTAGTAAGGGGTGTTGTGGGTTAAAGGAAGAAATAATTATTGTGTGTGTGTGTGTGTGTCTGAGTTTTTTCTAGCTTTTGCTTTTAATGCATTTTCCCACTATTTACCAAGTTCATAAAAGTTAATTAAATGTTTATGATCGTCTGTTTGTTTTCGACTGCTTTTTCTCTATTTGTTTCTTGGTAAAATAAATAAAATTTTAAGTGGGGAAGTGGAGGTTGATGTGTAAAAGACGCAGCAGTAGAAGGATGGTAAAGATAGTGGGAGAGAGATTAGTAGAATGCAGTTGAAGGTTGTTATCTTTGGCGGCAACAACAACAATAACTGAAACGACAAATTCAACAATTTTACGTGCAACGAACTAAACTACTTTGGGCGATGTTTCAGCTCCTGAGTTCTCGCCCATTCTTCACATCGCCTTTCTTTACATACATATGTATGTACATATATGTATTTATATACATATCTATTTCTCTTTCCTTTCCTTTTCTCTCCCTTGAAGAGCCTTACTATGATGTCTAAAAAAATGTGTTCGCTGAGTAAGCAGCGATTAGTTGTTCCTAGCTGTGCGTGTGCATATTTACATTAACTTCATGCTCTTAAGTACATTGTACAAAAAAGAGACAAAATTAAATATTTGAATATTTTATTAATTGCAATATTTTCTATTCGACCTATTCAAGCAAAACTAGACCATGAATAAGCTGGTTTAGCCTATAACGTCCTATCGTAGAGTTGCCAAAGTCAGAATCTAAAATATACCAAGTTCTGCTTTGCGATATATAATGTACTAAAGGAAAAGCTAAACCAGCCCAGAAACATTGTAATCACTTACATACACAGATACCTAGACACACATGCATTTATGTATGTGTGTGGGAATTGTGTCATAGAAACTAGTTTTAGTTTTAGAAAGCGGCTTTAAGTACGAACATACTTGAATACGTACAGTTATGTATCTGTATATTTGTTTTGTACGCTCATATATCTTAATAACTATCAAGAATTTAAATTGTTCCTAAGAAAAGCGAAAAAAAGAAAAACAAAAAGGGAGGCATTAAACAAAGCAACTATCTTTCAGCCTTCTAACTAATGCCCCGTCCCTCTCTGGTTTTGATATTGATAAGACCTCGAACACAGACGGGCACTAGGGGCCTCAGCCAATATAACACCTCTGATGTGTGTGTGTGTGTATTAGTGCGTTCTGACTGCGTCCCATCATAAATTACACACATAACAAAGTATACAATATAAATTATTTACATATCCCCAAAGTCAAAGTTTGCTGATAAGGCAAACCGAAGGAAAGAAGTAAAAAAGAAAATGAAAAAAAAAAAAATTAAACAAAATGAACGCAAAATTTAATAGTAAATGACAAATGGAAAACGACAAAGAAATGCAGCAAGAAAAATTTATATAAATCAAATATTGGTACTTGTTTATTTCTTTACTTGTTTGAGTTGTCTCATGGATTTTGTTTTATTATCATTTTTTCCTGTTTGAATTGCGCTCATGCGGAGGAAAGGCGAACCCAGCAGAGCCTAAGATTTTCTCTTGTTTCTTCAATAAGGGAATGTTTTCATCGTGAATGGCACTGCCAAATTTGCTTTCGAAAATCTATTTACCTTTTAAAATCTATTTACACCGTCTAACAGTTTTTACAGCATAAGCAAAAACATCTAAGGGAAAATTAAGATTGGAATTAAAATGAATTTCATTACTTAAACCTAGATATATACATAGATGGAGCGAAAGAGTGTGAATGAAAAACAAAAGCAGAACAAAAAGGGATGACGAAGGGTTTTGCCGATTCTAACAAAAAGAGAGAACGAAGAAGTTTTCAATCATTTTTACTTTAAATGGGAAATGCAATTTCCTATGGCTCCCACACATACAGACACACACACACACACACACATACACACAAATACACTCACCTAGCTACCTTCGGGCTGCTCAAATATTTAACTTGTATTTCGTATTCATGCTAATTTTGCATTTTCCACAATTTTCTCGCCCTCATCTCTGGACTTCATTCAAGTTACTTCTTTCCCTTCTCCTGCTGTTCCTTGCTCCTTTCCTATGCATAGACAAAATGGTTTTGGTCCTACTTTTATTTCTTGTCCTGCAGCATTTTACTGTTCCATTCAGTTCCTTCTCCTGTTTGGATGTCTGTTTTTGCCCTTCTGCAGATAAGCACACACACAGACACATCCCAACACACGGCAAACACACAAACATGCATAAGTGCATTTTTGTACGTGTTGAGTGTGCGCCATAGAGTAGGCTACAGTTTATTTTTTTTTTTTTTTTTGTATTTTTTTTTCCTTTCTATGCCTTGTTAGCATGTGTCGAGAGTCTGTGCTACTGGTCCGTCCCTATACCACCACTCTTCTCTCACGCTTCTTGCTCCATGTATTTTATTCAATTTAGCTTTCAATTAGGCTGCAATTGTTCGTTCGTTGGCATTTGTCTTGCATTTTAAAACAGTTTTTGCTGCTGTCAGACAGACTAACTAGTAAAATCGAAATATGTTGATAAGAAATCGGTTTACTTAATTTAACACAATAGGCAATTTCGAAGCACACGCTGGGTGGTAAGTCCGTCTGCCAACCAGTCAGTCAGTCAAACATCAATCTGGCAATTTCCCGCCGAAATGGCGTTGTGCATTATTTTGATTGAATATTTGCGATAAATTAAATTGAAAAAGGCACAAAGGAAAATATTTCAGCAGCCCTGATGGAGGATTATAAAACGAATAAAAAGCAACCAAATGAGTTGTAGGCAAAGAAGCTCAATTATTTCAGGCTATATCTGTACACACCAGACACATAAGGACACACCAGAATTACAGTCTAAAATAGTCCAAATTGTGGGAGACTCCTATGCGGAAATACTGGGTTTCGTTCCATGGAGTTATTAATACAATGGGTAACCAGAATCCATCTGAGACTCATCCTATACAAATCGGATTTGATTTTTGGGATATTTGGTATTATATAAGGCAAAATTTAAGCTCTCACATTTTGTTGTTCTGGTTGACGGCACCAGAAAACTAGTTTTTTGCGTTTTTCCATCACAACTGTTGCTCAGCCCTCGTCATTCTCCTATCCGCTCCACTCTTTACCTTTTTTACCTCTTTCAGTGACTGTCTTTGTCTTTCTGTCCTTTTGTCTGCCGTTTCGTTTCGTGCTGGTTGTTGTTTTAATTATTGCCAGGCATGCCATTAATTTTGGCATGTCTCGAGTCGTTAACGAATTCCTTGGCATTTTTTTCCTTCCTTTTGTTGCCCCTTCTCCTCGCCTTTCCTTTCTCAACTCTTCGTCTCTTTCTTCGTTGGTTTTCTTTTATTTTTATGGCACGCCATGGCATGCTGCCAATATGTGCGCGTTTTTCTTATTTCTATTGTTAAACCTTTTATTTTTTCCTTATTTTAATTGAAATAATTTTTAATGTGTGGAAAATGTAGAATCTACAACTCAAATCCTATCGCATTCTGACTCGAAAATGTAGTTGTTGTTGTTTTTCCTGCAGTTTGGTCGTGACAAAAGTTAATTAAAAACTTTTTGATAACGAAGCGAAATCAGACTCTGCTAATGATGGCTAAAAGAAGAAGGCGTACATATTGACGACATATGCAACAAATCCTTGCCTCAGTTGAGCAAACTTCTCTTTTCCATGGACTCCTGCATCTTTTTGGGTCCCTTGCTTGCAGTCTATTCTCTTCCAAATTCTTTTCTATCTAGCCCATAGTTAGCCTTAGCCAATATATTAATAATATGTTTGGTCTGTTTTCCGATATTTGACCACGTATTTCGTGCCGGACGATAGGCGGCTGCGTCCCTCGGTCGCTAAGGCGGTAGGTGGTCATATCTCTGCTTGGGCTCGTGCGAAGCAGGCTTTGCCCGGGTGCCGCATGGCCCATTTGAACGCACTGCGCCCTGTAGGCGTTAACGTTCAGAACATGCGTCTGTCAAGTTAAAGACTAAAAAAGGTATATATTTTTTGTATATCCTTCTAGGTAAATTAAACAAAGTACTTTTCATCGATTTGGTTCAGCATATTGGGAAAATCTCATCCTTTTGGCATTTGGTCTTAATGTTAACCATTAATTTCGCAGCAGCTCAAAAACTCATTAGGACCGGCTATTGAAATATTAATATTTAGAAATGGTTGTTGGGTTATTTAGTTAGTTGACCAAACTTAATTACTTTGTTCAAGTACTAGTAAAAGTTGTATACTGCAGCAGCAACAGACGCAGCAAACACAACAACAACAGCTGCAAAATATAAACAATTATGCTAAAATGCAATATTTACGGCCTCGTAGACTGTTATGCTAATCACGTTGTTTATGTTTGTGTGCGTGTGTGCATGTATATTCCTCTTGTATGTGACGGTTGTAACTATGTGTGGGGCAAAATGTGCAAAGAGAAGAGACGAAATGTCTGTCTGGCTCTGTCGTTGTGTGTGCACTGTCGATTGTATTTGCATACAAATTGCAAAGTAGATGAAGAAGCAGTAGCAGCAGCAGCAGTACCAAGAACAACGGCAATGGAAACAGAAAATCACCAGATGATAAAGATGAAGAACGAGTCTTGCATAATTACATATATAGAATTTTCCTGGTGCCCACATAATGGAAAAATTTGTATGCATTTTATTTATATTATTATCAACATCGCTTTTTCCCTCTTTTTCTGCTCTTCAGTTTTGCCGATTATTTTAATTTGATTGTTAAGTTGACTTTGGTTTTGGACAAAAATTCAACATTTTCAGAGCTGTTATTGAAGCAATTTATGCCACATAGCATGAAACCTAATCTAAATGTTTTAGTAAAGATAAAAAGTAAAGAAAAGATAGAGCCAGATCCATTGTAATGAGAAAAAAATGGTAGATGCATTTTGGGGTCGTCAAAAGTGCTGGAATGTAATGTCGACGATAAATTGATACTTAAAAAAAAAATTAGCAGTGTATGTATGGTATAGTGCAATATTACACATACTCTCACACACACACACACACACACACATACATACATACATCTGAGCTAACTCTTGCTGGTTGTTATCCTTTTTAGCTGCACGCGATGGTCTTTCCCACTTCATTTCAGGCCTTCTACTACCATATTTAAATTATTATTATGCCAAGTCAACAAAAACTAACAACTACCAGGCAACAGACAACAACGAACAGCACAAAAATAATTAAAAACTTGTCTTAAATTGCCATAAATTCATGTCAAAGAGAACCTCGTTACTAGTTTCTGCTCTGCTCCACTCTGGTCTGCTTTCGTTATTTGTTATTACTATTATTTTTATTACAATCTTTTCTGGAACTACTGAAAATTGAAGTCATTATTATTATCATGCTTTGTTGTTTGTTGTGTTAGTGTTGTTGTTGTCGCTGGCAGCATAAACTTGTTTCCTGCATTTGGCCGCGATTTTGCCAAGTGGAAATTTCAACTACATAGCAATAGCAACTTTTTTTTTTGGTTTTTTACTAGATCAGCGCAAACAGCTTAGCTAATTGTTTGCAATTTTAGTCTTTTGTCTTGCACTTAGCCATGAGTCATGGTCTTAAGAAAGAGATAGAGAGAGAAAGCAAAAAACGCTTTGTTTCTCTTCGCCGGAAATTTTCGGTTTGGTAACTCAGTTTTGTAGCCCAAATTCGCATGAAACTGAAGAAAATGAATACAGATTGATGGCAATACTTGGAATACTTTATGCTAAACAGAAAACGCAATGAATCATTTTTCTAAATGGTGTCTCTCTCCCGCTCGCGAGTAAGAGTGATCTCCAAAATGTTCAAGGCGTAAATCTTTTGTATTCCTTAACGCGTCCAGATGTTAAGCAATCTTAAAATGACTTGAATGACTTTACAACGTATACGCACAGTGTGCTGGCTACACTAATTCCGTTCCGGATATTCTGAAGTTCATTATATACATAAATAAAAATGTTGATGAAATTTGAAAACTCGTATGTTTCAAAAAACCAAAAATTAAAAACACAGAAGGTGTAAGAAAACATATCGAAATATCGCCATAATACCATGACATTTATTACACAAGTAAAACAACAGATTCCGTGAACTTGACCGAAAAAATCACAGTTAACTGATTTTCCAAATTCGTATTTTGTATTTCCTGAATTCACATGAGCTTAACTCTTGCCAATTTTTATACTAGGGAGAACAAATAAAAATTCATTCGTACCAATTTGTCTTCATTTATTTTAGCTTTGTCCAAAAATCGATTCCCTTCTGTTGCTTTTTATCACTTTTTGATTTTACATTTTGCACACCTGTGCAGCAATTATATTTAGGTATGTATATACACTACCTCTCCCTCACACATTTCCCCACCGCCAGCGTACATACATATTTTAACCTTTGCTTGGCAACGTCAAAGAACAGCAACAAATTTTGTAAAAAATAAACAAAAAAAGCTGCCCCAACAACAAAATACTTCCGCAATTTTGATACTCTTGCAATTAGGGTATAAACATTTTGGTCTGACTGTAGTCCGGTGTATATTTCGGACTAACAATAAGTCGCACCGGCGAACATAGAGTTGGTCGAAAATAGAGTTTCTTGGAAGAATAGTATATTATACATATATCTAGCTTTCATGGGAAGCTGTGAATACTCTGAATTTAGTTCGTACGCTGATCTCGTTTGGAAGTTTTTCACTTTGATAAATCTAGTTAGGGAAACAGTGATATAAATAAGTGTATGCAGGGGTATTGCTGTTTAGTTTTTGGCGCGAATAGCAGTAACAACAAGAACTAGCAGAAGAAAAATAATAAAGACAACAAATATATCGCAGAAAAAAAACAGGTAAGAAAAACATAAACGCAAAATAAATATGAGCAAAAGGCAATAAAAACGTTTGTTGTTGCCAGAAAAGGCAAAAACTAAAAAAAAAAACAACAAACAGCACGTGAGCCGTGTTGTGAGTGAGCGTACCGATAGCCCAGGGGGAAATGTCTCGGCTGTCTCCCCCAATTCCAGCCCTATCCCAGTTCTTCCCGGTCGCAGTCGCAGTCCCAGTCCCACTTTCGCTACCAGTCGCTAAGCAGAAATGCCAAAAGCCAAAAAAGACCAATAGCAACTTTTGCAAGTGTTGATGAATGAGCATTTGTTGTTGCTGTTGTCGTTGATGTGTTGTCGTTGTCAAGTGCATAACAGCAACAACGGCTGCAGCAGCAACAGCCAAATGACTTAATTTACAATTGTAAAAAATGCGAGTCGCGTTTGCCGCTGCTGTTGTTGTTTTTGCAATTTTTTATGTCAACGACGTCACAACAACACAGTTTTTGTTGCTGTTGTTTTCGACGTGTATGTATGTATGTATGTACATATGTATGTTTGAATGCATGTAGTTTAAAGTTTTACTCGTCCATGTGCTATCGTATGTGTTTGTATGTATGCATATGTATTATGTATAGATATGTGTGTTTGTATGTATGTATGTGTTTTGCGTTTATTGAACTCGTTCTACAGCATGAGGTTAATTGACCTCGTGCTTAATGCAAAAATAAATATAATTTTTTACAGCAACAAAACGAAAAACAAACGAAAAAAAAAAAACCAACGCAAAGACAAATGGAAAAAAGGGTTATTACTGCTTGTATGTAGTTTGTTTTCTGTACTGTAAGTAGGAGAAAAGAGGTAAAGTGCAAAGCAAGCAGCAATTCAAAATTAAAACATTTTTAAAGTGAATATTATATGGTTCTGTACATCTGTTTAGAAAATGACTAATAATTTGTCTTCTGGGGAATTTCTAAAATCATGAATCCGGTGGTCTTAACTAATTTAAAATCATTCTTCACGCAATTCCCCCAACAGAGTCCTAATGGACAGGTTAATCAGGAAACCCCATACTCCTAGCTACAAATTTGAGCGGACGAACATAATCTACATGTGGACCCTTTGACCTGCATCTATTCTAAGTATGTTCCTAAATCCCTTATTACTATTCGGGGAGGCTCACTTGTAATATTGTTTAGCATTTTATTGCGAAATAAATAAAGTACTAGCACTAAAAGTGTCTATCAATCAAATATTTAATGTTTATTGGCTCAAACTTATATGTATGCATGGTCGCACATAGTGAAATATTCGCATTCGTTCATTTCTATGCAAATGACTTCATTATTTGGCATCAAGTCGAATCAAATTCAAAGCCGAATCTATATCCAAAGCCAATTCTAACCACCTGCCTAACCACACCTTCCTTGGGTTGATATGTACAAACGAAAAAAAACCAAGATTTTAGATTATTTGCTTGTGCTCGTTTCCCTCGCTGTCTTCTCTCCACCTGCTCTATCTCTCGTTCCCTCTCTCTTGCCTATTCTCTATTGTTTTGTTCCAGAATTTTGTTGTGCTTGTTTTTTTCTTCCTTTCTTCTTCGTTTTCTTAAAATAATTAGAAAATAATGTATTGCCTACTTTTAGTTCATTGAACTGAACAAATGGATTTTGTGGGGACAGGGAGGGGGGAACCGCCACGCCTCGAAACAAGTTTCAACAATTTCAGATTAGACAGAGTTTCAGGGAGAAGAAGGCAGAGAATTAGAATTGTTTATTAATATTTTAATTAGTTAATTTATGCCATGATTCATTTAGTATAATAATTCTAATAAATTCATCATGCCATTAAATATATGTAGATAATGTACTTTAAAAACTAAATACATAGTTACTTTAATTAACAATAATTTATGTGGTCCATGCCTCTTTCGTTCTCTCTGTGTTCTCTTCGTTTGTCTGTCTGTGTGGCTAACTAATTAAACACAATTAAAATGCTGCTCCTATATGTTAAGTTAAGTTAACTTTACTTGCTCAAGAATCGCTTCTTGTCTTCTTTTGTTTGTATTAAAACACACAAAACGAAAATGCAAATGAGCCAGCATAAAATATGAGAAAAAAAGAGAAGGAGCACAAGTTGGAGGAAGAAGTGAAGAAAGAGAAGGTTCACTGAACCGAGGTTGATGAAAGACGACAATATTTACATATATACACATCTAAGTATGTATATACCTGTAAGTAGTACGTTTTTGCGAAAAGTAACAAAAGTGAAATTCTCCAAATTCAATTCTGTGACTCCATTTGGAATCCTCTCAAAAAGGTTTTTAATCATTTAAAGCTAAAATTCGCCAAACAGACATACCTATTTTAATCCTTCATGTACACCCATATGTATTGTACATAGCAGTCAAGTCGCAAATAGTCGGAAATATTTTCTTTTAATCTAATATGTTCAGTAAACTCAAGTAAAATCGGTAAATATCCTACAAAGTCAAATAAAAACTTGAATTTCTTGTCTTTTCATTAGCTTAATCTCATTTTGAGGTATTGTTTTTTTTCCTGTGTTTTTTCGTCATGTTGTGGATTTCTTGCGTCATTAAGTTACTTAACCACTGTATTTAATTTCCTATAGTTTGCCTTATTGTCTTCAGTTGAGGAACCCACTGGATTCGAAGGCGATTCCCCGATTCTTTCACAACCCTCACTGCCCTGGCAACGCCATGTGAGTTAGAGCGTGAATCACTGACTCGTTTTTCTGTATTTTGTTTGTTTTTGTCGTATTTATTTTCGATGCGTTTTGGTTTATTTTTTCGTAAGGCGGAAATATAAAACAAATGTATACATACATACATACGTACGACCAGTAGAGCCACAGTAAAATTGTTTTTTTTTTTTTTTTAATTTCTTACTAATTGACATCAAAGTGGAAGCGATTTATTAATTCATTGTCCTGGTAACAATTGTCAATTTGTGATCAAATTGTACACTTACCTGCAATAAAAGAAAGAAAGAGTTATATTAGTAAGAGAAAGGATCATGGTGAATAAAAATATTTTTAAAATCTAAGTGCAATGGCTTTATCCCTCTGATTGCTTAATGCACATCCCTTTTGCTTTCGTAATTATATTAATTGATAGCAATTTATAGTGCCAAAGGCCAAGAAAAAAGCAGTCCACATCGTCATATCTCATCGCCACTCGCTACCTCTCTCGCCTTCGTATTTCTTGGGCCCTTCGGGTTAGTTAGTTGTTATCCTTGAAATAGTACAATGCCTGTCGGATCTTCTTTAGGAAGTTGCGTCTGTGCCGGAGGAGAAGAGCAAACTACAACGACATCGGACTGCCAGGTAAAACACTTAAGAACGACGATAAAAAAGTTTGTGGTATGTGTATGTGTGTGTGTGTGTGTGTGAGAAAATGAAAATTAAGAAAACAAAAAGAAGAGAGTAAAACAGGCTCGAAGCAGACAAAGGCCACGACGGATCGACGGACGGACATGGGGAAGAAGACAAACTGTTTTCAACTTCTCAGATTCTTTTTTCCTTTTTTTTACTTTGTGTTGTTGGTGTTTGTTCTTCTTTGTTCTGAGCTGCAACAACAACAGCCACAAAACTCGATTAACTCGACATTAATTTAAATTCGACATTTTCCTTTTTTCTTAGTTTTGTTTCTGTTTGGCTTGTTCCTTTTTTCAG
Source organism: Drosophila tropicalis (assembly GCF_018151085.1). Lineage (NCBI taxonomy): Eukaryota > Metazoa > Arthropoda > Insecta > Diptera > Drosophilidae > Drosophila > Drosophila tropicalis. The sequence continues at coordinate 202,679 of NW_027172614.1, read as the reverse complement.
TTGTTGTTCGGTTGTATTTTGGTCTTAATTTTGGCTTGTACACTTTTTTGTTGTGTTGTTGCTGGGCGTTTGTCTTTAACCCCATTATATGACATTTTTTTTCTCCACTTCTGGTATCTACATATCTCAGTTATCTCGTTTGTCCTTTCTCGTTCACCCTCTTGCCGTTAGCTAATTAAATGCCAGCGCATTCAGTGTTCAAAATTATATTTAGGATTTTATTCTACATGTATTTCCATTTATGAAGTTGTCCGGCAAATGGCAAGTGTTTTTGAAACGAGTTCTACTTCCGTTTTCTATCTAGAATGACAAAGAGAGCTTTGTTTTCTTATACCCCTATAAATGTAGGCTTCATTGCCTACATTTCATTCAATGCGGAGATTGCAGTGTTTCAAATAAATTTTATTATAAGTATTCGATTTATTTGTTGTTTATCTGTTTCAGCAGCATCCAATTTAGTTTCCTTAAGCCACTCGCAACCATTCATAGCCCTCCCTTTTACAAAATGTTAAGAACATGGAAAACTGTTTTTATGGCTATAAATAATGATATTGCCTGTAATTGCCGACAATTCATTATTATAGTAGGATAATTTAATATAAATGGACTTTACGTGACCTCCCCATTAGCGCAGGACAAAGCAAATAAAGACGTTGCCCCTGCCTTTGCCCTGACCAAAGCCGTTAATGTCGGACTCAGGACGGGGTGTTTGGTTCATGTACATTTTTATAGCCGTGTCGAAGATAACGAAAATCAATTTTTCATCCAAAATCTGTCGTTGGAATTTTTAGCATAGAAGTTTTTTAGTTTGGCATTGAACACATTTTCAAATGCACGAAGTATCATCAAGGATGATAATCACTTATGTGCATATGAACGCTCACATTGTATGGTCCCTCTGGCGATGCCACTTCCTGCCAATCAAGACATGACTTCAGCATTTTTCCTGCACTTTAATTTCATTTAATATACATAATTGAAATTTTCTCTCTTAAGGTTTTGCGCTTGTACTTCTGTCCATTTCCTGTCACTATCGACAATCTACTAGCACTAACCACCAAGTACCATACATTTACTCAGAATTAATCGAACCTGAAAATATATTCACATATAGAAAAGCTTGCCATTTCAAGTGCTGGCCGTCATTGAGATGAATATTAATAAATGCAAATTAAACAGATTCGAGTCATCAGTATTACTTATTTTTCTTTGTGAAAAAGTTAAAAATATGTTGTGGTAAAAATAGTATCACAAATCAAATATGCAAAACATGCTAAAATTGTTAATCAAGGACTGCTGATGTATGTATGTATGTACATTCGTTTGAACGTATGTAGAAACTTAAGTACATATGAAAATTAAATAGGAAGGAAGAAAAACGCTTAGGATTGTTGTTGCTAATTGTTATCTTCTCGGGGATGCGACGATTGTATATGTACGTTTTTTCAATTTTTTCAATTTTTTATCACAATAGAAAAGGACAATTTCTGGCTTTTGTTTTTCCAGTTTCATTGTAAATAAGAAGAGGAAAAAAATGCCGAGTCAAACAAAAAATGCGTCAATTAAATTTAAAAACTTGACAGGAAACTTGATTGTTGACTTTATCTTGGGATCGTCTACAGATACGAATGATTGTATACGGATGTGTGTGTGAGTGGATCGTCATTTTGTAGTCAGCCATTTGCATTTGTTTTGTCTCTTTCTTTTTCTGTCTAATTTGTTGGCAATATTTGTGGAAAATAAAATTAAACTGCAGTTTAAACAAAGCAAAAATTAAAAGCAAATATTAGAGACTTAGTCAGCGGCAAAGAGACAGAGAAACCGAGAGAGATAGAAATGGTAAGCAAAAGAAAGGAAGAGAGAAAGAGCGAGATAAAACACATTTACATATGCAAACATGACATAAAATGTTGCTTGCCCCAGCGTAGCAGCAGCATCTTGCCCCATGCTGACTCTGCCCCTGATTTGCAGTCGCAGTCTCAGACGGAGCAGGAGTCTGGGTCTTTTGCCTCTCTACAGGAATTTTAATAAACGAATGTCAATATTTGCTCAACATAAAGCAGAAAATACAACGTTCTCTGGATGGCATCTACAAAGGCTGAGAGGAGAAGCAGGGTTAGGCAGCACTAAAGCGGACGAACACAGTGCGACAGAGAGAATGAGAGGAGGGACTGAGCAATAGCTAAAGTCAAATTTGTGTCTCTTGCTGTTTGCTTTTTACTTTTTATATAGAATATACACATAAATGTATGTATGCATGTGTGTTTTGCCAAAACATTTAACAGTCGAGTGTAACTTTTTTGGCCAAGTCCCTTACGAAAAATTTAAGCAATTCAGTTAGCCTGGTAATTGAAATCCAATTGCAATTCAACTGATAAGCTGAATAAATTGCATCAGCTATATACGTACATATGTATGTACATACATATGTATGCGGATTTTTGATGTAAATGGAGCAGAGTGTCTAAAAAATTCTTCAATTTGCCTTAAAAATTTACTTGATTGAAAAGTTTACTTGACATTTTTAGAAAATTTTGTTAGATGAAATACTAATACATACTAATAATATGTGCATAGGTTTACATATGCTAACACCACTTGGTTGTAAAAAATAAATAAAAATTCTTCGATTTTTTGAAATTTTTCAAACAAAATGAAACGATTGCAATGCGAATCCTGCAAGAAAACAGAATTTTCACGTTACTCATTCAGATGGTAATACAACTAACACCTCAGCTAAGTTACTTAGCTTATCGATATGTACATACATACGTGTAAATAAACAGACACATTATCCTATGTATACACCAATATGAATTGTATGTGTATCTGTCGTTTTCATATACATACATACAGACTCTAGTTATCATCCGCCTTGGCATTACATGAAACATGCATATGTACATATGCATATGTAGGTACATTTACTCTCTTCTCTTCTCTCTTCTTATTCTGTGTAAACTGTGTCGTTATCAACACTACAAGAACTTTAAGGGCCTACATACAGCCCAATCGTCTACCACCCACCCCTTCTTTTTGTATATACAGTGGGAAAAACAAGCCAATTCTTCGACAAAAATAAACAATATCTTTATAAAATATTATATTTAAAAAGAAGCCGCATGACATTAAAAACGTGCAATAGTCCGCGTCAAAATAAGTCGAAAGCCGAGAGCTGTGCTAGTTAGAACAACTTATTTTGCGAGCGCACAACCTTTTGATTTTGCCAGAAGTCGCAAACAGTTTTGGCCCACTGTGTTTGCGCCACTTAATAATATTGTTTTTGCATTTTCTCTCCTTTTTATACCATGCACCCATGGCTGAAATGATACATTAAAGACGCCAAAATGACTGTAATACGCAGAAGGAAGCTTTTGCAAACCCATAAAGTCGATCTAGCCACGTCGTCTGTCCGTCCGTATAACACCTAGATCTCGGATACTATAGAAGCTAGAGTTATCAAATTTGGTATGTAGACTCCTGTAGTACCTACGGTGGTTAGGTTTATTTAAAATTTTTGCCACGCCCCCGGACTATACCAGCGGTATTTAGCGAGATAGGAAATGCTATGAAGCATGTAAAATGAATTTAATAGACATACAATTGGTATTCGCAATTTAAAGCATTTGGTCCACGCGGAGCATGGTATACCGAAGTCGGCGAGACGACTTACTTTTTTGAATTTTTTTTTGGTTTTAGCGTTGCTGTTTGCGTTATCAATTTGACATATTGACGTTGAGCGTTAAAAGTGCATTAAAGTAGCTCCAGCAGCAGATGCAGAAAAAGTTAACCTACCTCTTCCACATTTCCCTCTTCGACAACCAGTTTGTTTTATTTTATTTTATTTATTTATTTTTTTTTTTTTGTTAGGTTTAGTTTTAGTTTTTAGTGCGAATTGAACACCTGACACCTGACCCAAGCGATTCATGGTCACAAGTTCCGTGTAGTGATAAATATTCAATGACAAATTGTACTTCAAGTTTCGTAAATATCTTTTTGAGATAAAGACAGGGAAACCGAACTAAGAGTGAGTCGAGCTTAAGTAGTTGAGGTTGAGGTTTTTGCTTGTTAGCGTTTTTTTTACTATTTACTTTGTGGGTTTTCTTTGGTATTTGCAAAGTCATGGCACGACAGGCCATGTCAGTTGTAGGACCCCATACTACTCCGCCACGACGACACTAGACAGGATATGAAGAAAAAACCTTGCCTGCACCAATATATGTGCATATGTACATGCGTTTATACATGCATATATATTTAAATACATATACATAAAGTGCAAATAAAGAGATGATGATGAAATGCACTTAAACTGTAGTAAACTTTTCGCATAGAGACACGACCCACGATAACGAGTGAGAGAGGACGAGTAGAGCTTGTAAATAAAAAATCTATCTCTCGACTCATTCGATGTGATATCAAAAAAAAATTGAAATGACTAATTGCTTTTCCAGGCGATTAGAAATTAAATTCTTATCAGACCTCATTAGAAATTTTATTTTTTTGTTTCGCTCTTTTTAGTAAATAAATTGCTGAGCTCAGGTGACTAACTTGTTTCGAATAGTTTATGGTTGGATATTGCCTGCGCACATGGTTCGTTTTGGTTGTTCTTCTTCTGTTTGTTGCACTTGCTTTGTTTTTTGTTTTTAATTCATGGCCTAATTTATATCGACATGAGTTTGAAAACTGATAGATAACTATCAGTTTTGTTTCGTTTAATTATTTCACCAGGTAAATTTAATATGAAGTCATCATGTTTGTAGGTTCTACGATGTTACAAAAGACAGTAATTATTTATTTTTGTGAGTAGAATTTTGGTAGCTAGCTTTTTCTTCTTTATCTTCTATGTCTATGTCTTTTCATATCCTTGCAAAAAGGATATATCAATTTAGGTCAGAATTGTGCAACGCCTAGAAGAAAGCATCTCCGACCATATAAAGTATATATATTCTCGATCAGGGCGACGAGAAGAGTTCATATAGCCATGTCCGTCCGTCCGTCCATCCGTCATAAATGATAAAGATCGGGTTACTATATCGTATAGCTCCCATGGATTGACAACAAAAGACTTGCAAGGGTATAGAAACGTCGACGCGGTCAAAGTTCGCCCCGGCCCTCTGGTTATATTTCCCTCCTTTTGCTCTCTATCTATAAATGAAGTCGTTGGCAAAGTTTAGCGCATAATATCCAAGGCATAGTAATAAATTTTGTAATAATTACCTATTATGGCTTTACTTGCAAGTCGTTTACTGTCGTTGCTGTCTGTTCCGAGGGCAGGTCGAATACTACTGCTTTTACAATTACAATTTTTCCTCGAACAATTTTAACTGGACTTGATAAGTTTTTATTTTTGCCTTAAAAATTGCTTAACAAGCTTATTTTACAAAATTTTCTCCTTTTTTACGTATTGAGTGCCAAGTAAATTTTGAAACTACCATTAAGATAACATTCAGCTTGGGTCTGAAATGGCTAACCTATAATACAGCCCTCCATTTTGATACCCATGTATGCATGTATATATGTATTTTCCATATATCTATATGTATGCACATTTCCGTAATGGCCCAACGACAACGATGAAGAAGAAGAAAAAGCAGAAGAAGTTGCACAACGAAACACAAAATAAAAATGGCGCACGAAATTGCGAGTAATTTATTATTATGTCCTAGATTACATGAAAATTGTTTTCTTTCGATTAAAAACTATACACACAGACATACAGTTTATGTATATATATGTACATATACATACATATATATATTTATGTATGTATATACTAGATATATGTATATGTATGTAAGTGAATAATGTAGCTGACTGTGTAGGGTTATTAAACTTACAACGGTAGTTTAACTTACTCAGACTGAAGTAATTTGAATTCAACTATTTAATGGTTATATATGTAGGTACATACATATCTATGTATTTGCATATATGTATGCATGTACATACATATATATTTATGTTTTAAGTTAAATGAAATGTAAATATAATAAACGTAAAGCATAAATCCAAGCATGACAGTTTTTGTTGTCTCCACTTGAAAGTGAGCTGCCTCCTGTCCCGCAACTCCTCTAGTAGCCTTCTCCATTTCTGCGAAACTGGTTGCAACAACTTTCTATAGCCTCATAGATATATAAATAGGAGGAATTGAGCAAACAGCGGGCAACAGCAGTGAGCGGGAGTTAGAGGGGGGAGGGAAATGGTGAGGGATGTATGTATGTATGTACATGTACATACATACATAGATAGTTTTCTGAAGCAGCTTCCTTGTAGCATTTTGCGAAATCTTGAAGAAAAATGCTAAAATAAACCTAATATATTCCAGTTAAAATATATGCCAACCTGGTTTCATTTTGAGAATTGACAAGTTCAGCCGCTGATTTAGGACTCCATTGAATATATGTGAGTGAGTGTTCTTCCGCGTTCACGTGTGTGTGTGTATGTGTGTACAAATATACATATATATACATATGTGTGTGTGTGTGGTGGGTTTTTATCTATTAGAACCTAGTTTTCTTTCACTTCAGCTGCGTATCGTACATGTATGTATGTATGTGCAGTATTATTTATGAGTTTGTTTAGCTTTTGAGGTCATTTTGTTTTTGCTCTATCACCTCATTACAATGATTTATATGTATGTATGAACATACATGAACGTACATACATATATATACAATATGTACGTATGTAAGTACATGAATACATAAATGTGTTTATATGTATGTATGTAGGTGCAGACAGATAAATGTTCATCGTGAAAGTTATAATAAAGTTTAGTTCATTTCTTAGGAAAATATGCTCTAAATAGTCCAGCGAAAACAAAGATACAAAAGTATCATTATGCAAAAAACGTGGATGCAACAGGTTTTCAAAAAGTTGACTCCAAAATTCTAGTAATTGTTTAATGTTAAGCAGGATAAAATGCATAGGAATGCAATTAGTTGAAGATATTTGTCTGCATTTCCGTTTCATTTTTGTTACTTAAATTTTTCCCTTGCTCATCACCAAAAAATGCGCTTGGCTAATAAGTTTTTCAAGCAAGTATTTGTTGTTTGTAAGCTTACTGTTGCAATAACACTAACAACATGCAACATGCAACAATAACAATTGAAAGTTCAATTTGGCTGTGGAACGAGCAGCAGCAACAACAAGTTTGTTGACTTTTTCTATCTTTTCTACTATCCTCCACCAACTGGCATATGCCTTCAGCTTGCTGTTATTTTAATGAACTGCACGATGTAAAACTTTAATTTATGTATAAGAGAAAAATATAATTTAATGCCGGAAAATGCATAAATTTTCATCAAGTTTTATAACAGAAATACACACACCACAACAGCAGCAATGGCCAAATTTTTTTGAATTTCCAATCGACAACAAAAAATGTTTAGGCAAATGTTAGTGTCGAGTATTTGTTTGTTAATATGAAAACTTTCTTTGTACATTACATTTGAACATATGGTTGTATGTATGTGTATATACATATACATATACATATACATATACATATACATATACATATACATATACATATACATATACATATACATATACATATACATATACATATACATATACATATACATATACATATACATATACATATACATATACATATGTATGTATTTATGTATATTTATATTTGATTATTATAATATTTGCGAAAGTGAAATTATGTAAACACACACAAAAAATGACGTGAAAATTTTACTTTTGTTGCTGTTATTTGGATTCGCGTTTAACATGAAATATATTTGCAATTTTTATTTGCAAGCAATTGTAAAAGATAGCCTTTTCTCTCTGTCTTTATTTTGTTAACGATTTATGGGGGTGCTCAAGGATATAAAAGAGCAAGAGCTACAGCAGGACGGATAGGGAGATATTTGCAGCGGTAGGGAGATGTCGGAAATAAAATGTGAGAAATTTTCTTAGGAGAAACAGCTGCGAGACCAGAGATTAATGTGGGGGTAACAACAAAAACATACAACGAAGGGTTGATAAGAAATTTGATTAAAAATTTTCAATGAAAGGAAGCGAAACCTGAAACAACACATCTTGCAGGGAAGCAAAAGTTATGAGCTGGAATAAAATGGGCAAGAATTCAATCAAACTGAACCCTATTAGATGTACATATATGAGCTAGTTTCGTATAGTGAAAACCCTAACCATAATGGGCAGAAAGATCTTGGAAGATCTTTTTTGTATCTATGTGTACGTATGTATGTATATCCATCATAACATTAACAGTGAGTTCTAGATAGAGTCAACGAAAATTGCCGAGTAGATTCGTTTGATACGTGAGGAAGAAATTGAAGTTGGTGGTTAATTATAACACATAACCCTTTTTCTGTTTGTTGACTCAATTATAGTTTTTATTTATGCAACAAAAAAAAAAAAAACACACACACACACACTTAGCAAACTTTTACATAGATTTATAATCATATACATACATATAGCAAAACTTTCCTTTACAAAAGAAAAATGAAATAAAAGTTGCACAAAAAATTTATGACAGTTGGAAAAAAGTTTTTTTTTTACTTTACGAACTACAGTCGAAATTCTTTTTCGAGGAAAAAAAAGAACTATGAGAAATTAAAGGCGTGGCATAAGTATGACTACTTCGTATGTACATATGTATGTATGCCACATGAGCTTGTTTGTATGTTTGTGTATGTGAGTGGTGGCATAGAGGAGATGCTGCTGCAACAGAAACTTTTATGAATTGAATTGCATAAATCATGTAAAGTTTTTTTGGGGCACCTCCTTTGGCCCAAAAAGGATGGATAAGACTTTAGGTTGAGAGCTAAACCTGACTACTCTCGAGAAAAGGGGTATAAATATCTAGTGACACGGAAATGCTAACATAGTAGGCGTGCCAAGGCAAAAGGGGCAAACTGAGGTAGGGAAAGGCGAAATGGGGAGCAATGTATACTTGATATGGTAATTTATTATGTTTTTATTGCTTTTTGTTGTGCGATGAGCAAAAAGCTGGCTGGTTGGTTGGTTGGTTGGCTGGGTTGCAGCCCTTGATGGTCATTAATCTTTGTTATGGCACACACACACACACACACACAACACACATACATATATGTATATACAAACATTCATGTGCAAATGAGCAATACAAAAGTCTTTCTCTTTCATTCACACATTATCCTTCTTTTGTGCGTAACTTGAGTCGCGGCCAACAAGAAAATGTTTCTTTATATAAATATACATACATATGTACATACATATATACATATGTATATACCGATATGAAATGAAAGTTAAGCGCAAATAATTGTCTTCATACCAGAACTCACCCGAGACCACCTAAATGAGCGATTCCTTCAACTATTTCATTCGTGTTATCAAAAATCTTGTAAGATTTTTGGCGGAGCAGTTTCACACAAGAAACTTTGTACCCAATCCGTTAAGATACTAAAATTAAATGCCTTAAAATCAAACGAAAGTACTGAAAAATACATATATGATGTATGTACATACATATGTAAGTCGAGAGCAAAGCCGAAATGGAATTCGATAGAATTGATGGATTAAAGCGATTCGAATTTAGATACGTGAAAACGTATACATAATATCTGTAGATAAATGTTGTATGTATTTCTGCGGTGAACTAATAAATTAATATTTATGACCACGGTTTTCTCTTTGGGCCTGTGCATAATTATAATTTGTTAGAATTTGTACAGTTTTCGCATTGTATTTTTCCTTTTCCCTTTGTAGATTTTTTTCTTGTATGTACATATATTTTGTGTTATTTTGAATAAATTTGGTTTTGCATATTTATTTTTGTTACTTTTTGTTGGCTTTAGGCCATAAAATTAGTGCAAATCCACATAAATATACATTTATGTAAATATGTAAGTATGTATCTTTAAGATGCACATTACGTACGTGTATGTGTGAGTAATCTATGTATATACAAATGTGATATGTGCTCGTGGATGTATGTACATACATACATCAATACATACACACGTATTACACACTAGTTCTTGTTTCTGCTGTTGCTCTTTATGCACTGTTTTTATCTCTGTTTTCTCTCTCTTTCCTTTTTATTTCGTGCCATTTCAGCGAAGCTCGGCAACAAAGCATAATAAAACTAATTGTCTCCGCTTCGCTCACACACACACACACCGACACACACACATACAGATAGACAGAGAAAGAGAGAGTGAGAGATAGTGAGAGGAAGAGAAGCAGGCCACATGTTTGCCATATTTTTGAGTCGCTTCCTTAGTCTTTTGCCCGGCAAAAGTAAAAAAGAAAATTAAAGAAATTTTTTTTCTTTTTAACGCTCTGCATTTATTTTATTTGTGTGTGTTTTCTCTCGCTCTTTCTTTAGTTCTTTGCTCTTCGTTCTTCTTGTTCTTGCTGCTTCCCACAATGTTGGGTCGCGCCTGAGTAACAAAATTTATGCGACCCGCCATTTCGCCATTTTGCCATTTATCCGTCCCGCTTGCCTTGTTTTTTTTTCTCATCCACTCCATTTCCCCATCGATGGGGAGGTCTTGGCTCAATGCAGCTGCAGCTGTTTTTTGTTGTTTTTGCTATTACTGCAATTTCACTTCATTAAAAATTCTTGTTTTAAGTCTTATGTTTACTGCAATAAGATCTGGATATATATATATGTATATATATTTACACCAATCCGATACATACATACATATGTCTGTATCCATCTATCAATGTTAATCTTGTATGTACATACATATATACTCTAGTCAGAATCTATCAAAAATGTTCTCCATTAGGTCAAACTGTTTTGATTTCAAGGCTATACGTATTTGTTGATGATTTTTTCATACACCGAGAGAGATACTATATGCCTTAAATCAATATAATACAGATGGACAATTTGAAACAAACTTGAAAGTTTAAGGACTATAAACCTGATTTTTTTTTACATTTCAATCACACATTCTGATTTGTAACAGACAGCTTTCAGGCAATCCTTAGCATCTCATTATTTCGTTTACAATAACGTATACGCACGGTGTGACAGCCAAACAAATACCATCCACGATATTATTCGGAAGAATGGGTTTTTTTTTTTTTAGCCCTAGGTTTGGGTCAAATGCAGCCTACTAAATAAGACAATTTTCAGGATTCTTTCTTCTATGTGAGTATACCATGTGCATACACATGTACATAATACGTATACGTTTGATTCAAAATAAAAATAGAGATAAAATTTGTTGTATGATTGGGAATCTAAACCTTAGGTTAAGGTCCCAACCTTAATTTAATAAATTTTTCAGTTGGTCTGCCTTATTATTCATCAACATTTCCTTTTTTCAAAAAACAAAAAATGTAAAGTTATATTCGCAAATTTTCGCTATGTGCCATTTTTTCCCTCTATGAGAGGCAACTTTATTAAATCATTAAATATGACGAAAAAAATGAAGGCATGCGCTTTTGCAGCAAATGAATTATTAATAGACACAGAGGCAACGCGTTAAGAAGTAGAAAACGTTGGGTAAGACTGTGGGTGAGCGAGCAAATGAGACAGCCATAGGTGGTTGGAAGGGATTCGGGATGAAATTAGTATTTTGGGGGCAGTATTTTTAAATCTTTCCGTTCATAAGAGAGAAGCTTCTTCAGATTGTCATCTGTAACGAGAGCAACTTTTTCTGCATTAATTATTGGTTTCCCTTTAATAAACCTTTGCAAAGGGTATTACAAAATCGGTCATACACAACTACCCGTCGATCCGTCCGATCAGTGCATTGTTTTCTCTCAACTTTAGAGCTGTTCAGTTCAAACTATGTAATTAAACGTAGTTTTAACGGGATGTCTAGAGAAGAGACATTTCGTCCCAGAATGTTATCTCCACTTTGTATTTGGTGTTTTCATAACTCCTATTTTTCATTTCAAAAAGTCTAAAGTCATAACCTTTCTTAAGTTTTGTTAATTTTTTCTTTCTTCTTTTTGCCTCGTTTGAGTAAAATCTATTGTCACGACCTTAAAAGTTTATGTGAAAAAGTAGCAACATTTGTCGCTTGATTTAATTAACAAAATTATACATGAAATTATTCTTTTTAGTCTTGGTTCATAAGTAAAAAACTTTTCTTCCCCCAAGATGAAAAAATTGGATTTCCCAATCATCTTTAAACATATCTATGCTATTCATCCCCCTCTTGGTTGTTCAGAAACCATTCCCGTATTTGTTTCTTGTTTTTTCAGTTAGGGTTGTTCCTTAGGTTGTTTCGCCATGGCTCAACAGCCGCAAAAACAAAGGTGAACGCTAAAATCGATCAATAATAATCTTATACAAGCTGAGTTTAAAGAATTTCAAAACACAAATGCCATTGTCTTTGAAAATGATTGATTCACATTATATTAAGGTTTTTCTAAAGCTTATTGCAAATGCCGCGCCCGAGAAAACTGTGAGGCAATCAAAATATACATAAGTGCCCTGCTATTTACCGTCTAGGATGGCATATTATTTCCAATTTGAATAACACAATTTTTCCAGGTCGAACGATTATCAAATTTGTTTATATTTCCTAATATTTCCATTCTTTATTGGACCTATTTCATTCGTATTCCAGTATATCAATTACAATTGAATAGCAATTTCATTTGATTCCAATTTCACTTCAATTCTACTGCTGCCTCAGTCGACTTCAGTTCATATATAATTATATATATTGTATTTATCTTGAGCTGATAGGTCTGATAAAATATTCTTGAGCATCCGATAGATGATACAGATATGATAAGCACCTTAGGCTATCCGATATACATAGTTTATTTTTCACTTACTTTTTGTTGCTTTGTTTTTGAGCAAGGGTTTATAAAGCTGCTATCGGCAATTTCGAGAAAATTGAGAGAAATCTATTTCTTTGGCCCTTCAGTCCTTCAATGGCTATGGCAAGTCAAGTTTTCCAGATAGTTTTTTATTTGATTTACTGATTATTTGATTAAATGTCTCAGTTCGGTTGATTTACAATTAATATTATTATTATATTATAGGAGGTTCATAATATTTATGGCTTGTTGTTGTTTGTTGTTATTTTAGAAATAGATTGCACGGAATTTTAGTTACGTTACTTTGCTTTATTTAAGTTAAATATAGTTTACTACGTATTGATTGAATATTTATTTAATTATATTTTTATATGTTTCATTTCGCTTTGCTGTCTTATTGTTATTAAACAATTATATTGTTAAATTATTAATTTTTTGTTGGTGTTGTTGTTGTTGTTGTTGTGGCTGTTGGAATGACATTTTATATTTGCATTTTCATTTAATTCTCAACTTCTTTTGGGCGCGTAAATTTATTTTCGCTGTTGATTTCATATGTATTTGCTTTCTCAGTCCCACCTTTGGCCGTCGTTCTTAGCTTTCCTCTCTTTCTTTCTTTAAATTTTTTGGTGATAACGAATTCAGAATCAGAATTTGACTTTCTCAATTGGCAACTGCCCCAAATTTCATTAGTTGCTTTTGTTTGTTCTGTTTGTTATCTTTGAAGCGGAAATAAACAATCAATTTTAGTTAAAGAATTTACACACTAGTACACACACGCACACATGAGCACACAGACACACACATACACACACACACACAACACACAACGTGATCTATCACACGAAAAAAAAATTTATATTTTTTGCTTTCTTTACGTTTTACAAAACGAACTTGTTTGAGAAGAGAACATTTCCGATTACAATGATCTTTTCAAGGGGAATAGGATGGCCGATCAGCGGGATGAGGCTAGGCCTTGAGACAAAGACAATCTCACAAAAAAAAAAAAGAAACTGAGACTGAACTCAACTGTTGGGAGAACCGTTGAGAAGCAGCAGCGTTAATATTGACGCGCTTTGAACAACGTTTCACGTTACGTCCTCGAGGAATCGCGTTTACAGAATGAATCTGAATCTGAACGTGGAGTGTAAGCAGCGTAAAAGATACAGATACGACGACGACGGCGACGACAACGACGACTACTACTACTACTACATCAAAGCAGCAACATTGAGCACTCGGTGTGAGTGTGAGTGTAATTGTGATTGTGGGTTTTGTTGGTGGTGGTGGTGGTAGAGAAAGAGAGAGAGAGCGCATGCGAGCGCCAGCTGAGAGCCGAAGCCTGAAAATAGCCCGAAGAAGACAAACCAAACGTGTTTTTGCCGCGATTATTGCGTTGGGGAGATTGTGAGAGAGAGAGTAAGAGCCAGCCGCCCGTCCGCGAGAGAACCGGCATGGTTTTGGACGTTGACGTCGACAGAGGCAGTGAGACTCTTTGTTACAGATGCACTTGTGTGTGTGTGTATCTGAGTGTGCCTATGTCTGCGCCTATGTATGTGTGAAGTTGCTACGAAAAAAGGTAGTAAAAATAACTGCGGTAAACCCAGAATTATACAAAAAAAAAAAAAGAAAAAAAAAAAAAAAAAACTTAGAAAACGAAAACGCAGCAGCACGAAAACACAAAAACCAAAAACAGAAGAAATTCAACAAAGGCTTAGGCCATTCCTGGCTAAAGCGAAGGCGGCACCCCCCTTTTCTTTCATTGCCTTCCTGTCTAACGCTTAGGCATTTCGTCTTACAAATTTTGAGGCTGGAGTTTAGTTAGGTTTCGTACTTGTTAGAATTTACAAAAGTAAATTATTGTGCGAGAGACAAGCTAGAAATTGGCAAAGTAACCTTTTTTTTGCTCAAACTTTTCTAGCATAGGATAATAGTTATATACATATACATACATACATACATATTGGAGACTTTACAGAGACAAGTGGATAACTTAATTGAAACCAAGTTTATCGATTTAGCTTACCTGCAACGAAAGAGCAAAATATATTACAAAATATTAGTAAAATTTGTAAAATCAGTAAATTAAGGATCTAATTTCATTTACATATCTAAATATACATACATATACATACTTGTACACACATACATACAAATGGATTAGCTTTTCAAATAAAATATGACCAAAGGAGATGTCGTCTGTATTATTTGTTAATTTCCATTGAATTGCAAATGGAATACAATACAATCTAACAAGGATTCTAAACAATGTTAATGATTCCGATCACTTTGGTTTGCCATTGCTAGTGTAATCCCCAAACTTCCCCTCGATTAAAGCAAATTCAAATTTAACTTTCATTTGAAAATTTTCATTCTCATTTTGTTATTTGGTTTTTATTTTGTTGCTGTTTCCTTGGTCTTTCTCTCATTTTGTCTGAGTTTTGTTTTGGTTTTGCTCTTTTGCCACAACACACTCATTTGAAACAAGAAAAAAACTTTAACCGGCAATATTTCATGCCACCTTACCGCTCGTTCCTTGGCATTCCTCTCTCATTTCACCAAGCAATTTCCGCCCCCTCACGCAAACACACGCACACACACACACATACACACACACACACACATACACACAACGAGCTAGAAAGAGATAGAAATTTGTGTGGAGTGAAAAAGTGGCTTCATTACAAATTTCAATTTTGTTTTATTATTATTTTTGCTTTATTCTCCTTTTGCCTTCTTCTTGCCCTTTTTCCTTCTATTTTATTCTGTGTGTATGTATGTGTTTTCTTTTGCAGTTTTTTTTTATTATTATTATTATTTTGCAAAGTTTCCTGGCCATTTCGGCATTCCCTTTTTTGCTCCGTCTGATGGCCCGAAGGACATGGAAGATGTGTAAGGAAAACAGTTTTTACAACTTCGCATACTACCAAGTGCGACTAGATATTCTTAAAAAGAGTCACTCGCTTGTTTTTTGACTATAGTCGAATGAAAGTACATATGTTACTTCTGTTTCATTACATGAGACCAAACTGGGATACGAATTTCTAACCGATTGCATGGAGGTTTCTTTGTTATCTGTTTTTTTGTTTTTTAATTTGTTTTATATCCCTTTACTATACTATGTTTCTCGCCATTTTTACTCTCTTTTGTTTATAATGTGCTTTTGTCGTAGCTTCAGTGCAACTTCGTCATAAGTTTAATTTTTGCATTGGCTCCCCTTCTGCACTCTACCCATATGTCTACTTCTTTCACGAGTTGAGGGGCTAGCAGCAGCACCCACCATCATCGACCTCTTTTCTGCAGCTGAAAGCTGAAATAGGAAGAGAAAGAGAGAAGACAGAAATATGCTGCGGAAGAAGGGGATCTCGTAAAGGCGGTAAGGCGGCGGGAGACAACGCAAGTTGGGGCAGCTGCAGCATATGCCGGCTTCTTCTTCCTTTGCTGCTGCTCCAAACCAAACTGCAACAACGCCAATACACACACTTACACACACTCGTTGTCAGTAAGAGAAAAAGAAATAGCAAGTGAGGCCAATAGAGAGAGGGAGAGCGAGAGAGCGTCATCAAGTGTGTGTGTGTGTGTGACAGAGAGCGAAAGAGAGAGTAGCTAGCGGGAGAGCAAGCTCGCGCGAAATAGCAGTCAATAACAACAAAAACAACAACATCAAATGAACGGACGACTACGACATCGACAAGCCTTTGGGGTCATTATTCTCTTCGAGGCGCTTGCCGCTGACGTTGCTGCAGCTAGCTAGCCTTGGTGGTTGTTGCTGCGCTCGCACTCACAGACACACAAACACATAGTCTCCCCAAAATACGTGTGTGTGTGTGTGTGTGCTTGTATGTGTTGTTGCCTCTCCAAACAATGTAATAAAATTCAATTATTCTCTTGTGCGTCTTGCACTTTGTTTCGTCTTTTTGTTTGTGTGTGTGTGTGTGTGTGCTGCGCGCATATCGCGAATATCGCCACAAAATGCCAAAAGCGAAAAGTACAGGCAACAAGAAGCGGCATTGAGTTGGGGGAGCCCTGCTGCGCCGCCGACGCGATTCACACATACCTACATATAGTCACATATAGAAGATGAATTCACGTACACAGCTCTTGCATTTTCTTAGTAGCGTGCATAGTGGGCTTAAGGTCATGTCAAAACAATGATTTGTTCACGCAAATCTAAGAAATCGTAAGAAACAGATCGGATCCATTCATGTATTGAAAACAATTGACTTTACAGACCGTTTTCAAAACTATACTTTTGGGGGCTGTATAATGAATTATGAAATATGTATATCGATTTCTTTTCTCTTTTGTTCCTTTTGTTTGGCTCTTTAATAAGATAACATTTGGAAAACGCGTCGTATACGTAACGTAATATTTTCTTTAATTTTCTTAACTTTTCTCTTCCTATGTTGGTTATATCCTGGCCAATTTCCTGTAATTGACAACCAGTGTGCGTCGTTCTCGTCGTCCCTGTTGCTGCACTTTGGCGTTGGCGTTGACGTTCTTTTTGCATTTTGCCTTTTGGCTTTTCCTTCATACAAGCTGCGCCGCATATAGCTGTTGCTGTACTCGCCACCCTCTCGCACCTTCTTTTCGCATTGCCATCCGTCAACCCCACCCACCGTTACCTTGTCTTCTTTGTTGTCTCGTCTGCATTTCTGCTGCTGCCGCCCTTTTCTGTTTTATCTTACGTTTTTTTCTTCCTTTGCTTTTAACTAATTTCTGCTTCGTCTTCTTTAGACTCTCCGGCTTTTCCTCGACTTCGCCTTCTGCCATGTTTTGCCAATTTTCTTATTTTGTTAATTTTGTTTGCTTACCATTTTCATTTCGCTGCTATTTGGGGGCTGCTTGCATTTGTTTTTCCACCCGCCCAGTGCAGCTGTTCTATCCCTGTCTCTTTCTTTCTCTCTTTCTAGCTGGTCATATCTCCTTATTCTTTTGCTCTGCTTGAAATGCTGCTCTCTGATCATGCGCAGGTGTTGCATTGATTGTTTTTGTAATTTAAAAAATAAAAAAACCAAAAAAAATGCTGTAAACTTTCGTCTCCTCTTGGCAGGTACCCCTGTCGTTTCTTAGCTGTTTTCCCTCTATCCTCCATCACGTTAATTATGGTTTCTCGAATTTCTACTAATCCTTAGATCCAACCCCAACATTCATCATTTCAGATTTTAAATAAAAAACAAAAGTTCCCATATTCTGAGTGCTGTTGTAACCGCAGCTTGCTTTAAGTCTCTGCCTTAATTTGCTGCCAACTTCGTCGCCAGTTCCAGCTTCAGCGTCGACGTCGTCGCCGTCCATTTGCCTGCAGCGTATTTTGTAAATTACATTTCCGGCAATAAATTTGCATACCTCTGCCATCTTTCTAAATTGCTATCGTTTGTTAAAAGAGCCAACCAAAAATTCTCCGACCCACCCTCAGTAAAAAGTAAGGTGTATGTATGTATACGTAAATGGGGTGGGCTGTCGTGGAGTAGCAATACACCTTACCACCACAGCAGTACCGTTTTATTCCTACCGCATCTTCTTCAGGTATAGATATGTATATCCATATACTTCATCAAAGAGAAGAAAATGAGAAGAAAAGTTACGAGGCGAACGGCATTTACTTCATTGATTGTTCTGCAATTAAAAGTTCACCTTAGTACGAGGAGTTCTCTAACACGGGTACTAGATGACTTTCACTGTTCCACTCTTTCAAGGATATTCACAAAACTTTTTCTGTTTTATTGTTGATTTTTTCTGTTTTTTTCGCTTTTCGTGCTATTTCGTCTCTTTCGTTGCTTTAAAAGCCAACGATTTGAGCCTTGGCGCAGGATTTTTCAGTACAACAGGTTGTTGCATTTCGACTACGTGACGATAAAAATAGTTACTGTTGTTGTTGCTTTGAGCTTGCATTACACGTATCCGCCAGAAGAGTAGCACCATCCCAACCACCATCACCGACATAGCCGCAGCCCTTGCCAGTGGCAGTTGATGTGACTGTGGGGGAAGGGCTGGTAGAACGTTACCGTTTATATAGGTCGACCAACTTTTGCGGCATGTTACTTTTGCTGCGACTACATAAAAATTCAAATTGCGCGGCAGTGAGCAACACACCAATTGCAATGCAGCGACTATTTGATACTTTATTCAAGCTAAATAGTACAAATTCAATAAGTTTCGTCTAATAGACAACTGCAATAAGACTTATAGGAAATTTCTGTTTCACAATGCATAGTTTTCTAGATTTCTAACATTGAACTACTCAGTAATGCTAGTCTTATGTCAAAAACATTGTGACTCCATCAGAAAAACAGACTATAGAGAATTTTGACCATGTTAAGCCCAAGTCAACCATTCACCGATCGGTACAAATTGTGTTGTGTCGGGTAGTGTTGACAAACAAATTGTTACTGAAAATAAAAGTGCAAATATCCTCGCGGTATAAAACTTTGGTTATTTTTTGTTTTTTTGTTTTTTTTTGTTTTGTGGACCAGGTCACAAAGTTGGTAGCTGCATTTTTCCCTAGACCTGCAAAATTCGGTGCCAAAATGTCTGTTTGAGCTGAGTTGTAGAGAGACTTTTCTATTTTTTTTTCATTCCACCCGGTACACTGCCACTATACGCGGCGTATGAGTAATGAACCTACGTTCATGTATGTATATGTGTTTGGGAGAGTGAATGCAGCTCCGTAAGTGTGTATATCTGTGTGCGTTTGCGTGAGAGTTCATTCATCGTCAATCGGCAGGTGTTGTGTTTTGTGATTTAACTGGCCTTTCACTCCAACTCCAATTTCAACTGCTCCGTTTTTTGTACTCCGTCCTCCTGCCGCTGTTGCCTAGCAATGTCAGTGAATTTTTGTTTGCTGATAGTTTTGACCTCGTTTTGTATAGCTGTTGTTGTTTTTGTTTTTGTTGATGTGGCCGATTGCATGCGTAATTGATGACGTTGACGCAACAGCTGACGTTTGTTTAAGCCAGTAAAAGAGAGAGATAGATAGAAAGGAAGCCGGAATGTGAAAATAAAACCAAACGAATCGTTGTTGTCCGGAAATAAGCACGCAAAAATGGCGTTACTTTTTTTTCCCCTTTTTTTCTGTTCAGCTTGGCGGGCGTCATGACGACAGCTGTTGGCTGGTGGCTGACTGGTTCCTGCGGGGAAGCCCTTTTTTTTACGAGGCATCAGAAGTCAACGTATTCCATGCATTCATTCATAACAAATTTTTTCTTTCTTTCGTCTCCAGCAAGGTGTAGGGAGGGGGCGGCACGAGACGACTTTCAAGTTCATAATGTCAACCTTCACACACAGAGAGCAACAAAGAGCAAAAAAGAGATGGTGGGAAGGAAAAAGTGAGGTTTGGGGAACCGTAGAAGTCAACCTTGTCGTCTAGGAAAAGCGTGAAACGTTTAGCTACTAGTCACCGTTTAGAAAAGGCTGCAAAGCTATCGCCCAGACACAGACCCAGTCCCGTGGTTGAAGCCAAAGCCAGCGTTAGAGTTTTGCCTTTTGGCACACCAGGAAGCCAAAAGAGTCTGCGTCGTCCTCGTTGTCCCAAAGTCCCAGACACGTATCCCCTCTAGACTCTCAGGGGCAGTAACAGCCACCAATTCCTTTGTACGCTGCAACATTTTTACTTTCGCACGCGTTTGCTGTGACAACGTTGTTGCATCTAAAAAGTTTCACTTGATGAAGAAAAACTTGGTATTCTTTCTGTTTTTATTTTTTCTGTCCTGATTTTTCCACTCTTAGCAGGTTTTATTGTTTTTGTTGCATTTTTTTTTTTGTGTTGCTTTTTCTGTTACGTAATTCTGTCTGATTTAATTTGAAACTAGCCATTTGCGAGTTAGGAAAAAACTTTTAAATATGTTTACCGACAGTTGAAGACCTTTAATTGTTTTTCATTAAATTTACTGATAGAATACCTTCAACCGTTACTTGAGTAAACTCAGAAACAAAAGTACTTAGTTAACTTCATTATCTGAATAGAATGGAATGGCCTTAATTGAAATCAAAAACAATTTTTAAACATATCTAGAGCTGTATAAATTTAAACCATTATGCATTTGAGTTGCTTATTGGTGAAATTGCGTTTTATACGCCAGTTCATTGACATTTCTTATTGTTTTGTCAGAATAGCTAAGACTCAAAATCAAAACAACAGCAACTTTTTTTTTTGGTTCAGAGTTTCCTGGGAGACGCACCCAGGACATGGGTCATGGAGAAAAAATCAATATGCCTCAGACATACAGCAGCTCGCATTCAACTTGTGACGGGAGTTGAGAGGTTGGGGGTACAAGACAGGGGTAGCAAAATTGTTGTGCCAACGCGAACAACAACAATAAGACAGAGACAGGGCCACTCCTCCTCGTGGCCGCTTTGTCGTGTGCTCTTTCTCTTGCATTTACTTTCATCGGCTTGTGCGCTTTACTCCTCGTCGTTGTCTCGTCGTCAACATCGTCGTCGTCGACGCCGACGTCGTTTTCGTTGTCGTTGCCTTTTGGCGTTACTTCCGCTTTGCATTTTCCACTTTTTGCCCACCCGGCTTCGTCTCCAGGTCGCCATTTTGACTAAGCTCACATTCGTCGCTCGCCGTTTGCAGTTCGCCACTCGCCGTTTGCGTCTCAACGAGTTTGCGCTCAAATTTTTGCTACTTTTGCTTTGTGCCAGAGTTTCTTTTCCTGATTTTGCGCTTTTGTTTCCATCTGTCTTCTTCTTCGCCGTGTGTGTGCGACCTGCGTTTTTCTTTTTTGATTTTCTCTGCAGAGGCGTGCCATAATTATTTCATCCTATCACTCCCCCACCACGTGAGCGTGGCGCCTTTTAGTAGGCAAAGAAATATTTATTTTTTTCTTCCAAGACATTTTACTTTCTTTTTTGTTTTGTTTTTTATCAGCTGCCTTTTATTTCGCTTCATTTCCTTCCTTCCTGTTTCGCATCCCTTTTTTGTCCCAGCATTCCTGTGGCTTAAATTGCTCTTATTGTTGTGAACGCGTTTGTGTGTGCGTGTGTGTGTGTGTGTGTGTGTGTGTGTGTATGAGTGCGATCCTGCTCCCTGGCCTCGGTAATGATTAAGGGTGGGTTTTTCCAACCAGCTTCGTTGTCGACGTCTCTTTCGGCTGGCGGCTGGTGGCTGCCATGGCGTATACGTTATTTTATTACATCAAATGTTTTACAGGCACTTGGCTATGCTCCTGCTTTCATAGCTGTGCTGCTGCTACTCTCTCTATCTCACTTCATCTTATTCTGCCCATCTCACTTGCTCTTGTCGCTGGTTCCTTTAATTTCGCTTCTCTCTCATTGTAGCTGGCTGCGGTTGCGACGCTAGCGCTGATGTTGGCGTCGTCGTCGTCGTCGTCGTCGTCGTCGTCGTCGTCGTTGCTGGTTGTCTGCTTCTTCCTGTTCTTAATTGAAATTTGCGGCTTGCATCAATATTTGCTTTTTCCTTGTGTTTTCCACATTATTAAAAAACAAAAAAGCAAAAAAGGCAAACAAATAATTTTGCTAGCTGGCGCAAGGTTTTTCCAATATCTTTAAGTTTGCCTTTAATTTCCTTTCAGTATTATTTCGATTAATTATATTAGCGCAGCCCTCAAATATAATTGAAGGCTAAAAATTTATATTTCCAGTCCTATCATTAATTTATATTCCTATTACCGTTCCCATTTCCATATCTAACCATAGCAGTCTCTGAAATGCCAGGGACAAAACTCTCAGTCCAGTAATTGTCTTTACGTCCCACTTCTTCCGCCTGTCTGTCTGGCTGGCTGCCAGGCTGACACTTGGGGCTTGAAGGCCACATTCTGCTACACACTTCTCTCCTTCACCTTTTTATGCCCCCGACCACCACTTTGTGCCCCTCCTTTCTTTCACTTGGTCGTTTTCAGCTCCAACTTCACAATGATGTCTCATCTCAGTTGTTGCTGCCGTTGCATTTTGTATGCGAAATTTGCAACTGAAATGCATTAATCAATCATTCATTAAATCAATCAATCAATTTATGTATTCCTCGCGGTTTTTCGTATTTGTCTTTACTTCTCATATATTCCGCTCTTTCGTCCTTTTTCCCCACCGCTATCTTTCCGATTTTCCCTCTTGGCTCAGTTTTTTTGTTATCTTTTTTAGCCAGTGTTTGATTGATTACCATTAATAACTCATTTCTTTTTCTGTTAGTTGTTTTTGAAATTTATTTGTATTTCCTACTTGTTTGAGTTGAGAATGATGAGTGGCTCAATAGCAGACGAGAAACTATCAAAATACCATAATTGGATTGGGACTTGGGGACCTAAAAGAAATGATGGCTCCAATAAAAAATATGGTATAAGTGCTTTGACATGACAACAATTTCTAAAACCACAAAACAGCGACTCTGATTTATAAGTGCTTCATATGATAGAAGCTTATGGATAATTATAAAATTCGCAAACTGAGATTATTAAAATAATCAATTTAATAATCTAATAATTTCGCTCACTCTTACAAGCACACGAGCACTTTAGCACCGTCATTGGTCAACTTCCAACTCTCACGTTATAGCCCATCAAGTGACAAAATTGTATACGAATAACTCTTCTGTCTGTTACATTTTAGCGACTTCGCCAGTATCCAATGAGTGCAGGGTATACAAATAATTGTTGGACTGATCTAACAAAATCGGCAACAATATTTGTATGTTGCTTGCCTATTTTGGTAGAGTATTGGTAGACAATTTATAACAAAATCTATTTTCTTCGTTCTTACACATGTTCTTACTTTTCCTGTCTCTGTTTATGCCTCGCTCGGTCGTCTCTTATAATCTGCCAGTGTACAGCATTTGTATGTATTTTCCTCCGACATTAAGGATGCGCAGAATATCCTGCGGCCACATTGTCAATAAGCCCATTTCCATGGAAATTCGCGAAAATTTGCATGCAAAATATATTTACTATATATGTATGCATCAATGTACGTGTATGTATGTATATAGTATGTACGATACCGAGTTTCAACATGAATATGCATATATGTTTGTATGTTTGTCGTGACCATAATATGCGATAAATATAGTTGATAAAACTTACCTGCAAAAAGAAAAAAATAATGATTAGCTAAAAGTACAATTTTTAAAAATGAAAATAATTTTATAGCTTGTTGAAGGAGATGATGCCGATGCTGATGATAATGATGATGATGATGCCAATATTGATGGCAGAGAGACAAGATCCAGAAAAGAGAAAGGGGGATAGAACTGCAGAAAAAACATGCTAGTAGAGCGACAGGTAGTTTAATTTATGTGATGGTGATGCTGTTGTTATTGCTGTTGCTTTTGTTATTTCATTTTGTCTTTTCCTTTTGCCTTGTTTCTCTCGTTTCGTTTGGTTTGGTTGGCGTTCCTGCCATTATGCTGCGTCGTTTTAATGGGGGCCTCCGACCAACAACAGCAAGTCACGAGCTGCTCGCCAATAACAATGGCAGCAGCACAAAAAAAATAACAAAAATAAAATAAAAATAACCACAAAAACAAAAACTACAAAAAGAAAAAGCCAAGGAAAAAAGGATAAAAGGCAAATAAATAAATAAATAAAATTTGCAGAGCGACAGCAAGGCAACAGAAACAATTTTGTCTGTGAAGTTGGCAAAATGAATTCCACCTCCGAACCCCGCCGGGCCAAAGCTCCACAACCTTTTAACCAGTCCTTCATCCCTGACCAGATGCCCCAATCCTCTCTCATCACTTTTCAACCCAGCCTTGCCTTGCTTTACCATACTAAACAAAACGTGACCGCGCATTTTTCAATGTCAGACAAGAAATGTGTTTTATGCGCGTTTTGTTTTTGTTCCCGATAACTTTAATTTTTACAAATCTTTCTATATTGTTAGGCCAGTGAGTTATATACAATCCCGATCGATAACTTTAATTTTTACAAATCTTTCTATATTGTTAGGCCAGTGAGTTATATACAATCCCTACATTAAATGTATATGCAATACATATGTACATACATACATGTATGTATGTACATATATATCTCAAAGTTGTTTATGTAAAAGAAAAAATTCTGTGCAATATTTGTGTTTTTGGTCGGTTTTTCGTTTTCTTTTTTTGTTTATGCCATAAAGAATTTACGCTACATAAAATTTAATAATTTCATTTTTTATAGTCGACAAAACACACACATGACACATACACAAACACGATACGGCAAGCAAGCATCAGTATGTGCGCGTTGAATTATAGCATACTTTTAGGCGTGTGCCATGGCAGGCACATTATTTCAGTTTTTATGGGTTACATAACGAGCCAGGCGGAAATAGAGAACGAAAAAGCAACAAAAACAAAAAGAGTGTGTGAGTAAAAAATTTAAGGACAGTTGGAAGACACAGTTGAAACAGCAGGGCAAGGGTGGCAGGTGCTTTGGAAAAGCAACTGATAAGATATAGTAGGGGCAATACATTAAGAGCATCAAATTTTCGTCAGACAAAATGTATGGGATATTTGCAAAAAATCGATTACAAATTTCAACTTAATTTTAAAATTCTTGAATTTTGTTGTCATTTATCAGTTAGGAATCGCTGTATATACTTCACAAAAATGTCGGAAACCCACAATTGATTATTTCGATTGACTATTTTTGATAAACTTTCTTAGGATACCTATATGAATGTGTACATATGTACATACATATGTATATAAAGGTATATTGTTAATTAAATACAATCCAGAAACTGAAACTCGTTGAAATATTCTTTCATGTGGAAATGGAAAATATTCATTTGAATCATGAGTCGGACATTAATTTCATATATCCCTTGGAATGTACTCTTATTTCTCTGTTTTTTAAAATATGCATATTAAAGGAAAAGCCCATTAAGTTTGGATCGCACCCTTCTACCTTTCCCTTCGCTGTGGACTCAGTAAACTCCCGCACCTTTATGAAAGCATATTTAATGTAACTCTCCATTTCTCTCACACTGTATCTTTGCCTCAGAGTGTCTCTATCTTTGTTTCTCTTTCGTCGCCATCTTTTTGTCTCGTTTTTGCGTTTCCCATTCGCGTTAATATTTCACTAATGGCATTGGCTGGCAAAATTGCATTACGCTCAAGTTGACGTTGACTCATTTTAATTGAATTTTAACTTCAGTTCGAAATTGAATTACGTGCCCTGGCCAAGATAGAGACAGAAGAAGAGAGGCAAAGAGTTGGCATATGACCCTGTATGGCTGTCCTAGTGTGTGAGAGTGTATGTGGAGGAGGGGTGAGTGTTTCAACTGGACCATATGAAAAATGTCGCTGCAAGTAATGGAAAATAAATGGCGCGAAATGCAAACGATGCGAAAATTGCATTAAGTCAGTGTTCATCATTTCTTTTCTGTCAAGCGGCGGAAGATTAACGAAAAACGAGTGGGCTAAGCTACTTTCAGACGTTCCGAAGTATATATACCCTATCTAGTTTTTTGTTAACGTTTTTTTTACATACAGGTACATGATTAAGTTGTATCTTAGTAATCATAATTAATTAGTAATTGTATCATTTAAAAACAAATGAGTTTTCCTGACCACTCGTTTTTTTGATATCGTCACCCGATCTTGAAAATATTTGGAACAATCTAAAGCGAATAGTTGTTTAATGTTTGATGAAACTTGGAACTTGGCTCGTCATAGCGTTCAAGAACAAAATCAAAGCCATTTGCTTTGATTTAAAAATGCATTATTGGTGCAAATGCAATCAATTTTGCACTTTCTAAGAAAGTACAAGTAAAATGCAAAAATGGGGCGAAAAATGAATAAATCTTTTTATACTTATAAACATATGACGAAAAAATATATGCTCACGATGATTTTAAGCAATAATAAAATAAGGTAAATAAGCAAAGTACCCTCTTTAGGAATGTATAATTCTATCCAAATAATTCCTGACGCTCCCATTAAGATTAGATCCTGGCTACGCCCATGCCCGCCGAGTCCAGCCCTTCGCTCGCATACGAGGTCATAAAAACGCAGCCGCCAGCCTGGTCAACTGGAAAAACAACAACCAACCAATTCAGAAGTGAGGACAGGCTCAGAGAAGAGAGGCACAGTCAGGCTCCAACTCTCCAGCCTGTTTTTAGGTCTCTGTCTGGCAGTTGAATCTTCGTTTTTTTTGTTTTTTTTTTTTTTTGGATTTTCGCTTTTTTTTTTTCTTGTATTGTTTTTGCACAGCCGCCTGGCCAATTTTTTTGCTGTTTGATTTTGGACCTTGCCAAAATCCTTTCGCTTTCATGCATTTAAATGTTCTCCTGGTCAAAAGCACAGCCAGAAGCTAGTGCAGAGAACAGTTCAGGGGGATTGTTTTTGGTGATGGTGGCTGTTGTAGGGCTACGGAGAAGAGTATGTGGCAGAAATGGCGAGACAGTTTTTGGGCGACAGCGCAAAATTGCTAACAAAATTTGCATGTGGTCAAAGTGTTTCGAAAGTGAAATGGCAACGGGAGGTGCGATGGAGTCCAATTCAGTTCAGTTTAGTTGGGTTTTTTTTTGTTTGTGTTTATTAATATACCATACTCAAAGTCGACTAATAACTCAGCCCCATATCTCTACCCACTTGCGTTGTTTTAATTGCCTGTCTGTCTGCATTCATATTCATATCAAAAGGGATAAAAAGAACTAATTTTCCATTTCAATTTCTGTCAAGACAAAGATGGGAATCTTATAAGGCAAATACGGCTTTTTTTGCTACTATTATTGTTAAAAGAGACACGGCAAGAAAAGAGCAACGGAGAAGAGAGAAATATGACAAAAAACAAAATGCGACCATAAACTACAAATCATCCAAAGAAAGACAAAAGCAACGACTGAACAGAGAAGACGGAGATGAAACGGGGGAGAGCAAAAAGACCAAGCAAAAGAGAAACTAAATGCATAAAAAACTGTCTAAAAATTCAACATAACTTCGAATGATTTATGGACGCCTGCGAATATTTAAAAGGTACAAGAAGACCGAAAGGCAGCACAGACAGACACGGACGGTGAACGAGAGCGGAGCTGTGAGTAGGGGGTGCGGGCAGATGTGGAGGATGAGAGATGAAGCGCAGAGGCTAAAACAAAAGAAATACGACAAACAGCTAAAGTTGTGGGCAAAATATTGTGATGCTGCTGTTGCATCTTCTGTTGTTTAGACTCGGTTGATTTTAAGTGCATTTTACAGCAAATAACAGCAACAAACACAAAAACGAAAAAGGACATAAAAGCTTAAAAAGGGCATGAAATAACAAGCAGCAGACAACAGCTACGAGAAAAATACAACACCATAGAAAAGTGATTTAAAAAAACAACAAAAAGATTAAATCAAGGATCTTATGAATATCTATAGAGACCTAGTTTTATTGCTATACTTTCGCGAATCGCTGCACGATTTAATAAGTTCCCTGTAGCGTCTCAAAATGTGTATCAGTCTAGCACAACTTTGGATGCCAATCAGAATTGCACAGCTTTGGTTAATGGTGTTTAATCAAAAATTTAGTTGCTCATGGCGCTAGTACCTACAAATGAATATATGTTTAAGAGTAGACTTGACTTGAGACCGCTTTTCCAACTCAGTTTGTGCGGCTTTAAGGCGCTAAGCTTGGAGATCTCGCTGTAGTGTATTATTTGACAATGCAATGCAAATAAAAAAGTAGAAGTAACAGAAGTAAAAGAAGAAGACGTTGACAATGGGCTCATAAATTGCATTTTCACTTTTTACATTTGCCGTGCTCTTGGTTGTCTTCTTTTTTCCATTAATGAACCTTTTTTATTTGCCCATTTTTGTAATATCCCATTATGAAATTGATTTCAATTTAAAGATTTTAAGTGAAATACCCTATCTTTTGTCCCTGTTTTTTTCGTTTGCCTTTTTTTTACCATTTTAGAAATATCCGGCTGATCTTGATCTTTCTGTGCAAATCTCTCAAGTGACCAGTCAAACAACAACTGCTTGGGGTCAGAATATTTCATGAGTCTCTGGCATTCTTTTCTTTTGTAACATCTTCTCCTCCTGTTTCACCTATTCCTTTTTCATCTTCTTCAATTTGTGATTCTTCGTCTTCTTTTTTTTCTCATTTTTATAATATGCATGCAATTGTTGTGTATATGTGGCTAAAAATATGTTTAAATCGCGCCCAAAGCAGACTCGAAAACTCGTTTTACCACAGAGACGGAGCAGGAACTACAGCGGGCGACAGAGTGGGGTCAGAGCCAGAGTCAAGGCGAAAAGGCAAGTTAAGTTTCGCGGCCTGCAATGAAGTTTAAATTGCAGCTGGTTTGGGTAACTTGTTGTTGTTGGCTCTCGACTCACTGCTTACTATTGGCCGTGACCTTTTGCAAGTGAAATAAATGCTTTTTGGTCCCACAAGGAAGCATCGAGGTTGTGGCAGAAGCGAAAAGAGAGGCTGCGGATTGTCATTATGTTAGGCATAAATATTAATTAAATGTTTTTTAAAATGTGATGCATACTTTGAGGCGCCATGACGCATACATACAAAAGACAACCAAAAACTGTTAATAAGATGTTAAGTAAAAATCTGAAAACGCGGATATAACAAAAGCTCAAGAAAATGTTAATAATATAAAAAAATGTTTATCTCATGGCTACACAAAGGCCAAAATGTAACACTTTTTATTTTCTCTCTTACTGTCTTCTCCTACTCTTCCATTAGTGTGCTTCGCTCTCTATCTATGTGTGTGACTCTCATCCTCTCTATCTCTTTCTCTTTTTTGCCACAATTGTACCCTTACTAAGCTCGCGACCAGCGTTCCCTACAAAAAGAGAATCACCGAAAAAAGGCAAGGCAAATTGAATTTTCCCTGAGCAAAATTAAATTTTCCAAGGAAATTGAATTTTTTGATTAGTTTGCTTTTTGCATCTCTTTCCAGCATACACACAGAGTGGAAAGCAATTGTTGAATGAAAAGAAGTTACAAAAGAAGGTCGCGTGGTATATGATTTAAGTTAAAAAATCCAATATCATTAAAATACTTAGCATTTAAATAACAAATATAAAGTTTAACAGTCAAAATATTAAATGTCTGCTGGAAAATTTTTCGATTTGAAAACTTGATATAGTAAACTACTGGAATTATCTTCAGATATTAAAAATTCTTCCAATTCCAAATCTAAAAAACCTGGGTAATCTGGGAAAACTGGACAATATAGTCAAATGGTGAAGTCTTTATGTTATAGGTGTTATCGGATATAACATTTGATTGCATTTTCAACGTTGCTGTTTTTTGTGTTTTGTTCTTTGGGCAATAAAACTTGCGGTTCAGAAATAAATCAAAAGGGAATACAAGACCTATAAAAAAGGAAATGACTCGGGCGCAGCAGGGAGTAGCCCTGCACCAGGTAAGGAAGGGAAGGTGGAGTTGGTGGTAAAGGAAAACGAAGTAGGAGGAGGAGGCGGAGGAGGAGAACGAAAAGGCAATTTAATGGCGTTACGCCCGCTTCCTTTTGTAGCAACAAACGGCAGAAACAATTCGTGGCAAGTTTTCAATTCCGAAGTATTTTTAATTTTCTGGCATTTTGCGCACTTTTTTTCTTCTGCTTTCTGAGTTTTTTTTTTATTTTTTTTTATTTTTGTGTGTCAGTAATAAAAATAAAAATAAAAGCCAAAGAGGAAACGAAACGAAAAACAAAACGAAAACGTGTACCAAATTTGCGATTTTAATTAAATGATATGAAAATTGCAAGAAGAAAAGAAGCAACGAGAAAACAGAGAATACGGTGGAGACGGCGGAAGAGGAGACGCAAAAGATGGAGCTTGGCAGGGTCCCTTGTGGGTGAAGGTGCGGCCCCAGTTCTTGAAGGAGGTGAATTGGCTTTTTCACATTTACGAGTGGCTGTATCTGTGCGATGCAATTATCTTCAACTTTGCGACATTTGAACTGCAAAAGATGAAGATAAAATACTCTCCCTACCGATTGCCATTCCCAGATTCATTTTCATTCGCAAAACTTCTCTTTCTTTTGGCATTAAATAACCCAAAGCAACACTCCGGATGACGCGGTATTCAAAAATAATAAATAAATAAAACGGAGAAATGTTTTTTCTGTGTGTGAAACCACACCTATATCAACATCTTCTCTGACTTCTTACTCCCCCCGATATCCCTACTCAGGGTGGTAAACAAAAAGCAGTCAAAGCACAAATGTTGCACTATAAAATTAAAACGGAGACTCCTTAAACATGCTAGTTTCGATATTCGTTATTGAAAATTTTCGCAATTGTTTTCGAACATATTAAGATTAGATTGTATTTAATTTTTTTTTGTTCATCCTCAACCTTGGGGTCGATTTGGCGCCATTTATTGTCATTTCCCATAATCATTAGCCATTTTCATTTCCGGTTTGGGCAATGTTTGAACATTTACATCACATTTCATTATATTGTATTCATCATATCATCATTACCATATTTTTATTATTTCGGATGTCTGTCTTAGCTACTAACCCTTGTCTGACCTGGCCCGCAGTGACCCCTAAATTCAAACTCCTTCCACATTGTAATAATTACGGCAAATTTTCACAAAAATCAACAAAAAGCCATAAACAATACCCAGTTTTTATCGCACTTTCCGTATTTTCATATTTTCTCCTATGCTTATGTTGTTGCTGTCTTCAGTTGCCTGGACTTCTTGTTAGTTTTGCTGCGTGTCGTTTTGGCCTTAGTTGGTGGTGTCCTTGTTGTTGCTGTTCCTGTTGCCTCCGTTGTAAACTTTATGCATTAATTTTACATTTTCCTGGGCAGGAAAAACCACCAATATTCTGTGTGTGTGTGTGTGTCTGTTTGCATTAACTTGCCACATGTAAACTGTACGTTTATTTATTATGGTAGCCAGCCACGCCCCAAACTCCCTGCAACATTTGTGATGTTTTATATATGTACATATATATAACTATATGCACAAACAACATGTGACACACACACACACACACACACACACACACTATATATTTATGTAAACGTGCATATAAAAGTTATGTAATTATCCAAAGTTTTAATGCAACCATGTCCAGATATCTGGGAAACGATAGTCACTTTTGCTCGATTGCCATTTTCTGCTATTGGGCTCGCCTAGAGCATACATACATAATATAGTTTGGGCCATATCTAATTGTAAGAAAAATATGCATTCATATGCATACATATGCCACATCTTATAGTCACAAATCTAGTGTGTAATTTCCATCGACTTCAGAACATACCACTAGTTAGAGAACGATTATTATGGTGTCTGACCTGATGAGAATGTTTTAAGATCATTCATACTATAACACATATATTTTTTTGTTTTCTAGAGAAATGGAAATGAAATGGAACACATGAAATCCACACATAAACGAAATCACATGGTAAGTTCATGAATTTAAATTTATTTATGGATTCATTAATTAATGCATGTCATAGGAATGATGAAAGAGTGTTTAACTAGCTTGAAAGTATTTTAAATTATCTCCGATAAATATCGACCCACCGACCGAGTTGTATTCTTTTTTTCGAATTGCTTATAAATATCCCTTATTTGCATAAAATTCAAATTTAACTGTTTTTGCTTTAGACTAGCTATTTATTTTTCTTTGCGTTTCCTACCTCATCCTTTATATCTTCTACTTTTTTTTAGTAAACTTTTTCCCTCGTGTTGCCTTTTTACTTTGCCGCATGCTCTTCTTTGCCTTGACTAAAGCGCCAGTCGAGTCGAATCGACTCGGCCCGGTATTTTATGATGCAATTTATTTTATATTCTCCTTCTCTTTCTTTCGACAAAAATTTCTTCTTCTCTTTCTTGATTTCCACATGAAGGCAAAACTTCAAGTGGAAAAGAGGAGCAGTAATAACAGCAATAGCCACAACAAGAACAGCAAGAAAAGCAAAAAACAATTTTCCTCATTTTTTATATTTGCGTTCTTCGTTTTGTGTTTTCCATTGTTTCCTTATTTTGTCTTTTGTTCTCTTACATTGCTTATTGTTTTTACTTTATGTATCTTTTCCCTTTGCCTTCTCCTTCCCCCCCGCCACTGTCCAGGACCATCGCTTTTCACGGGCTCCTTTCGATCATTTCGCCTTGGGTTTTTCTTTGTTTGCCTTTCTTGTTTTGCTGCTATTTTGCTGTTGTTGTTGTTGGCAACACATTATTTATATTTATATTGTTTATTTTATAGTTTATTCATGCAAATTGCAATAAAAATTGCCTGTTTTCCTTTTTCCACTTTTGAAAGGGGGAAAGGGCTGGGTTTGTAGAGGGGAAGCTGTTGGCCGGGGGAAAAATCAATAAGCTTCATTCAAGCTTTTGTTGCTTCTCCTCTGTCTGTTTTCCTTTTCCTTTTGCTATTTTTGCTTTTTAATTTCTTATACGCGCATTCAGGTGAATTATTTATAAACCTGTTTCTACCCTCTCCTATCCTCGCAAGCTTAGCTAACAACAAGCCTTTGCTCCTCAAAGCAACATAAGCAACAATTTTTATGGCCTCTTGTTTAAAGAGAAAAAATACGTAAAGTTTTTTTTATTATTATTATTATTATTGTTTTGTTTTGTTCTTCTTTCATTTTTCTTTATTTATGATTAGATGTTGGAAGTTGTGGCCCAAAGAATTTTCAGTTTTTGCTTATTCTTAAGTGTATACAGGATGAAGGGTAAACTTGAAAAGTTTTGCTGGCAAAAAATATACTAAAAAATTCAAATTTTTGAGTTGAAATTGGAATTTTAGTTAAATGTAATGTGTGGAGCAAATTTTTAAACAGCGGTGTATGTGTGTGCACGCGGGGGAAGTTTTGAGAGTTTTGTGGCTGACTAAAGGGGTTGCTGCCAGATTGTGATAAGGAGGAGTAAGGGCCGCGATGGAAGGGTTTTCAATGTTAATGGGGAAAACGCTTTGCAGTTCCCCTTGTGGTAGAGTTGGGTTTACTGCCTAGTTGCCCCTGGCAACCGAATACGTTTAGTCTCAAGTTAGTGCGCTATCAATACCAGTTGACATGCTAAATTTGACTTAAATTTTATTTTAAAATTAAAAAATTTAAAATTGTTGTTTTTTTGTTGCATGGTATATGGAAGTCGCCACAACGAATGATTTACTTTGATTTCTTTTGTTGTTGTAGTTGTTGTTTTATGCATTTCTGTGCCTTCCGCCGTCTATCCTTTGCTGTAGTCGCTGAGTGCTTACAAGGGAGTGAAGAGTGGAGCCATTGCCTCGGCTCCGGGCTTCTCTCATGTGTTTTAATATATAAATTATTAATTTTAATTTTCTGCATGCATACTTCACTGCACACACAGACAGACAAACACGTACAAAAAAAATTGCACTCGCTTCCCTACATTCACCTACTTGTATGTAGCCCTATCCACTCGTTTGAGCCTGGTGCCACTCCTTTCCCCTCGGCTCATGCCTTATGTTCTTTTGTGTCTGGCAATTAATTTTAAATTGGGCGTGCATACGAAAGATATTCGTAGTTTTCTTTCTTTACATTTTACGCGTCGGTAATGTGCACAATTTGTGTGTTCGTACTGGTAAGGCCCCTTCTTCACCTTCACCTCTGTGCATGCTCAAGCTTCAGCCAACCAAATGGAATAGCAATATAAAAACAAGGAGAGCACACACAGTTTGTATACCTTGCACTCATGTATATAACAGCCAGAAAACTGACTGACTTCATAGCCTAGTCGATCCTGTCGTTTCGAGAGGAAATAGAGCCCCCATTTTTGTTGTGTAGACTGGTATTCGTAAAAAGAAACTGCTTGGGGGAGTGTGAAAAGACTTTACTTTATAAAATTTAATTTACTTGGTGCAAGGTATTTCAAAGTCGACAACTTACTCCATTAGAAGAATTTCTGATGATATGAGAATATTGATTAAACTGATCAATGTGCCCTTAGTTCCAATTTTATATATTTTTAGTCGAAATTAATTTGTATTTTAAAAGCCTTACTCACTTTTGTGTCTAACAGCCATGCTAACTTTAGTATCTGTTGGTGTGAAAAAGTTTTTCACTAGTTTTTTTCTTTGCTTTGGAGTTGTCTCCTTCTGTTTTTGCTTGTTTTCTTTTGTGGTCGGCAAAGAAAAGAAGTTGCTGCTTACATAAGGGCAACAGAAATAATCTGGTTCGCAGAATCTGGCAAGTTGATGCTGCATTTATTTTCTGTTTTGTTTTTCAGAGTTGGTTTATGCTTCTTCTTTGATTATTTATGCCAACTCTTTTGTTTTGTTTTTGTTAGTTTCTTGTTGTTATTTTTGCCCAAGTATGGCCAATAACAATAATAAAAATAACTGCAGCAACAACAACAACGTCAAACTTTAATTGCATAATTATGTGCAGTTTGCAGTTTATCATTTTCATTTTGTTGTACGTTTTTGTTCGTCTGTAACTTAAACCAGGAACAGCCTAACTAAAGGAAAGCGAAAAT
This sequence comes from Drosophila tropicalis, assembly GCF_018151085.1. Classification (NCBI taxonomy): domain Eukaryota; kingdom Metazoa; phylum Arthropoda; class Insecta; order Diptera; family Drosophilidae; genus Drosophila; species Drosophila tropicalis. Next base: position 167,557 of record NW_027172614.1, on the reverse strand, counting down.
ACAACAGCAATAAACCGGAGAGTCAAGTCACCTTTGACCGTGCTGAAATTTGTATACCCTAACAAGTTTTTTGTGATACGTAACTACTATACATACATATACAAACGTATTCCTTATATTCGTATATATTTTGTTGTGTTAGCTGTATTGCAGCTAACGCCCTTTTGAAGTTGAAGTTTTGGGCTTTAAATGTACATATTCTTTATTAATTATACTTTATGTTTAATGCTCATCTGTTACACATTGCTCGACTCTTACTTGAGTACTTTACTCCTCCACCTTGCCCCATTGCCACATTGCGTGAGAACCGCATTGCTAATCAAGCAATGGCGAATGCCATCAAATGTGCATTAGGCCAGACCAAAGACTAGACGACTACCCAGCCTCCCCATTGCCGCATCTACTCCTTTTGCGTTTGTCTCTGTTGCTACGACTCGCCCTTCCTCTCTGGTATACCCATCTGACTTTTGCATTTTCAATGCGCCTGCGACAAAGTTCGAGTGGCATGTCTATGACCGTTTTGGCATTTTCGGTTGACGTTGACGCTGATGCTTCTCTCTTACTGTGTTACTATCTCTCTCTCTCTCTCTCTCTCTCTCTTTCTCTTTCTCTCTCTGTGCCTTTCATTCTCTCTCCCTCTCTATTTCTAGTTTTTCAGTGTGTTAGGGGAGGGGCCCAGACAAATGATGCCTGATACTGCAGCTGCAGTCAGGACAAAGAAAAGCTCAGAAATATTGAAAAACAAAGAAACTTCGTTTTACTATACACAAAAAACTTGATTGCCAGAAGACGGATAAAAAATATGGTTCTCTATAAGTCAAAGGGCTCGAATAAGACACATCCTTTAGACGCGTGCTAAATCGGAAAACAAACAAGAAAATGTATGGACAAAAATAACTAAATTGGGTATCCTGATCAAAACAAGCTGTATTTATTCGTCAATCTAACTTACAAGTTGGGACGATCATAAAACTTTTCAGCTCAGGACTACACGGTATAAGAACGCCTACGTCCACAGTCGTATGAGCAATGCTAAACAATTTTAAGGGTTGCAACTAATCACAGACAAAGAACCAGACGTCGAAATAAATATTTATATATGTATACGTTTATGTTTGGCGGTTGCAAATTAAACGTTCATCTTTTTCACAAAAGTATGCAATATTATTTTTAAAAGAATCATAGGATAACTTTAAGAATTCAAATCACCGACGCTGAAAATAAATATCATAAAAATAGCTATGGAAAACAAAAACAGCAAGAAAAAGGAAGCAAAAAAAAAAAAAAAAAAAACGGAAACGAAAGAAAAGCGGAAACAACCCCCATGTGAGCACTTAAGGCAAGCCCAAAATTAAAGCGAGCGACCAACCCAAACCCCAAATTCGACCCAGCAACCAGACAGATACACACACAGTACGCACACACATGTAAGAACATATATGTATATGCATATATGTGTATGTGTATGTATGTATGTAAGAGAGCTCGTTTATATAAGGCATTATAGACGCGCAATTCTATGGGGGTGGCAATTGAAAAGCTTTACTAGTGCCCGCCCCCTGCCTGCTATGCCATCGTCGCCTTCATCTCGTTGTCGTAGAGCAACAACAATTTTACGAATATACCTATCGAATAAAACGTATCTAGGGTATGCGAGGATTTCACCTTGTTTGGTTCTCTGTTCATTTTAAAATTTTTACATTCCAAAATTTGAAAAAGGAATTTGTTAAGAAAATTCGAGATACACATTGAACAGGTTGGTGGTGTGTTGCGTCACAATGCTATTTTGCTGAGTATCCAATAGTCTATTTTCTGAAAATTTTTATTTAGTTTATTATCATTTTTTTTTTTGAAAGTTCTTACTTTTCCTTCGCTTACTCTTTGCCCAATATAGCTCTCTCTCTCTTTCTCTTATATACATATATATGTATGTACGTAGTATGTACATATATATTTACAATATATATCTGTGTATGTGTGTGTATGAAACAGGCACATTTATCAAGTGTATATAGAAAAGTTGTAGCTGCTTCGGGAAGGGATTGTGGGGGGCAGTGAGTGGGGTGTAGAATGAGTGACGGTAAGCGGGTAGGTGGGTCGTTATAAGACAAGCGAAAAGGCAGTAAATAAAGCAAAAAAAAAAAAAAAATACAAAATACAAAAAACACAAGTATACAAGAAATTAACGAGCAGACGATTTTTATGGCAGCATTTTGTGCCTTAAAGCGCTTAATGTGTTTTATACATACATACATACATATTAATATGAGAATGTGTGTGTGTTTTTGTGTGTGCCTGTGTTAGTTGAAAAATGTTTTAAAAATGACATGCTTCGAAAAGTTTCAGCAATTTATGTTCATTTTAAATTGAATTTCAAATTTATTGCTGCAATTTTGTCTGCCCTTCTCTCTCAAAGTGTGTGTATGTGTGTGTGTGTGTGTGTGTGTGTGTGTTTGTGTGCTAGGATGTAGGGAAAAAGAAGATTGCAAGAAAGAGAGAAAACATAAAGCGGAAGTATTCGGCTTAGTTCAGGCTCGGTTTTCTCTCTGAAAAGTTATAAAATTTTATTTTGTTGTTTGCTTTCCAGGAAAAATAATGACACTTAAAAAATTCAAAGAAAATAGAAAATTAAATTTCAATTTCATTTTAATAAACGTCATCAACAGACAGGTTATTAATCTTGAATCCTTGACCCAGCCTGTTGAACTCCCCGACCTCCAAAAGGTCAATCAACTTTTTTTTTGCTAAAAGGCAACCCACGTTCAAAAGGAAAATGTGACAAAATGTGCACTTGGTTGGCCTCAGACATGCCGCAGACTTTAGTCTGCGAAATCCACCCTCGCCCGCCAAAAAGGAAAAAACGGAGTCCAATAGAAGCATGCAAATGCTGTTTTAGTCTTTTCAATAAGCAACAGTTGATAAAGTAGGTAAGGCGGAAAGGAGGGAAAAGTATCCATTTGTATAAGTAAGCAGTCGAAAAATAGCCAGAATAAGAAACATTTTTCCAGACCCTTTTTGACAAAAGGCCCGAAGGATATTTGAGTGAACTGTAGGTTTTTTTCTCTGTACCCTTTTTCTTTGAGCAAAAGGTCAAGTGTGAGCGCGTGGCAAAAGCCCAAAAAAAACAGTGGGAGGTCAGAGTAAAGGGTTAAAGCCCCTTGCCCTGTAGCCAGCACTTTTCATCTTGCCATGTCGCCCCTCTTCACGCTCTCCCTTGGTTGCTATAATGAATCCAGTATTATTATTAGATGAAGTTGTGTTTGCCTTTTTTTCTGTCTGTTGGTTTTCTGCCCTTGTCCTTGACCCACTGAAGTCGGGCTTTAAAGACCTTGAATTTGGTGTCAAGTGCGGTCCGAAAAGGAAGCCATGACATTGAAATGGCTAGGCCTTAACGTTGATGAGGCTTTTATTTCACTTCCTCCTCGCTTTACACTTTCAGTGTCGCAGTGTTTGGTATGGACTTCAATTACGGATAACTGGCAGCCACCATGAAGGTGCCGCCAGCTTTGCCTGTTGCTTGTTGCGTGGCCTTTCGCAACGCTTTCATTGTTCGGCTTAAGACCCAGCCAAAACGATAGCAACGCCCCTGTCCGTTCATGTAGCCATTCATAAAAAAGGAAAAAGATAAAAAAAACCGCAACAAGCTGTCGACTGTCAGTGGAAAACATAAGAGACCATGGGGGGCGGAGGGTAGGTTGCTTTGCTCACGTGCTGCCGTTGGCTGGTGCTGCGTGTGCCAAAAGTCAGTCGGCTCCGCGCCTCTCGTTTGCGCCGTCTCGATTACATTTCAGTTTGGGACATCACAAGTGCCAACTTGGTGCCCGATTCTCGGGTTTGTGTTGTTGCTGCTGGCTGTATGTCTGGTAAACCCAATGCGGACAGTTGGACGACAATTTGTCTGCCTGCTGTTGGCGGCACAGCCCAGACCAAGACCAACCCATCCCGGCACAACCTGCCCTGGCCGTCGGTCTTTTTTTTTTACGAGCTAAGCTCTTGTATAGCCATTGCACGTAGGAGTCGCCGGCGTAGTTGTCGCCGACGTCGCTGTCACGGTTGGTGGTGGATGTGATGTTGCCACTGGGTTGTTGCTACTGAAGTAGCAGCCGTTTTGGCGCCGCTCCGACATGTTGGCTTTTACGATTATATGTGCTCCTTCTGGCCATGTGCCATGTTTATCTATCTCTTCCTCTCTCTGTGTGTATGTGTGTGTGTGTGTGTGTGTGTTTGTCGTTTTGACTGATGGCCAAGGTGTGTCTTAGGTTTGACATTCCTAACCGACTTTAACTTGAAGTTACAACCAGTTGAGGGGCTTTTAAAGCAACAGGCGCCGTCTAATTAAACGTTCACCCGGTTTCTTATTGAAGTTGCCGGCCAGTTGGTGGACGTACACTGCCAGTTTTCTTTCTCCTCCGCACACTCCTTTTCGGTCTCCTTGTTTGGTATCGTTGTGCTGTTTCCATGTCCAAACATTGTGACAAGCTCATTGCATTGGCTTGGTGATCCGGGTAAAGTGCTAACTAATTGCCGCCAACGTCGACAACCGTTTATGCTATTGCACGGCAACTGACAGGCAGGCAGTCAACTGTTTGTGGGTAAGACTAAAGTAGAAAACGCAGCGCAAAAGCCATAAATAAGTTCATTTATTTCTTATTCTTCTTTTTGTTAACGTTTTAAAGTTATTTTTTGTCAACGCGTTCTTTGTGTCAACGATGCAACCTTAGTGACATTCGTAAATTTCATAAAGTCCAGTGCCACAGTTTATATGCATGCAGATTTTCAGTTGGTTCGAAACAACAAGTTGCAATTGACCATTAACTAGGACAAAGTCAGGGACTAGGCGAGGCCACCAGGAAAAATGAACAATGGCCAACAACAGCTAACATTGGATTGCCGAAAAAAAAAACTTTGTAAAGCTGCATGCAAACATGAAGGCCACTAACAACACTACGATGCCCACGCGGCCTCTAGCAGCCGAGACATCAATGCATGAATGCCGCCAAACCATGACCATGGCAATGCAGTTGGTTTGTCCTTGGTAAATCTGATACCCGGTTGCTGTTAGTGGTGGCTCTGGAATTTCGATCTCTTTTTGGCATTTTTTGTTTGTCATTTTTCCACCGTTCGGATGCTCTTGCAAAATGGATATATGTTTTTTCCTTTTTTTTTGCCAGTGCGTGAAACGCATAGAAGGAAGTATCTATAACCATGTATGTGCATGGATCAGAACGAAAGCCCAATACCTGAGGCTTATTTATTTTATTTAATTGCTGCAGATGGCTTGCAGATGGCTAAGAACTCCAGATCAATCATTTTGTTATTTTCAAGTGATACAAGGGTATACAAACTTCGGCCTGGCATCGTATCTTTCGCTTTATGTGTCAGACGATAAAGGTCACAAGCCACGAGTTTGGCGACCAAAATCGCAGCGGGAGTAACTTCTGTTCGTATCAGTCGGCAGACCAGGAGCTGGTGTTGATATTGGCGGTGGTGGTTCGTGTAACTGGGCCACCAAAAATTTCACATTCTCTACTTCGGCGCTAGGGAAAACTTTGCAACTGTTGCCGGAAAAGGCAGCTAGCATGGAAACTGCCAAAGGCACAAAGACATGGAAATTGAGATGAGAGAGAACGGGAAAACAAAAGTCCCAACCGCAAGAAGCTCTGTTCAATGTCAAGCTCAAGAGGCAAAGGCAATCGTTGTCTCCATCGTTAAAGGAATACAGCCAGAGACCAGAAAAACACCCACACGAAATCTCAGAATCAGACAACGGTCCAAGACCAGAGACCTGCTTGGTGTTCCTCGACTTCTTGTTGTTTTTTTTTTTTTTTTTTTTTTTGACTTGTTGCCGTTGGTATGTATTTGGTAATACTTGGAAAGGATGACGTTGCTGGCGAATTTTATGAGCGTGTCAAGTGTTTGAGTACCCCTGTTTAAATGTGCCTTTTTGTGTGCTTGTGAGTTTAAGTGTATGCCAAAGAAAATAACGACATCAAAACCAGCAGACATAAATAAAACTGTTGCAAAGATAAAATTCGACAAGACTTATCTATAGATTGAAGCTACATGTCTATGTATGTACATATGTATGTGCATAGAAATTTGAATCAAAATAACATAATACTTACAACCACTTTAAACTGGCATTAGTACTCATTTTGATTTCACTGACTTAAGACTGCAGATTTTTCTATGCGATAGAGCATATTTATCACGAAGGGCATTTATTGTATTTTTCGATTCAGAAGACTTTCTTTCTTTAGGATAATTCGGCCTTGAGACTCCCATGTCAGGGGTTGACCCATAGCCTACAGCGGAAATAACCCAAACCCAGACTGAGAATCCAGACTTGGCAATGGCAGTGACGACATTGCGTGCCAAACCTCAGCCAAAGGTCAAAGTCAATGGCAACTGCCTCTGCCATGCTGTGACTGTGGATGTTGCCTCTCGTTGCCAATCCCCAGAGCAACGGCAGACGGATAAACAGACAGCGACAGCGGCAACCAGATATCAGAGAGACCCTCGCCCTCAGACATTAAGTAGCTAGCTAGTTGAATGACTGGCTTTAGTCTGGGCGTCTGTCTTTTTGGTACGTGCGGCATGTCGCTGCTGCACAAGTGCCCTTGCCTGCCATAGTAACTTTGTCTGTGCTCCTTCGCTTTTATTTCCTTTGATACCCTTGTTAAGTGCTTTCCTTGCTCAGATGTTTTGCTACGTAAGAGAAAATGCAAACTTATCCTTCATTGTACGCATCTAATTGTATATCTTATCCAACAATACCTACTGCAGATATTTCACTCAACAAGAATGTTGTCATCGAAATTGAGTATGTGGTTGATTTGAATTCAATACAGAGTATAGAGAGGTCGACGTTGAAAAAGTTAGCTGGTCCCTTATTTCCGTTTTTGGACTTTTTTACTCGCCCACGAAGATAGCACTAGAGAGAAAGAGATAGAAAAGGGCAGAGATGGTGACCCCAAGAGTTCTCAGCAGCTTGCTGAGTGCGATGTTCAGTTGGTGCTTGCTGCCTGCGGTGGATTATGCCATGAGATTGGCTGTTTGGCGGCCTGTCTGCCTTTCGTTTGGGGAAGCCCGAGCCGCAACCTATTTGCCTGCACAAATAATGCGGATGCCGAATGACTATGATGACGATGCCGACCTTACCGGCGTGATGACGTGGAAAATGTTACAGCGCATGTGGCGTTCGCCGCCAAAATAGCATGGCATGATATGCCGTCGGGTGTTGGTGCCTAAGGTCGGGCGTCTGCTGGAGCTAGACATGATATAAACTGGCGCAGCACATTTGGCTAACGCACCATCGCGTGACTTAATGGTACCCTTGAATTTTGTGACCATGGATTATGCGAATGTACTCGTCATAGGTATCATCACCATTATCATTGTAATAATCACCATCACCTCTTCCAAATCCTATTCTACCATTACGATTATTCCCGCCAAACACTTACCCCAGATGTTGGTGTTCCATTGCCAGTGGCTATAGTTGTAGCGTTTACAGCAGCATTTCCCGTGCTGGAGGTCTTTCCTTTTCCACGTCCACGTTTTGTATCAGGCCGAACTGGTTGTCCATCAGTACCGTAGACAATCTAAATTTAGAATTAAGCCAAATTAATAAGTGCTTAAAGTATATTTGTTTAAATTATGCGATGATGAAAACTGAAACAAATATGTCTAGACTGTTATTAGAATGCAATCCCCCTTAATGATTTATTCAATTTTTATAGGTATTCCGATCTTGTAATACCAAAATCCCGGAATTCTTTCTTTTCGTTTGCCAGTTACGATTATTTTACCGGTAAAATATAATTTATTTAGCACTCATATATGAATCAGCTTAAAAGCTTCAGCTAGATGGCGCCACTGGATAATCCGAAGCGAATGTCAGAACCGCGGACAAACGTCGAAAGCTATGTCAGCAATGTTTTATACCAAAGTTTTAAACGGGTTCGAAGAAATGAAAAGGCATTCATGTTTAGCAAAGACACGAACCACACCTAACTTGAACAAAACTTATCATCCTTAAAGCTTTGTGTTGTTCCAATCAGATTTAGTTAATAAATCCATTCAACATACATATGTCATAAAATAAAACTACGAAAATACTGGTACAACAGTGTCTAACGCACAGAAATAAGTATCTCCAAAAACATAAGAAAAAGTATAAATAATAAGATTATTCTTAAATACATTGGAAACGTTCGAGCTCTGTTTGAGATTCAGTCAAGATTGGATTACCAATTATTAAATCAAGTGTTAAAACGTTTGCTGTTCTTCTCGATACAATAGAAGCCATGTTATATATAAAACCTCTTTCATGTCTTGCAAGTCTACTATATGGTTTGAAAAATGTCATTGACTCCAAATTGGAAATTGTGTATAAGGGAAGGAAGAAAGTAATGAAGTAGGTGTCTGGATGGAACAGAAAAGCACATAATTCCATAAGCATAGAATACAAAACCGCCTGTTGCAACTGTTTCAAGTCGAAAATCTATTTCCGGTTGAACATTAATAAATAAAAATAGTTTCGAGAGCCTAAAACGCAGGCATGTCTCAAAACGCCGGACAGGAGTCATTAAAACAAAGTACCGTTCTGAGCTGGGAACGGGAAAACTACTACAAGACGAAGTGTGTGGAAATGAAATGGAAATCGCTTTGTGACGATCAACCCCCAGCTATTCCCCATAACTCCATGTGTGCGCAGTCGCGCCTTTCCCAAAAATAGATCGGATGTCTTGAAATGAAAGATGTAGGCGACATATGGCATGGAGATGAAGGCAAATGGACGTAACAGCTTCGCAGGAGTGCCTCTGGAATGCCCTTGTCTCGGCTAAATTAACGGCTGGGATGGGGAGTGCAGGCTGAGTGACAGCCGCTGCATTTTAACGGTAAATGAGCGACGTTATAGATCCCTAAGATCGCAGGTCCCAGATCCCAGAACTTGCATGCTATCCCAGATCCCAATGGTTGGAGCTGCTGCATTTACAATGTTGGCACGCGCAGGCGCGCACACATGTTGCCATCACGTCACATCAACTTTGGAGATGCAATTGGTAGAGAAGTATGGGGAAAGCAGTTCTCGTTTCGGAAGTAATTATTTTTAAGGCAATATCAAGGCAATCCGAACCGAACGTAACCGAACCAAACCGAGTGCAAAGCGTGCCAGCCCCCCAATCATGATGGAGATAATAATAATGACGACAAAGAGACGATGGAGTTGAAGCCTCTGTGTCGATGTCATTGCTATGGTGTTGCTTATGTCTGGGATTACACAAATTGTGGATGCTTGGGGTTGGTTCGTCTAAATTTAGTCAGCTGTCGAGTGTCTGAGGTGGAAATTGATACAATGAGGTGGCAGTACAGTTGCGCATTAAAGCAAGACTGAGAGGGACTAACAATGGGGCCGATAGAGAGAGAAAGAAAGATCATTGACACTACTGTATTTGCAAGTACAGTCGTTCTTGGGGATGAGACACCAGGCCATAAATAGCTCGTTTGAAAAAGAAAATGGCTGAGAAGCTGCACCACGATTGGCCTGGCATTTCGCAATGGAGGGACATCCATTTATATAAGTTGAAAATGCAATGACTATGGAAAATGTGGAACTGACATAAAATCGCATGAAGTGTCACCAAATTTCAGTTTCAAATGTTATTTTCCATATATGTATGTATGTATATCTGAACTGGTAGCTTCTATGTGAAGTTGTTTTGATTGCATTCTTTTTTTTAACCAATACAACCCAAAAGAGTCTGTTAAAATGCAATACAGCCTTAAGGCCAGTTAAGATTAGCCAAAAGTAGGCAAATCTTTTACATACGAACTCTCTGTATTTGCGAATATACAAACAATGTCATACCCATCTACATATGTACATACATACTTCTACATATGTATGTACATATGTAAGTAAAATGTTTTATTTTTTATTTCAATCATCCCATCTTTCATCTCCCTTGCTGACAGTTAATGAGTTTAAAGTCTTAAAATCAATTTTCCATTCTTCATCGTTTTTTACAAAAAATAGACACCTTTAGTTAATATTATATTTAGTTGCTGTTGTTGCAGTCTTTATTAGTGGCAACAAAAAGTAAGTTAACTTAATTGGTATTATTACTTAGTTTTTGTTGATGGTAATGATGATGAGGCAGCTGGTGCAGTGCGGCTCAAAAAAGCCGAAGGCAACAGGTAGCAAACAAGCGGCTAAAAGCAGCCGAAACACCAAGCGGCCAAGTTAACCGCACAGGCCACACGCACAACGAAAAAACTGACCTATCTCACTTGGTTTGATGGTAGGAGCCCAGCAAAGTTAAAGTCGAACACAAGGGGAGACCTATCCAGAAACTGTTGCTCGTTTTATGACACATCAGACAAGCCGGGCGGCATGAAAAGGTTGGGGGAGACGATGAGGGAGAAACGGCAACAACAACAATAAGCACAACAGTCAAAAAGAAAGCACAACAGCAACAACAACAACAATCAGCCCCTGATAATGACTCAAATGGGCGACCTATAAAAAACTTGGGCATGTGTGTATGTGTGTACTGTTTGGGCTTTTGGCAACCCTTCGGTTTGATGTATTACCTACTTGTTGCTGCTTTTAGGGAGATACTAACAACAACCACATACATTAATATAAAGCTGCTGGATGTATGTACATTTCTGCAGGCGAATTTGTGTGTTGAGAAATTTATCGTAACCTTTTAATTCTCACGATTCTTCATTGCTTGAAATCTGTTGATTATTCACCTGCTTTATTTAGCTTCAAGTCCTCTCCGTCTGTATGAATGTATAAGGCAATCATGAATTGGTTAATATATTTTGCAAAAAGCGTAACAACCTTGACCCGAATCGTTTTGCCTAGCAATGTGCCAAAATATTAATTAGTTCTACTTCACTGGCAGCAACCCTTTTTCAAATATTCAAGCGTTGGCATCTAAAAGGGGGCCGCATGGTTACAAAGTGGGAAAGGAAGGAAAGGGGAACAGATCTCCGTAGGCAAGGATTTCAAGGTTACCTCAATACAACCTTAATCTTGCTTTATTTTGTTTATCATTTTTGTGGCGACAGGCAGACAGCCATAGAAGGAGACGGGGTCAGGGTCAGAGTTAGGGTGAAAGAAATCGGAAGATACAGGAAGAGCTTTCCTGATTAGCCTCCGTTCGTCCTTGAAGGCTGGTTTCATTGAGATTGCGTGACTAAAACGTTGACTGAGTGACTAGCTGCTGTCTGTGTATCTGTCTGGGTTTAGGTGTTGATGATTCACACAGAGAAGCAGCATGGTCTGCTCCTTCTTAAATGTCGGATGGTAGGATTTACGTTTTTATGGTTAATATCCCATTTTGATTGCAGGACTGTGCCTTTCCCGTCGTATATTTTTTGGGGGTTGACTTCCGCAGAAAAGTTGCCAGTTAAGGGTGAGTTTCGGTTGGAATTAAAGCCACCCCTGTGCATGTATTTTTGTATATATCTATACATATATATATATATATATATATATATGCGTACATTTATACAAACGAAAAATTTATGTATATAGTATTTTTATATTGTGTTTGTATATATCTGCAGTACAAATTTTGTTAGGTTTCGAGCGTGGATATGCGTCATCAACGATTTGTGCTTCAAAGTAATTTAGATGCGAAAATTTTCAATGTCAATTGCGACATTTCTTCCCCATGGGCGTGTGGTACACATTGAGGCAGCCCAGGGCACACGACGAGAGAGGGAAAAAAGGTTCGGCCCCCTTGAGATGTATCCATTTTGATATTTATGTGCTAAAAAGCTCACTTCAAAATATTTATCAAGGTCAAGTTCAGAGCCATCTCCACAAAGGGGGAATGAAAATGTTTGATTGTTTGTTGAGGTGACAAGAAATGAATGAGCGTATAAAAACATGATAGAAAGGGTTCGGGTTGCGCATTCGGGGGTCTAGGAACAGTAAAAGGAAGACAAGTAATCAAAACATACTAGTTGTTCTTATTGCGAGACAATTTTGAGTATTAATTAATGACAAGCCCCTACACCTGTAAGAGTTTTCTTCCCTTACGAGGCCAAAGAATAGGCGCAAAACCATTTTCATGAGCGAAGTTATCGCTCAAATGATCAGATTCGAAATCCTAGCGACCCGCTAAATTGGCTAACTCGCTCTCTATAAGTTTACAAGTATGTAGGTACATTTTAGTTAGTTAATGAGTAAGCCAATACTAAACAAAAAAAAAAAAAAAAAGATAAAAACAATGTCAGCAAAGCAGCCGATAGATATAGCAAATAGAGAGAAAGGAATTAATTTGAAATTCCATTTCGTAGATTTAATTGAGTTGAAATCAAATTAAAAGCAATTTATTTTCAACCCTCATTGCGATTTTTTTCTGTATGTGTTTTTTTCTTCTCTCTCTCTATCTCTCCCTTCCGTCAACCCACACACACTCGGAAACATGCACGCACTATTCTCCTCCTTTTTTTTTTTTGTTGTTTTTCAGTTTTTCCCATTTGTTTCTGGTATTTTTCTAAAAGTGCGTGCCTTTGGTCGCATAACGAAGAACAAAGAGAGAAAGAGGGAGATAGAAAAAACAGAAAAGGAAAAAGAAACACAGAATCGTTCGTTATGGGGTTGCAAAAAATTTCAACGCCTGCATTTGCCATCACCAACACAAGGAAAATCGATAAAAATGTGCCTTTATGCTGCAGCAGTAGCAGCAAACTCAGGCTTGGCCATGGCCAGAGATACTTGCCTGGTTAATCTTCCCTTCCCCTCTACGCTTTGCACCGTCGTCAGTACGCCCCCGTACCAATCACCTCACACTCACTCTTTCTATATATTTTCTCTCTTTATCTGATGCAGTTTCGTTGGTCGGCCATTTTTATGGTTTGCGCATTAATTTTTAATTCATCGCATCCGAATTCAAAAAATGATTTATGCATTTTGGCATTTGAACATTTTGACATTATATCTCACAGTTCAAACTAATTAAACACTCACTGCAATTGCACACCAACCTTCTTCAAGCCCAGCTAAAAATTAGAAGCAGCAGATTTTTATCATTGAATACATAATATTCGGGGAAAAATAATCCATAGTGAAAGATCTAAAATTATACTTCGAATCCTCCCCTGAATGTAATACGTTTAGGACTAAATATGTTGAAGTTTTACATTTTTCCCTTATTCCCTGACATTTGCATCAATGAAGTTTGTCCTTGGTTTATCCTTCATTTATGTCTCTGTCCCCCGTTTTCTAACACTGGTTAAGTGTAATAGAAGGCGAAAAATAGTAAATATGACTTTATTTGGAATTTAAAAGACCTTGTACGAATTCACGAATGCTTTTAACTTTTCTGGTGCACTTCAGATCGATGAAACGCTAAGAAAACAATTCGACACATGATTCGCTTATTCCTTTGAATAGAAAAAATGTGGATATTCAAACATAAGAAAATTCATAGGACTTTGTTTATTTTTTTTCTTAATTTCGCGGCATGAACAGTTTTTATAAAGTTGATGTTGCTGCTGCAAATGCAGCTGCTATAGCTGGTGCGTCCCTAGAAGCTGCCACTGTGTTGCTGCTGGCGCAGTAAAAGTGGCTTTTGTACGTGCAATGACCTACCAACACATAAAAAATGCAAAAAGTGTGCAAAGAACCAACCAGAACGGGAGAAGTGACAGAGAACAAACTCCACGAGTCGCGCGCTAAAATATGCAAAGGGCGATGATGATGAGGATAGAAAGGCGAATGGGAGAGAGAGAAGAAGGGAGATTGGGAATGAGAAACAGAAGAGAGAGAGAAGCTAGAGGAAGTATAAAGGATGGCAGAATGCCAGGATGCCAAAAGACGTTGCCCGGCTAGGAGCAGAGCAAAAGTTTTACATCAGCAGCAGCGGCAGCAACAACAACTCAATTTGTTGGCAAGGACGAACTTAGGGTCCTTCGGTATCCAACCGGCTTTAAACTTAAAAATAATAGTCAAGTGCAGTGAAGCGTTTTGCCAACTGCAATGCCGGTTCTTCTTCTTCTTCTGTACAACCCGTGGCGCGTTCTCTCCCTACTACTCTCCCCCTTTATTCTCCTTGGTGCAAAATCAAAGCCAAGCATCATCTCCTTCTCGCCCTTTTTATTTGCACTTTTTTGCTTTGGTATTTTCCTTCTTCTGGTCTTATTTTTGACGCTTTCCTTGCAACATCTTTTTGGCCACTTTCGCGCACAGTTTTTGTTGCGTTCCGTCAACTTTCTTTCCCTCTCTCTCTCTCTCTTTTCCAGAGTGTGTGTGTGTGTGTAAACTTTGCATTTACCCTTGGCAAGGACTTTTGCAACGGGACCAAAGCAGGGAAAGCCAACGAAAGCAAAAAGTTTTATTTGCACAGTTTTCTTTTTCTTAAACTTTTGTTGTTCGCCTGTTGCCTCCCTCCACCTCTGTCCCTATCGAATTCCCTCTTCTTTTCAGTAGCATGAAATGCTAGCTTGCAATTTGTTCAAACGAGTCCCCCACATACATATATATACATACATACAAAACAACACACACATACTTATAGCATCGTCAAAGGCGAAAAAAGTGTAGCATGCTTTTGAGCGTCCGTTTAGAAAATATTCTTGTACTTTTATGTCGCCCTCCAGCACCGTAACTTCACTCGATCACAGCTAAAACGGGAAATTTTTATAATTAACAACCACAAGTAGCCGAGCAACAAAGTCAGCATCAGCAGCAATAGAAACGACAAGAGCAGCAGCCGTGCCAGCTTATCAAAGGCGACAATCGTTCTAAAGTTGAGGTTGTTAGGGTTAACTAAAGAAAAAAAAAAAAAATAGGCAAAGAAATTGCATCAAGTCAAGTTTGTCGCTGCATGTATCTAGGGTAACATTTTGCAGATTCCTTTATGGTGACGGCGCTAACACAGACACTCATACTCATATACATACATATATGTATACAACAAAGTTGGTATACATATTTATATAGGTAGGTATATAGAGTGTTTGCCACTGCAAATATTAATATAAAGTACAAACTAATGCAGCCCTGCTCTCTCTCTCTCACCAAGTCCTGCTCTACTTTAATTCTCCGGCAGAGGTGAAAGGGTAAAGTAAGGAGTCTATCTAAGATGCTAATGGAATGCGTTCTTTTTTTTAGCAAAGCTTCAGTTGAAATGCATGTCGTATACGCAATATGCGTAAGCGCAGGTCTTCAAAGCGAAGCCCGCGGAAAGAGGTTAAGGAGTAACATTGGTGGTACATGTTGAAAGGTGGAGGTGTTTACACTTATATGGTTTTGTATGTATGGATGTATATGCGTGTCTGTTCTTGAATAATATATATGTATGTATGTATATGTATCTCCTCTCCCTCTCCGCCTTCAGTGTTGAGTGGATGCGTGTGCATATTTATGCGTATTTTGTTTGCATAGCTTATGATGGTGCCAGCAACAACATCAACAGCAACAAACAGCACAACACTTTATGCTCTACCGTTTACTTTATCCGTGCGTGCACCACCATTTCTGGTCCTTTGGGGATGGATTAAAGGAGGAGTTGCATCAAGAGGAACCAGAAGCGAGAGCTGTTCACCATTGCAATTAGAAAACTTACAGTGCAACTTTTTGCCCTTTGTAACTTGTAATGCAATGCGCTAAATTGTTTGATATATACCAGTTTCCCAGTGTGTGTGCAGAATACTATACGTGTGTGTGTTTTTGCGTGTCTCCATACATACACATGTACATATGTACATGGGCATACTAAGTGCAAAGTCCTGCACCGTTTTAGCTCTGTTTTGTTCCTTTTGCTAAAACCATTTTAAATGTAGCTGGCACTGAAGCTACGTGCTGTGAAATTTTTCCAGCGAGTTTCATGTGTACGTTCTCTACAAGAACGAGCATTGTGGAGATTTTAGACAACATTTCTTTAATTTTTCCTCTTCTTTTTTTCTGTTCCTTCTGTGTGTGTATTTTTTTATTTTTTTCGTTTCCTTAAACCACCCTCTTTTACAGTTAAGGGATGATTTTTTTCGTTTTTTTTTTTTTTTTTTTGACTCCGACTTGACTTTTGGTCAAAGCATCAGACAAGTTTTATAAGAAAATTGAATTGATTTTCTCTCTACAAATGGAAAATACATTTTTCCCTCTTGGTACTCTTTTTTTCCTGTTATTATTGTATGCCATCTAACTCTTTCCTGGTTACACAAAGCAAAATTTATTGTTTCAATTATATTTTCAATTTGCGCCGACAAACAAAAAATAAAAAAAGAAAAAAACCGCCAAATGCAAAGGCTCTGAGCTATAAATAAAGCAAAATAGGGAAAATACAATACAACATTTTCCTCTGTTTTCCATTTTTTTTAAGTTTATGCGCGGAATTGAATTCTTTGTGGAGCGGTGTGAGGGAGTAAGCATGGCTTGGAGTAGGGGCAACAAGTTATTGAAAGTAAACATGATAAAGTATATTCGAAGAGAAGTAAAATATGAAAATATTATAAAATTGTATTTCTCGGCATGATAATGCAAGAGAGAAATTGTCTCAAAATATTTAAGAAAATTAAATTGAATTTTGCTTAGGTTATTGGCCTTTTTTTGGGAGCAAGTTTGCAGGAGGGGTAGTTGTAAGCTGAGTTGGGAGATTGGCAACGACAACACCACGAGAAAGGAACAACAATGATAAGCAAAAATAATCAAAAATCGATTCCAAAAGTGCCTTGTCTTTGTTTTTGTAACAATATGCCAGACCTCATGCCAAGTTTATTTTGTTGTTGCTGCTGTTATTGTTGTTGTCAAAATGCAATCAAAAGATATGGCAAATTGTTGTTCATATTGCCTGATAGGCACTTTGTAAGCTAAAAAGTTTTACTCCGCGTCTCTCTTGTTGTTGTTTTTTTTACATTTTCGAAATTGAAATTGTTTGGTTTCTTCTTTTTTCTCGAGCTTAAACGGATTTCATTGAGCCCAAAAACCAAAAGGAACCAGTAGAGGAGATAGCTCTGAGAACAGTTTCGATTGAACATGGGGCTGGTGGGAAAGAAACGAAGCCAAAAACGAAGATGGGGATGAGGACGAAAAAGGCGGGAGTTTGCCGTCATAACTAAATGATAAAATTTGTCTTTCACTCTACTCATTGATCCGACAACACAAATTTGTTCAACTTTCTCAAATTGTAATCAGTATTTTGTTGTAGTTCTCTTCTTGTTTGCAACCTGCTGACCCTCTAAGCCTACGTCTGCAGGAGAGTCACATAAAGTTACCAGCTTCCTGTGGGCTACATTTAACCCCTTATGCAGCGGACTCGGCGTACCTGTTTGTTGTTTTTGCTCTTGTCGCTGCTGCTGTTGTTGTTGGGGTGCGAATTTACTTAGTTTCGCCGCGTAGAAAATTAAATGAAGTGAATCGGTCGCCTCGCCGACTTCTAGATACCATGCACTACGGGCATTAAATTCTTTTTGCATGCTGTCTTGCTCACTCTTAATAACACACGAGCATTCTAGCGCCGCCGATAGCCTACGGCCACCTCCTCTCTTATGAACCGCCTAGTAAAATACGTTTATACGTATAATTTGAACATCAGCGCCGAATTTGATTTGGGTCTCTGAGATCTAGGTGTTCATACGAGCAGACGGGCGGACGGACGTAGCTAGATCGACTCGGCTGTTGATGGTGATCGAGAGTCGTCACATACTATTTGGCGACTTTAATATGCCATTTCACCCTATTGGTGCATGGTATGAAAAGGGTCGGCCGAATCGGTCAAGCTGAAAAATGTGGTGCAATTGCACCTTGTACACACGACATACAGAAAAAGACACACACACAGACACACAGGTATAGGGTGAAACGACAAGGACAGGTTTCCCTCTGTCGTTTTGGCCATGCATCGTTGATATTTAAATTGAGCCAACGGGCAGCAATGTGCGCAGGGCAAGTTAAATGCACTTCAAAAATAGAAATGCAGATGGAAAAGGGTTCAGAAAATGAAATGCAAATACTTGTATCTAAGCATGTATATACGTATTTGTATGTTAAGGATGATACATCACTGCATCGAAAAAGAACTAATTTATGAAACAAAACATTCTTTATGCAATTACAAAATGTTACGACCTTAATTGAAATTCTCTATTTGACGACAACTTAACATTGATAAAAAGAGGGCTACCATTATATGGCTAGTTTCCGCTGACTTTCTGACTCACTCTACCACGGGATCCTTTAAATGATATATGTATATACATATATTTGCTGTTTATTTTCCCTGTTTCTTGTTGCTGTGGCAATTAGCAGCTAAAGCTTTGTATTTATATTTTCTTCCTGGTTGTTGTTTATTAATAAACAATAAAAGCATCCAACAGCAATAACAACAATACCAGAAACAACAGCAACAACATGAAATTTTTAATATCTATATCTATCTCCTGCACTTAGCACCTGCCAGTAGAAGGTACCCTAAATATGCACCCTGGTCATTATAATGTATTTACTTCTACTTTTTCTGCTTTGCTCCTCACAGTTTTCCATTAAAACAAAATAGATAGCGATGGAGAGAGTGGGTGCAAGGTGAAATTGAGTAGTAAGGCGTGGTCCAATGCGGTATTGGTGTCCTTCACAACTAAAAGCAAGGATACTGGGTCTCTAGCCTTGCCTCTATGCAAATTGCCAGCAAAAAAGAGGAAAAAATAAACAGCAATGTTAATTATGCAACATTAATTTGTTTGCATTTAGCTTTCAGATTTTTGTTGTTGGTTTTGTCCGCTGCACTTGCTGATATTGTTGCTTTTGTAGTTGGCTGTTGTAGTTGAAAACTTAACAAGGATGTGAAAATTTATTTATTAAAATTTAACAACGCACTATAATCAGTGCAGATTTATATAAATGTGTAGAGCACCAGAATGAATGATTGTCATCATCAGCAACAGCAGCAATAACTACAAACGGCAACAGCAACAGCAAGAGCAGCAAGAACAACCACCAGCAGAAATTGAGACAGAAGCAGAGCCCAAACCCATCATCCATCTACATGAGCGAAATCATTTTCATAAATACAGCAACAACTAAAGCGTTCAATTGCGCAGACAAAAACACACACACACACACACACACACACACACATATATGTACATAGATGCATACATACATAAGCATTTTATTATTTAATTTATGCGCCTGGTGGGAAAAAAAGAGAATAGAATCTGCTGGTAAAAAAACCTAAACTAAACTATGTACCAACTAAAGCTGACAAAAACATCCATAGATACACATGGAAAGATTTCGTATCTGCAATGCAAAACAATGGCAATGCTTAACAGAACCATGGAAAAAAAAAAACTTGACGATTTTTAAATAATCATATTCAAAATGTTAGGTCGAACACAGAGATTTGCATTTTATATCGTATTTCGAAATCTTCAACTTGTTTAGCGATTTTCATCGAAAATGGATATCTGAAGATGTAATTATATGTGTGATATTGAATGGACAAAAAGGAAGGATGTGATAACTTTAAAATAAATACTAAATACATATTGAATAATATTGAAAGTAATACGTACTGGTTTGGATTTTGGTTCCTGAAAGAGAAAAAGAAAGAAATAATAATATAATAAAAATGGTAGTAACAACAATAATAATAATATCAAAAATAAAAAAAAGTTACTCAATAAAAAAGGACGACAAAATAATTCCCTTTTAAGCCTACTTATATTTTTGAAATGCAGATAAATTCTGAACTACACATATATATTTACATACATGTGTGCATATATGGGTGACAATCGCAGAGTTAAGTACACAATAACTAATGGACAGGACGACCCTCGCCACTTTGCCGAAGTTTAAACACCCTCGCAAAATTACTGGAAAAGCTAAAACAATATTTTACCTAAAAACTTGATAGATACATAGATAGAAGGATAGACATGGCTCAAGATACTTTTGTCTTAGGTGCTTTATGTTTCTTCTCAACGTGTCACTTTCCTGATCAAAATGAATATACCCTTTTTGAAAAGGTATAAAAATGGTTGGACCATCAAAAATAAGCTCACTAATTGGCTGCCATGGCGGCAATTTACGCTCTTATATTTTATTTTGTATTAAATGAAGCACTTCAAATGAGGCCCATTAAAATATCGTAAGTTGCAACACCAACAATGAAACCCAGAAAACAACCAACAACAAAACAAACTGTATTAATTGAAGTTTTAAAGTTTTCAATTTCAATTAAAACTAGAAGAGAATAAGCCAAATGTATAAGCGGATTTAAGCATGCGTTTGCCTAGCAGAATAGTTGCTTCCTATTTGTCTAAATAGCTATAGGGATACAGATATACATACATATGCATATACAAACATATATATATATATATATATATGCATGTGCTTTTTTTTTTTGAGGCATATTATTCGAATAGCAGATATGTACATGTGTATGTGTTGTGTTTTGTGGGTGTGTGTAGAGGATTAAATTTGAGTCTAAGAGTCCTATCTAATTCTCGTCCATAAAACAATGCGAACAGATGTGCATTGAAATGTGCGGAGAGAAAAAATATACACAACTAAACACACTCAAACATAGATGCAGATGTTCGACCAGAAAGGAAATAAAACAAAAAGGAAAAATTCATTCAATCGGAGTTCGGGCAGGATTGAAACTCGGACTCGAAAAACATTGTCTTTGCCAGCTGACATGGAGCATTGAACTCTGCGCAAGGAAGTCTGAACATGCCTTTAAGCATTTTTTGAGACTTATTGAATGACAAATGCACAAATTGAATGATTGATGCAATGTGGATGAGCAGAGGAAAGTAGAAAGCAAAAAGAAGTCAGCGTGTGCCTGGCCATACATAACAATCATTATCGTCAGAATATGGCGAAAAATGTTGTAATACAATCACAGAAGAAGAGAGAGATCTAAAAAACGCAAATGAAAAAGATGTGGAGCAGAAGGAGAAAGGGGAGGTGAAGTAATCCTGTTGCAACTGGATACTACTAGGAGCACGACCACGACAAGGTATCAAATTGCACAACGCAAATGTATGACGATAATGAAGCTCGTAATTATCATTAACTGAACGTTCACTTCATTTTTGTTGTAGCTCAAGTATCACAACTCCTGTATACATATGCATACATGCTTATGCTCGTATGTACACCTATACATACATGCATATTTCTATACATATGCCAACGTGCCGAAACTGTGAGCTGCCTCTGAAAATGGACGTGCTGGAGATGTGTGCCAGTCAGCCTGAGGCAGGGCGGCTAGAACCTGGACGACTGCCGAGAGTATGTCACGACCGAAAGGATGTGAATGTGCATGCATATCTGTGCGTATGTACGTGTGTGTGTGTGTGTGTGTGTGTGTGTGTGTGTGTGAGCTCAAGTAGGAGCATTGCACTCACAGTGCAAAATTAAGGATACGTGTTTATGTTCATGTGCGCTAAGCATATTTCGTATGCACGAAGTGAAACCTTTAAGCCGTTAGAGCTCGGTTCTGGACTACTTTGTTGTTACTAGCTTCAACGATTCGAGTTGATTTCAATTTTTGTTGGACTTATTGGAGTTCTTGTTGGAATTTCTTTACGAAAAACTTGTGTACAAAGGAATAGACTGGAAAAAGAAAAGAGATAATGAAAACGCTGCTGCCACAAACTCTATCCATGTCTGTAAGCCGCTCCAAAATGAAGTCAATCACTCATGCCATAAATAGACTACAAAATATCCTTACTGTTTGTCTTGGTTTTCTTGGGGTTGATTCCTGCTCTTCTTCTTTTATTCTCTACTTCTTGTACCGTTCTTTTCTCTCCCTTCCCTCCCTTTCCCTCTTGCCGTCTTCCTCTCTTTTAAAAGCAGACACTTTTAATATTTGCCTTATTTTTTTCGCCGGAGATGGAAAGTGCAAAAATAACGAAAAAAAAACATTTTAATGAGAAAATTCCTTAAAAAAACTGCACATTTAAAGAAAGTAAGAAAAAACCGAACAGAAAAATATTCCACACAAGAATCAAAATCGTCAAATGGTGTACGGTGGTGAGCGACTCGAACCGGCCAAGCAACTCTAATAGCGAAGTTAATGACTTGCGCCTCAGGGCTTTTTGGACTGATTTTTTTTGTGGAAGCACAAACGCCGGGAAGTTCGTCCTTAACTGACTAAATCTTTCTTCGCTAGTGAATATATGGACAGATGCTAGCTGAGAGGTCACGGAATTGCAAAAAACTGAAGGGATGGAGCCAGAAAGAAAACAAAAGAGTCTATAGGAAAAGAAACGTTTAGTATGTATATACATACATCTAATAGTGTACTGATCTAATATAGTAAGGATAAAACTTTTGGTTCGGTTAGAAGCGAGCTTCCGCGAGGTAGAGCTAGCATTGTCATCATCATCCGTGTATCATGTATGTGTAAGCAAGAGACAAATCAAATGATGATGACGATAATGACAAAGCAACAAAAAAATGAGTAAGGGCTCCGACAACAAAATTGGCGGTAAGGCTGGGTCATCTCACCATATCTTTCAGTCTATATTGACATGTCAACTTTGTTGTTGTTGCTCACTACGTTGCCTGCACAAATTTACAACTTTATCTATGTATATGTATCTATGTGTGTCGGTCGTACAGCTGAGCGCCGCCGTTTGGCCGTACACTGATGTCGATCGTTTGCGTGCGATTTTCTTGTTTGACAACCTTTGGTTTGATGTGTGTGTGTATTTGTGTAGAGAGCGTTGGTAGGCTCAGCAGCGCGTCCTGTCAACCTTAATTGTGTGTGACCAGCCTGCTCTCTCTCTCTCTTTCTATCTCTTTCTCCCTCTGTACCCATCCTATCAGTCACTCTCTCGGCTCCTCTCCGTTTTACTGTATTCTTTTATTTTTATTTTATATTTTTTCACTGCTGTTGGTTAGGTTTCCTGTTTGCTGTCCACGTTGCTGCCGGCGTTGATCGTGGCCGTCGTCGTTATTTATTTATCTCTCTGTTTTTTTGCATCTGTGTGTGTACATGTGCGTCTGCTCATGGATATGAGTGTGTGTGTGCGATCAAAAGCCGCGTTTGTAACTTGTGAACATCTGCTCCTTTAGCTCCGGCTGCGAACAACATTTGCTTTTCCATTGTTGTTGCCTTTGGGTTTGTCGTTGTTGCTTCATTTCGTTATTATCGTTTTTATTGTTGTTTTTATTTCATATGGCATATTGGCAAATGTTTATGTTGTTGTTCTTGTTGTCACTATACTATTATTTAACTAGCTTTTCCTCCTATGCGTATATAAAAACTTGGCGAACATTCTTAATTTTTGTATGTACATACATATTTACACTTATGTATGTATTGAGTCAGCAATTTGGCATCCCATAAAACAAATTAGAGACTATTTAAACCTAAAGAGGATCGTACTTGAGAAATGTAGTTTCAAGTGCAAATACGTCATCGAACCAAATTTTTATAGAGACATTTGACATCACCCGAAGGCAACATCACTTGACTACCTAATTTAAGTTAAAAGGACACATGCACACACATTTATTTGTCCTATGCATATGGACATGTGATTTAACTCTCAAAGGATACGCTCAGCCTGTGGGTTTGCCTGCAGTTATCTTAAGTGATTTTGAAATGTATAAGCGAAAAGAATGAACACATGAAGATGATGCCGATGTAATAATCTCAGTACCGAATGATGCCGGGTGCTGCAGTGGGGACGTGCGGATGCGCTGAGCTCCTCTAAAGTGCACGGATGCAAAGTACTTAAGCACACACGTGAGTATTTGAAAAAAATTACAAGAAAACGCAGAGAAGCCCAGTACTGCGTAACGTTTATCGGTTAATACTTCTGCAGGTAAAGAGCGAATGAGACAAAGAGAGAAAGACAATTTCCATTGGGAATGGGCATTAGCATGAGCCTGGAAGAATACATACAAGCAGCCGCATTCATTTGCACTCATGCTGCAACATCTGTTCCGCTGGACTCTGACATAAATCTTGAGTGACTGACCGATGAAGCGAAAGACCGCGAATTTTTCGATGGCACTACCGCGGATTGTGAAAAAGAGAAAAAAAGAAGACAATAAAATAAACCTGTTTTCTCTGGTAGAAGACTTCAAAAAGTTGTTGAAAAGGTAATCAAAATTTCAATTCAAATTTGTATTCAGGAAGCATCTGAACATACAAATTACTAGAACAATTTATACCTTTTAATTATAAAAAATGTCAGAAGTAAACAGAAAGCGAAAAGAAATAAATATCGGATAGACTTTATAGATCACATATAAGAGAAGGTCCATTCAGAGAGGGTTAATTTTGCGCATTTAAGTTGCCTACTTGACCCACTGTGTAGCGGTTATAGTTTTTCCCCTTTTTTCAGGTGCTTGCCAATTTCATTGAGTAACTTTTTGAATGAAATGGAATATGTCGTAGTCCCTGCGATGTAGCTGGACGGGGGTATACATGTTGCTGGTGTGATTCCCAGGACTTACCTTCTTTTCGGTTAGCTTTTCGCAACGTCGCTGTTTGCAGATCTGATGGCTTTTATCGTTGCGGCAAGGGGCGCACTCTCCGCAGTTGTCCTTGCGCTGGCAGCCGACGCATTCTCCGCAGCGCTTACGCTTCTTCTTTGACTGAAAGACAGAGCAGGAAGAAGTGGAGTGGTTGGCATTGGGTACATGGTAGGGGTAGGTTAGGGTAGCGGGTGGAGGTGGGTGTGGGTGACCAGATGGCTCCTGTTAATTGCAGCGGTTGCCAGTGCTCCACTACTACTTGACTTGCATTTACCCCCATATGTTCTTTTTGGCAAACTTACCTGCTTATCGCAACCGTTCGCATGGGCTGTGGCATCATTGCTGTCGCCCATGCCCAAAGTACTCATAGGACTCTTGAAGTTGGCCGTACTGGAAACGGCATCGACTTGGCCAGGATTGCTTGGGTCGACGTCCATGCCGCTGGCCTCACTCTCGGCACTGGACTCGAGTGAATTGGGTCTTTGTTTCCGTCGTTCTTTCTTGCGACCCTCCAGCCGCGCAATTGGCGACTGTTGCGATTTGTCCACCTTGATGGGTGTGGTAGTTGAGGGCGTGGGTGTTGGCGTTGGCGTGTGTGGTTGTGTGCTGCTTGTGGTGGTAGCATGTGGATAACTATTCTGGCTGTTGCCATCGTATGATGAGGGCGTATGCAAGCCATGTGGAACATGCCCTACATTTTGTTGCTGGCTCCCACTGAGATCAAATTCATCTTTCTTGATAAGCATTTCGAAATCGTTGCTAGACGCCGCTGTTGATTCCTTCTTTTGCAGGCCAGTTGTTGCGTATCCCGGTGTAAGAGGCTGATACAATTGCAGATCGACATAGGGAGTTGATGGAGCTGGCCCCAACGGATAGCCGGAAGCAGTTCCCCTATGATGGGGATGGTGATGAGGATGATGATGTGGATTTAGGACATGATGATGAAATGCATTTGGTGGTGGTGGCGGTGCTCCCAGAGGGGTGAAACTACCCGAGGGAGGTGTGATGCTGGTCTGCATACCAGAAAGTTGTGTTAGCGGTGAGCCAACACTCATCATGCCTGGTGAACTAACGGAAATGCTCGCCGGAGACATGGCCACTGTTTGTAGGGAGCTCATGGGTGGCACATTTCCAGTTGGTACTGTTGTTGACGCCGCAGACGTGGAAGCTGGGGCAGGTGGCATGGGTGTGCCATCTGCTATCATTTGCTCATTATAACCGTGGAATTGACTCTGGAATGACGGTAGCTTTGAAAATGGCTCAAAGCCGCTTTTTATGGCTTGTTGCTGTTGTTGCTGATGTTGTTGTTGTTGTTGTTGTTGTTGTTGTTGCTGTTGTTGTTGTTGCTGTTGCTGGATATTTAGAGTATGGCTAACACTGTTATCCTTGGACTCCATTTCCCAGGGACGTGTATAGCTGCCGTTGGAATTTGAATTGGAGTTGGAATTGGTGTTAGTACTGTTGCTGCCGCCTAATGCGGCGGTGGCGGCGGAAAGGGTATTGGCATTGGCATCACTGTGCCGATTACCGCTGGCAGCATTAGCATGATTGCTACTGCTGCTGTCCAAAGGAGCAGGAACTGTCGAGCTATCCTGACTATTGTTGCCGTTGGCTTGGCTAGTGGCGGTGGCCGTTGGCTGCTGCCTGGCATAGTAGTCCCAATGGTGTTGCTGCTGTTGATCGACAAGTTGTTGTTGTTGCTGCTGATAGTGTTGTTGATAGTGCGTGTGATAGGGTGTTGTGTAGTGCTGACTCAAGGTGCTCAATTGGTTGAGATGAGTGTTGTGAAGGTTCGTTACTGAGGCTGTCGCGTTGCTGGCAATGATGCTGTTGCTGTTGCTGGCACTATTGCTGCTGTCGATTGGGCCGCCTGTGCTGCTGCTCTGGGCAATTATTGAAGACGCCATCTAAGCTTGCATTGGGGCATGGCTACGCAGATCTTGGCACTGCCACTGCGTGGGTTTTTATTCTGGGGGAACAACCGAAAACCGTAAACCGAGGAAAACGAAACACCGTAAAACGCTTGGCAAAATTGTTTTGTACTGGAGTTACGTCAATAAAACGTGTTTTTTTTTTTTTTTGTACTAACAGAGAGATTTTGCACTTGTCTCTCCTTTTTTTGTTTGTGTATGTATATGTTTGTCTGTATGGGTTTATCTCCTTTTGTTTGCAATTGAACTCTTTATTGAGGTAGTTTTTGATTAATTTTCAACTTTTCGTTTAAACATTATTTAAATCAATTTGATTTTGTTTTTTGCTTTTAGTTTTTACTTTTGACTAAAATTGCCACAGTATTTGCTTTGCTTTTTGAACTCACGGGTTTTGCTTATATGTTTGTAGTATGAGCGTGTGTGTGTGCATTTATTTGAGTGTGTACTCTATTTGTTTATGTAAATTTGTTTTTTGTTTAATGCTTAATTACATTGAGTTAATATATCTATATAAATACTTGTTATTGTAATTGCTGTTGGTTTTGTAAAAGTGCTATTAATAAATTGATATTGATTTTTGTTAAAATTTGTAATTTGTTAAATATTTAAACGTTGGTTTTTCTTTTTTGTGTTTATTTGTTGTCTTTTTGTACTTTATTTGTGTTGTAAAACGGCAGCTATGCAAAATTGTTGATAAATTGTTGTTGTTTATGCAGACTTCTTCGATTTGGTTGTAAAATTTGTTGTAAAACTTTTAATTTGTATGCGTTGTTGATTTTTTTGTTGTTTTTTTTTTTTTTTTTTACTTTAGCTTTGTTATTTTGATATATAATTAATGAAATTTTTTGTACTCTGGTTGATCTTGTATTTTTTTGTTTTGTTAAAATTTTAAATTGCGTTTTGTTGTGTATATAAAAAATAGTTGCGGTAAAATTAGTATTTCTTTTTGTTGTTATTTTATTTTGTTGTAATTTTATTAATTATTTTTATTACTTATTTCGTATGCTTAAAGTTGAAAAATCTTTGTCTTCAGTTTGTTTGTTTGTTGGTTAGCTTACAAATTAATTAAACATTACTTCGTAAATTTTTGTATTCAATGAATTTTATCATATATATGTTTGTATATATATGTATATATATAGTAGAAATATTATATAATTATGCTTTATATGATTTGCATTCGGTTTTTTTTTGTTTTGTTTTTGGTTTCGAGTTTGGGAATTTCAATTTTGATTATGAGCCAAAAGATTTGGCGAATTTTGTTTGTGCCAAAAATTGTCTATTTGTTGGTTGTGCTGTTGCAAGTATTATCAAATCCTTTGGTTGAAAGCTGAAAACGACAGAACAGTTAAAATTGATAAGTAAACTAAAATATTGAGATTTGAAACAAAAAGTTTGGTTCCCTCTGCCTTCTTTCTGCTCAGCTGAACGGACACTGTCTTCAATCTAATTTTTTTCACTTTTTTTTGCCTTTTTGTTTTGTCTTTTTTTTCTTTTCTCAACTTCAACACATAATTATGGTCTTTGACTATATAATGAGCGGCGTTGGCCAAGTCCAAGTCGAAGTCCAAGTCGACTGAGCCGGCAGGAAGCGGCAAAAAATGTAAAGGACACTCACTTGGAACTTTTTTTTATTGCCCCTGACGCTCTGATGTTGTTGTTTCTGGTGGTGGTGCTGCTTGTATGTAAGTTATGCTGCCCAGTTTCTTTGGCTTATACACACACACACACACACACACATATAGACATACACAGCGCGTATTTCAGTTGCCTTTCCTCCTACGTACACCCTGTAACCCTGTTTAAAAGGGTAGCATAGGATCTGCGAAATCATTGCGAAAGCCAAGCCAATCTAGTCATGTCCGGACACATTAAGAGGTTTAGGGATCAATTTGAATAATGTTAATACTTGTCTAAAAATCGCATTTAAAATGGTCGAGTATAAACGTTTTCAACTTAGGAAAGTTTTAATATTGTAAATTTGTCAAATGGGTTTGAAATAGATGTTTCATTGGTGCATGGTATACCGCAGTCGATGCCATGACTTTGTGTCTTAATTTTTTGTTGTTGTCATTTTCTGTTTTATTTTTTCCTGTTATATTTTTTCTTTCTCTCTCTTTTTTGTTGTTGTGTTTTGTGTCTCTTCTGTATATAATTTTTTTTTGTATGGCACAGGTGTACTTTTTTTTTGCACGTCCTTTTTGCATTTTAGCAACATTTTGTTGCGCTTCAGAAAGTTCATTGGGCTCTCTTTTGCCCATAATATGCCTCAAACCTGAGCCATCCCATGGGGAATTTTATTTCCTTTTTTCGTTGCCTCGTTTTGTGTTTTTTGTCGCTGGGTTCACTTGGGTGTTGAAGTGAGTGAGAATTTTTTTTGACAGCAGCAACTTTGATGGCAAACAATTAATGGATTCAAGTATGAAAACTACAGATGATAGGAGAAGTTTGAGGCCGATAATTAATTTCACTTTCAGGAGCATGCTGATAAGAAAAGTTGGTGAAAATATTCTACATGGTCCTGTCAGATCATTTCCCGACTCATCGGGCTTATGTTTGGGCTTTGCTCGCTCTCTCGTCATGTTTGCACATTGTTGCAGAACGAACAATTAAAGTCTGATTATTTTGTCGACTGCCTGCAATTTGCGTGTTGCAATTCGGTTCCCTTTTTGGCGTAGTCTCTCCCTTTTCCACTCATTCTCTTTCCTTGTCCGTTTCTGTTAATAAAACGGTAAAAGGCCAACGGCCAGCAAAAAGAACCTGCAGCAGAAAAATATACCAGAAACGACGAGGCGAACAAGAGAAGGCAAAAAATTAAAAAGCGCAAAAAGGAAGAAAAAACTTTTGCAGCTGCCACAATTTGCTGCACTTTCCGTTTTATGCGATTCCGTTTCGCGTTTCCACTTTTTATTCATCGGAGTTACGAACATTACGCTTGACGTTTCGCGATAAAGATCCCGCGCAATGCAATGGTAAAATTAGGCCAACATGTGCACAATTAAAGAAGTTTCTGCGTGGCTGGGAGACTCTTCAGCTGAGGATAAATTGAGACAATCTTCTCACCCGCCGCCTCATTCACCTTCTAGTTCCTTTTCTGTTCGGTTTTCTTATACACTTGCGGATTGGTCACTCGTGGGAACAAATATCTTCGACCATGTATTTATAAGTATATATGTCTATATTTATGATCAGCACTACGAGAACAACTGATCAGTTCCGATCAAATGACTAATTCGGATCACTATATCACTTAGCATACAAACAATGATTCTTTGTATAAGTTTGAGGTGTTTCTTACATTGAGGTAGGGTATACGAAATTTGTCACTGTCTCTGGTTTTGATGAATTTTCGGTTATTTAAATCGGAAATGTGTCTTCATCTTGCTGCCTTTCGGTTAAGCTATCCGCGTTTCCGGCTGCGTTATGATATATCTGTATGTACATACACATCTTCTATCTATTTTATAAATTGTGAACTTTTCAAGTAACCTAATTGGTAATCAAATTTGGTATTGCTTTATCTTATCATGAAGTTTATGTTATGCTCAACTTTAGATCCAATGTTATAAATGATTGCAAGAACTAAATAAGAGAGAGAGAGAGAGAGAGAGAGAGAGAGAGAGAGAGAGAGAGAGAGAGAGAGAGAGAGAGAGAGAGGGAAAGAGTAAGAGAAAAGGAACAATGCCGTTAATTCAGTAGAAATGTTGCTACAAATTTAATTTTAATTTTTTTTTTTTTTTTTGAGTTTGCAAATAAAACACGCCGCACCACGCAAGCCTTACATATGTAGTTTGGTATATATGTACATTTAAAAGTACATATGTACATCCAAATGTATCTATCATATCGTACCGAACAATGCGTCATTTGGAATACAAAGTTGGAATGACGAAGGAATGGAGGAATCGAGCAGTTGCAATGGTATGAAAATGGCAGCAGACGGCGCAAAAAAATAGGTTACACACACAAAAACACCCAGTCACTTGAAAATACTCGCTCACTCGTTGCGTATGTGACAGAGGAAGGTAACACGGCAACTCAGCCATGACGCTACCTGCAGGCTGTTCATAGTTTTTGTTTTTCCTTTCTTTTTTTGCAAAGAACCCAACTGACTTTTATTT
This sequence comes from Drosophila tropicalis, assembly GCF_018151085.1. Classification (NCBI taxonomy): domain Eukaryota; kingdom Metazoa; phylum Arthropoda; class Insecta; order Diptera; family Drosophilidae; genus Drosophila; species Drosophila tropicalis. The sequence continues at coordinate 137,030 of NW_027172614.1, read as the reverse complement.
GTTTGTGTGAAACAAGTGCTGCAAGTCGAGGTCCTGTTCCGTGTATAACACCCTAGAAACATACATAGGTTCTCCGCTCGTCCCATCATCCATTCATTTGTTTGTGGCTGTCCAGTTGGCGGTACTAACTTCTTTTCTCTCCTCTGTATTTCAATGCAATATTTTAATATGCAATCTGCACATTTTCCGCTAGTTTACAACTTTCCTGCTCATATGAAAATTGTTTTACAAGACTTGTTGTGCAAAAAGTGCAGGGAGGAGAGGAGAAAAGGAACTTGCTGTTAAAATGTGTTTTATTAAAAATTCCACTAGCATTTTGTTACACACCATGGAAAATATCTTCCAAGTTAATGAAGATAATTTCCTCCTTGTTCATTTTGTGTGCTTTTGCACTATCAGTGGGAGGGTGAAGGTGCGAAAGGGTTGGGTTATGGTAAAATTTTACCATTCATATGAAGCCCTTGAACTGCGTGTGCGATAAAATGAGAATTTTTAGCAAATTGCACTCGAATTTCCTGAAATATTAACCCATGTTTGACTTCGACACATATGTATGTATGTATGTAGAATAGAAATATAAAAAAGAGCAATTATCAAAAGGAGACTTGATAAAGTGGTTGTGATTAACAGTGGAGAACTTCAAAGTTGAACTTGTAAGTCGCAGAAGGATTTAACTAGACAAAGCCTTTTAGTGGAATATGAATGAATATTTCAAATCTCCAATTTGTTTGAAATCCACATTATAAATATATTCGTTTCATGATATATTCATATATCCGTGAAAAAAACTCTTTATAATTGTTGTAACCCAAATGGGTTAATTCGCCATTATGTTCCTGTGTGTCACGTGTAAATTGAGTTGTGAAGTAGCTTTTTGTGTGGTGTGGGAGGGCTTGGGGGCCGGTGCGGATAAAATGAAACGTGCAGAAGCCATACAAGGAGTCGTGTAAATAAGGAGAATGAGGATGGCTATGCCTGTTTACGCATACAATTCGCTCAGAGAAATACATATGCTTGTGAAGAAGAAGAGGTGGTGGCGGTGTGGGCTACTAGAGGGTCGGGAGGCGTGGGGCATGGCCCGCTACTTCCTCTGCCTACACTTTTACCTTTGAGATTTACGAGATTGTCATTTACTTCACATACTTTCAAAGTCACGCACATTGCCGGTTGTGTGTGTTTATGTGTGTGTGTGTGTGTGTGTGTGTGTGGGTTGCATGACTAGATGTGTGTATGTATTCTTCTGTTTTCTCTAGGTCAAAGCCTTAATTTGCCTGCGTGTCCTTTTCGCTTCACCTGCGAGCGCTTCCTTTCTGTTTTTTTTGGCATGTATTTTATGAATGAAAAGGAAAACAAAATATCTGTATATGTGTTTGTCATGCTGTGAATTTATGTATGCGTTTTGTGTATGTGTGAGTTACTGAACTTGCAACAAAGTGCGTGTCTTTGGGTATTTATAGCAAACATGAGCTGCTAATTCATTGGGGGTAATCGCCTGAGATGGACAAATGGCTGCAACGCGGAGTCATAAAACATAAAACAAAAATAAAACTGCAGCAGCCACATTAGCGGCCAGTTGGCGGCACATGTGTGTTTGCCTTGGTCATGACTAAAAGATACACCCAGATGCAAAGATATATATATATATATGTATACAGCCACAGCTATAGATACATTTATCTGTCCGTTGTTGAACTTGAACTTCTTTTTCTTGCTGCCAGCCGCCTTCAATTTGATTGCCTTTTATTATTTATTTTTCTTTAAATTCTTTTTATTGCCATGTCAAGGCAGTTTTGGAGCCGACAACGCACAGTGGGACATTGAGGCTAACTAGCGAGCGAGAGAAGGTTCCTTCTAATGTCTTTGGTCGATCTTGTATTGCCAATTAAACGGGATATATTTGATCATCTTATTTTTGACATTTAGAAACTATTTTAGTTTTAAATTAAAATACATTTTCACTTTAGTTCTGCACACTGCCCCTTTCTGTCTGTAAGGCCTTCACTTTCGTTTCCATATTTTCCTTTACTTTACTTTCCTTTGGGTTTTTTTTGCAGTATTTTTTTCTTATTTCTATATTTTGTTTTGGTTTTTTTTTTGGCGCTTCTGTTTTGAGCGCGCCAAAAGAAGCCGCTGTATGCCTGCCTGCCTGACTGCCTTCTTCTCCGACTGTGTATTTGCAAGTGTGTGTATCTTTGTGTTCAAGTTTTGTAGCTGTCTTTGGCGTACGCACGTTACTGTTAGTTACGAGTAGCTGTGAGTCTTGCTTATTGTTGTTCTTGTTGTTGTTGTTGTTGTCTTCACGTTCTTGGCACGTTTTCAGTGCCTGAGAATGGCATAATTCTTCAGAGAGCCAGAGACGGAATCAGCTCCAGCTTTGGCCTGCTGCTTTTTAATTTAACTTCATGACGTTCGCTTGTCACATATGCTTCATATACATACGTATTTATATATATGTATATAAATACATATATATTTGTATATACGTATACTTATTTAAGTCTGTGTGTTGGAATACAATGATACAGATACATATACAAATGATGCTATGCCAATGCTAATGCCAGCAACAGTTTTTGTATTTTCTTTTGTATTAGTTGTCATTACTCATTTCTATATAGTATTATTTCCTTGTCAATTCAAAAACTGTTGCCAGACGTTAACCCTCTGTGTTTTATTTGATTTCTTGTTGTTTGCGCTTATTTGTTTTGCTTGCATTTTTTATTGTTTTTTGTTGGCGGCTGTTTGTTGTTATTTTTGATCACTTAATTCTCAAATAATTCTACTCAACATTAAATGAACTAGGTATCGCTTTGTTGTCATCGCTTGCTTTTTGCCTCCAGCTGAACTTAACTTATTCCATGGCTGATGTCGTTAAATAAACTCTTCAGTTTCCTGTTGTCCAGCAATAATTGCCAAGTTAGCTAAATTAAAATATTAGGGTAACTGGGTCCCTTAATTTTCTTATTTAGATCGAAATCTAATTGAATTCGATTTTCTGTTATTAGAATGACAGATGCTGCTGTTATTGCAGCTTAACTTTGCTGCCTTTTAGTATCGATCGGTCAACATGTCGTATGCACACTTTTCACCAAGAAACTTATTAAATTTTTCCTTTTTAGATATTTTGCCTATGATTTGGCTTGTCAATCAAGTTTTACCGAGTTTTCATAGCTTAAGTATTCTTATTCATTTCAATTCCAATACCCAACGACTTTTTACTGGTTTCATTTGACCATTTTAGAAACTTCCTCAGACATGAATCAAGATGATCAAAACAAATATTTTGAACATGTTATCGGAATATTTTGGGAGTTTATGAAAGTATCAATACTTTTGTAAAAAATTACCCAAACAGATAGGCTTTCGGGAACTCAAAAACTATTGATTTGAAATGTCAGTGTACAAACCGTTATTAATCCATTGCCGCTGTTTCTGTGTTAATTTCATATAGGAAACTACAGAATAATTTGAATTCCAAGATTTTGGCACCACAAAAAAAAAAAAAGGAAAAAAAAAAAAAAAAAAAAAATTTTTTTGCCGAAACAAATTCAGAACGCGACGCGGAATAAAACTATCGTAAATAATAAGGTTAAGGATGCGTTTAACACAAATTGACCGTTGTATATATCGCAGTGGATGTTGTTGTTATCGGTTGCACTAGCATCATGGTTATCCTTGATCCTCTCCGTCTTACAAACACTCGTGCATCCCGTAATGATGTCAATAAATTTTCAAATAAAATAATTCATTTTCACTTTGGTTTTGGGCTTGTTGTTGCTGTTTTTAAATTAAAATATAAGTTCTCGAATCTGTAGAACAGCCAACGGCAATGGTGCAACACAGTTTTGATCTTTTTATTTGTGTTTATATGAAGGATACAAAATGTATTTAACGAATGCGGATTTCCACCCTTCGAAACCGAAGGATACACAACAACTGAATCGCGAGTGCGAATGGGAGAAAAACCAACCAACCGACGCATCGAACTTGTTGCACTGTAAACTAACAGAGTGCTGTAGTCGCTGTTAGGTAGTGCTGTTAAGTAGTTTGATCAAACTGCATTCAAGTATTCGGCGCTCTTGTGTGGGATATTTTTATTTTCAAAGTATAGAAAACCATTTCAAATTTCGTCAATTAAGTATTTTCATCTCGAAACACTTTAGGTTTGGCCATATTTTGTATCTTCTGGAGTTGAACTGGCCATGTCCTGAATCGGGCTTTTCACAGTATCCACACAGGCTTACACATTCAATGACAAATGCACACACATACAAACACTGATGCATATGTATGCATATGCCCTGTACAGTTGTTCCAATTAAAAAATTTTTCCCCCCAGTTCGCGAAACTTTGCAATTTACACTTCAGCGAAATTTAGTATAAAAAATTTATAAAATCACTTTAACTGGCATATATGCACATACATATTAAGAAATCTCATCCTGAACTGATAATCTGGCTACTGAAACATAATATTAGAATATACAATGTACAATATATTCTCGGATTTTGATGGAAGTATTCCATTTTATAACTCCACATAAATTAATATAATTATCAATTGATATTATTAATTGCTTAAATGGTCCTAATTGAGATACTTTTTTTTAAGTGCTTTCCAACTGTGAGCTCTTCGTTGGTTCTATTTAGCCCAGAACCAAGTTTGCTGCTGTTGTTTTTGTACCGGTTGAGTGTACTATATCCTGGCTGTGCATTGGTTGTTGCTGTTGGGAGTTTTTTTTAGTGCTACAATTTGTAAAGAGTTGGAGCCGAAAATGAAATGAAAAACAAATGAAAATAAAGAGAGGAAAGTGGGCGGCCATAGATGCTGCTGTTGGCTCTATATGTCAGTTGATTTCATTTCACTTTTTGTTTTATTTTCGGACCTCGTTTTGCCTCAACTATTAGTCGAGCTTTGTGCACCGTTCAACTGGAATTTTTGTTCGTTTTACTGTTGATGTTGTTGTTCTAGGATCCCTTTACTGCATAGACGTGTACGAAAAAAAACAAAAAAACAGAACACAGAAAAACCTTGACAGTTGCATTGTTGCCTGGCTCTGAGCGGGAATGGAATTGGAAAACGTTACGTCAGTCAGTTATTTGCATTGCGTAATGGAACACCATCCCAAAACCCAAATCCAAACCCAAACCCAACCCTTGTGTTGTGTGCCTTATCCTTATGCTGGCAGAGAACACTGACCTGTCCTACACACGAAAAATCACACACAAATACACACAGACAAACGCACTATGGCGAATGTAGTTACATCTGCACAAACAAGATGCAGCCGGCTAGTTTTAGTGGGCCCACCGAAAGTTCCTTTCATGTGAATTAGGTGCAGTAGTTGTATTTCTGACTCCAACTTCATGCTAAATGCAAACTCTGACTTTTGCCAGAAAGTTGGTGGTTCTTGGTTCTTGGTTCAGAGTATGCGTGCCCTTTGTCAGGACAGCAAAGGACATTCGCAATGCACTGAACTGCAGTTCGGTGGTAAGAGTTCAGAGCAATACGAGAGAACAGTTGCCAAGCGCCGCATTTTTGAAAGAGAAGCGAAGGGAAAAAATACTTCATGTCCTAGACATAAAATTATATTCAAGAAATGGAAAATGAGTTTTGGGAATTCTGCTGATCTCATCTCGGATAATTAAATCCAACTATTAGTCGGTTCTTACTGTATAAGTCCCATAAATTCGGATCTAAATTGGGACTTGCATATGATCATTTCTGTTGCCAGATTTCTTATTTGCAACAATAATAATAAACAATTAGCGCAGCCAATAATATATACTATGTATAAAGTCAGAGAGAGTCGGAGAGAGAGAGAAACCAAATTCAAAAGTCCTTACAAAAAATTCTGCAAGAGGGAAACGAAAAGGAAGAAGAAATCTACCATCAGCTCTCAACTGGCATCTCTGTTTCTATATCTCTGTGAGGCAACTGCACGTAATACGAGTAAAGCAAGCCAAATGCATTAACAGCCAGCAGCAACTTGCACACACACACACACAGACACACATACACACAATGTGGCGTGGTTGTATATATACATATATATAAACATACATACATAGATACACATACAATACTCCGTCACTAATACACTCGCATATTTATATTTGTGCCATTACAGCCCTTGTTGTTGCTGTTGTACGAGTTTTGAGTTTTCCGAAATCATGAAAGGAGCAGATGTTAAATTTTTATACACAAACGTTGTTGCTGCTGCTGGCTCAGCTGGCGTTGCTGTTGCTGCTTTTTCTTCTTTATGTGCTGCATTATTATTGCTCTCTGCCGCTGGTTTCCTTTCGCACTGCCCTTAGCTCCTTTTTCATCTCCTTGCCATGGTGCTTGTCCAGGCACCCTTCCCTTCTCTCCCCGTGCCATGCCCTCCGCTCTCTCTCTTTCTCTTACTTACTGTTCATGTTGGTTACCAAGCAGCCACAGCACTGTTTTTTTTGTTGTTTTGTTCGTCTTTATATGTTCCTGTTGTTGGTGGCAGAAACTTCAGCTGCTCTTCATTTAACGCGAGTAGTTGGCGAGATCTTTGGACAGTGAGCACTTTGGCAAGTTGAGTTATTTTTTGCTCACTTTACACTTGTTATCCTGGTAAGCAGTTTTACCCCATCCATATAGGAGTTTAATTGTACCAATTTTTTATTTCATACCTTCTATCTCTATGTGGCACTCTTCTTTGTTTTGCCGTTTTTATCCTGCGTCCTTACCTGATTTGTCAATGTCGTCTGAAGTCCTTATTGATGTACCTGGCAAGCTGCATCTCTTCTCTCTCTCTCTCTTGCTCTCTCTCCCACTTTGTTGTGCTCACTGCATATTGGAAACAATGGTTTTCCATTTGGTGATGCTAATCATTGCTAAAACACTATATACACTCACACACTCTCACACACACACATACATATATAGTGGATAAACTATCCCTCAGTTGCATGAGCCAGAGGGGTGTGAGGTTCAAAAGAGATCTCTCCGTTGACTCACAGTGGGTGGGTTTTGTCCGCTAACTGTGCCAGTTCTGTTTTTTTTTTACTCTTTGTTGGTCTGTTGTTGTTTTTACTTATTTTATTCACTTGGCCTAGGCCATGTTACCCAATTCGGATAAAAGGGAAAAGTAAGCAAATTTCAGCAAAAGAAGATATTACTAATGTATATTGAAAGATATTCTGTGAACTTGTGGTAACTCTTTGCGATGTGTGCTCTTTATCATTGAGTTTAATTGTGATCACATATTTTTAAAGCCTATTTGTTTTAATAGATTCGATGTGAAGTTAACTAAAAAACATCGATTTATGTCATAAACGTTTCACAATACATGATTCAAAATGGCAAAGAGAAGTCAGAAATTTTATATATGTATGTATGTACTTACATACAAATACCAATTTTTATGATTTTAAAATAGTTGTATTGCTGGGTGCATGGTATAGCGTAGTCGGCTCCAAGACTTAGTTACTGCATTGGATGTATTTGTGTTTACTTACTTTAATCAGTTCGGTGTGTGGCTAAACTTTTTACCTAGCAAGTTGCCTGCCTACCAGCTGCCCTATTTCCTTCCTTCCTTCCGATTTGTCGATTTGTCAATATGCAATACGCATATTACGCATCAGCAAACCCGCAAACATGGGAAATACAGACAAAAACATACTTACATCATTTAGCCTCCAGCTAGCAGCAGCCCAGAGCATCTCACATCCCCGCAGACATCCTGTATCCTCCGACGTCCATCGACATCGACAACGTCCAATTCAATCCAATGCATGACTGAGCCCTTTTTTCGGTTGCGTTACGTGCGCGTGACACCTGATGTTATTTTACGATTATTGTTTTTGGATTTATGGAACGCAATTGCACTTGCAGCAGCAGCAGCACCAATAGCAACAGCAACGCAAAAAGCAGCAGTAGCAGCAGGTGTTGTTGTTATTATTATTTGTCTTCTTATTGTTGTTGTAGCTACTACTGTTGTTATTGCCAATGTTTTTTGTGGCTGCCGTTGAAACGGATTCAGAATCTGCAGGGACTAAAAACGTTATTACAGATGCATATGTATGAGCGATGAACTATTGATTTGTAGATGTACGCCACGGCCCTACTTCACATAAAACGTTTCATAATTACGAATTGTCTTACACTTTTCCTGATGAAAACAATCTTAAACATTTCGATTGGATCAGAACTTGTTAGGACAGCGAATTTTCTTGTTTACTAAAGTGAAAAAGATCGTGTTCAATGATTTTTTGTAAGAAGCATTGAGGAGTTGTTGTTTTATTGATGCTATGATCAGCCCTCATAAATGCTCGTACCCGTTAACGTATTCATTTTTGTCCATCTTAATTACATATTTAATTTTTCAATTTTGATTTTCGATTTTAAGTTAATTGTAAAGCTAGAGTACAGTATTTATGAGTGTGCATGTCTGTCAGTGTGAATGTGCGTGTTTTGCAAATTTAGTTATCAATTGCAGAAAATCCTTTATCATTTCAAATTTCAACATTTATAATTATAATGATGACAGGACGATTGGCCTCAGCTACGGTCCCAGTACTGGGCCGTTTGGACCTGGGTCTCCATCTTTATCCTGGTAGCGGTCTTAGTCTCGTTTCCAGCTTCAGTTCCTGTTCTTCCCTCGTTTTTAATTGGCGGCTATCGTGCAGACACAACAACTGGGAAACCAAAACGTATCCGCATACAGATTTTGTCCATTGCCCTGGAGTGCAATTAAACGTTTTTGTACGAACTTCTGCTCACATCTCGAGTTGTAGCCATTTGGCAGTTCACAAAGGTTCGAGCAGGTGTTCGAGCTAAAAGCAGGAAAATTGAAATGAGCCAAAAACATTTACTAACAGCAAACATTTAACTAAAATTCGAAAATCAACAGTTGTACGAAATTTAGTTGTGGGTTGTGCCCATAAATAAGCCAGAAAAACAAAAAGAATAAGAAAAGGCCTAGCCGAGTGCTGCATACAAGAGTTGAAAGTTTAACGAACTCGTTAAAACGGGAAATCGTACGTAATTGATAAGGAGTTCAGTGAGGAGCGCTAAGGCAGCGAAACGGTACTTGTACGCACTGGGTTCCCGAGCCCTGGCCAGCTGCTCAACTCTGTTCCTTCAAGATTTATAAGCGCGTTGCGCATACAAGTGTGCGAGGGCAGTAATACAAATTCACAGAAAACTTCAAAGCCAATATACTGTAACTAGTACTGGATGAAAAGTACTATGTAAGTGTTAATGTCATGCTTTGTTCAATGTATCCATATTTTGAATTAGCGTTAAAATCAACAAAACTGATTTTAGGCTTTAGTCCGACTTTCAAGCATAAGTTTCCCACAGTTCTAAGTATGCCCTCGTAGCTCATTTTGTTAAACAAATTTCTCTAAGTACTTACAACAGGAAAAGTAGAAAGGGCCGTGGCTAAATGGCAGGGTCAACATTTATTTTAGGGCACGTATTGTTCGTCCGTCCGATTGACCCCGGTTAGCTAACTAGGCGGATGACTAGGTCAGCCTATTTTCCATTTTGTTTGTGCTTTTTCTCGTAACTTTTGAAACGTTTCAATTGCAGATACTCGACGGTAGTAGCATACCGCGTACCGTTAGGAAGCTATATCTATTTATAAGCATACGTAAAAAGATAGTTCCTTCCCCGAACTGCGAATAAAATCTTAAGCCCTGCTCCGGTATGTTGACGTTTCTCTGCCAGGGTGTTATAATTCGTTTAACCGCAATTATGACACCAAAAATAACCGAAGTGTCCAAGCAATACTTTCCGTGTAACGTGTACCGTGCCCTTGGATATTTCCCCTAACTGAACTAACAGTGAGAGCAGCAGCAGACATCAAAAGCAAAGGGGTAACTCTATGGAAGGTAGACCTGTGTGCTGCTGCTGCAGTGCTGTGAGTTCCTATGTGTTGATGTGACTGTGGTATTCTGGTGGTATTGAGAGCGGTGTATGTGTAGGTACCGGTAGCAACACCTTGGCACTTTGATTACAAGTGTTAAAAAGGGGTAACATACGTCCAATTCAAATATGAATAATAAGGAGATTGATTAAACGATTTGGGACTTAAACTGCATAACTCTGCAATAGGAAACAAACTTGCATTTCAAGCAGGGGGAAATGCACACAGATCGGGGGTATGACTATGACCTGCACCGAGATTTATGTGCAAGTTCAATTTGTTATCACTGAAACTGTCGATGTCCTTTATCTGTGTAAAACAAAACAGGATACTAAAAACTAGCAATGAATCATTGTACAAAATTCAAATATATGGAAAAGGGGTCTAGTGCCTATGAAAGGAAAGTGGGATTACTTCGGAATAAAGTTCTTCTCACAGGATTTGATTTTAAATCTTCTAACTTAAAGTTCCACAATCTAGAGAAGTTTTCTACGTTTGTCCATAGATGGCGTGTGAGAAAGCTATTGGAAAACAGCTTAAAGTTAAAACTGGAGAACCATTAAAGCTATGGCCGAGCTTTAAGCACATGGTTGTTCCGAGATGTATAAATAAAGAAAATCATAACACAGATGGACACTCACGCGCATAATTCCGCCTTGACCATTTGACGAGCCGTATTCTGCTCATTCACGACAAACATCCAATTGCCGCGACTATTGAGCGCCGCTTGTGGCGTTATGAACTGCGACGTGGTGGTACAGAGCGTCGACCGTCCAGGACTTTGGCGCTTGGTACGTTTCTTTTTCAAACTTTGATTGCTTTGTTGATCGGCTTCCACCCCTACAATATCTAAGAGATCCATATTGAGCGAGACATCACGTTTGCTGCGCTCTTCCTGCTGTGCTCCCTGCATATACTTCTTCCTCTCCACTTCTTTGTTTTGCTCTTCCCCCACAAGCTTCTCCATCGTCCTCTGTTTTTGACCTAGATCTCGCACCAGACGCTTTAACCAAAGAGTTGCATTATAGGGAGTTGATTTGCCATTCCCGGCATTACTGTAGAATAATTGACCAGAACCGGAATGTGCACCACCAGCAGGACTACGATGATTACCACGTTGACCCGCACCAGCAGAGGTATAAAATAGATAACTGAATAATCAGAAAGAAGAATTCGCTTATCAATATCAAACATAAATATATTCATGGAAAAAATTATACTTACGTGGGTGCCTCTGTGGTGGGATTACTTAGAAATAGAGGATTTGCAACTCCGCCGCCGCCTATTCCGCCTTCGCCTACTCCAACTCTCTGAGGCGTTCCACCAAATGGTGTCTGATAATTGTATCCATTGAAGTCCGAACTGGTGAAGTCTCGTGGAGGAAATATAGACTTGGGATCATAGAAAACTGGAGTATCATACCACGCCACAGCTGAGAAATCTTCCCAGGTCTCATCTACCAACAATGTAGTAGCCTCATAGCCCCATTTACGTACGAGACTCTTGATGAGATATCTGCAATGGAATCGAAAGCGAAGACAATGAGTAAGTCATGAAAAGGTGTGCTCTGCTCTGCTCCAAGATGATGTAAGGCTAAAAAACAAAGATTTTTCGCTTGATTGCTAACTGGGAGTCGCTGTGTAAAGTGTATATCATGCACTTGATGTGGTTATGCAAGCGCGAAGGGTCTTCCGTCTGGCTGTCTGTTTGAGTGACAGACAAGTGCTTGAAAATTTAAATGTTGCCCAAGTCCATCATAACATCGGTATCATAATTAATATGCAATCGTGAAGGAAAAACGCAAATATTTAATATCGTAAATTATAAATTGCAGTTACCGATCGCATCTTATCCAAAATGACCATTGAATGCGAATCACGTGCCACACTATAAAGTTGTTAACCCATTTGAAGGTATATCGTGGGCTATTGGGCCCATTTTCCAAAAAGAGCCCGGTAAAAACGAACATAATATATAAATGCATAGTTGGGTTTCCTTATACCGATATTTTTATACCATGCATCAAGAGTGCGAAATTTAACATGCTCAAGGAAATTGTTCCGATGTGTCGATATGTCCGTCGGTGAACCAAAAGGGCGGAGTTGGCCGATCGCGGCGCTAAAGTGCTCCTGTGTGATTTAATTGGCATGTGAAAAGAAACTAAAAGACCGATGAATTTGGCCTTGTGAATTTAAACAGTTGTTTCATTTGGTACATGGTATACTAAAGTCGGCGCGACAACTTCTTTGATCCATTTGTTATACCCACACAGAATGTGGTTTTTGTTTACAAAATTATGCAATTCGAAATTCCAAAATCCTCAAAGTAATCAAAGTGTCTGTTAAATTGCTGAGACGGCGCCGCGCTTATCAACAACGGCATTACCATTACTTATCAGTAAGTAATGCACATTTTATTTAAATCCAAGCAATTGTCTAAAAATAGCCCTACACAAACCAGTTTCAAAACAAGTTGGTGTTAATATTGTGATCCAATGCTTCAAATCTTATACTCTTCAAATTCGAAGAAATTTGATAGTTGTGTGACACTGTCATGGTACTCACTGCGTAAGGGTATCACTACGCCAGTATTTGCCAAAGCAAGCTCAAACATACATACATATATGTACGTATACTATATTAGTATATTTTCGTTGACGTCGTCATCGACGTCGCCAAACCAAGTGTCTTGAACTGTCAATTCAAGTTTATTGGGTCAAGGAGCTCCCCCCTAACTGGCCGAGACCGCAGCTGCTACGTACGGAAGCAGCCGCACCAGGCAGTATCACCAAAGCCAAAAGCCTCCACAATAGATTCGAGTTTACTCGCTTATGTTAATTTTAAAAACAAAAAACTAGTTTTATTTTTTATTTTATTTCAAATTCAAACTTTAGTTTGTCTCGTGGCCAAACATTTTGTTTGAAATGCACTTAATGATGTTGATAATACACACGCACGAACCTCAACACACTCGAACACACGAGGGTGAATCGAAAAATTTCTGGAAACATTTGTTGAAATATCACAAGCCAAGAAACCAGTTGCTATACTAAATATAGTTCATCTCTAAAGTGTGAACACTTTTTTTCATAACGTCTTTTATTTTTGAATGGTGAATTACTTAAACGCATCTAAAGACTAAGGTTAACACTCTTATTTTGTAAGTGCAGACCAGTAAATTGGTTATTAAAATAGACGTATTAGTTTTATTGGATTTAGCGACTTACGTAGGATAGTTGTCGGCATGTTCGCAATAGGTTTTGCCTGGCCGGGCACAGCTGGGAGTCTGTCCAGGAGGAGCTGGTAGAAATTGGCAAGGGGGTGCTCCATATAACCCGCATGATGGCGGCCCCGGTGCGGAGGTGAGAGCTGCTGAGATACGAGCTAATATCTATGAAGTAGATCGACAGATATGCATATATTGAGCAGGAGGTGCAAAATGATTGAACACTTACCACTAAAGTACAGAGAATCCCATTATTACTACTCGAAGTGTGAAGTCGTTTAATACTTTTTGTCATTGTCAATTCATTCGCTGTTTGTTTTGTCTGATTTGGTTTGCATTTGCATTTGAAGTTGATTTGCAGTTCAGAAAAAAGAGCGCAATCTTATTTGATCTACAAGAATTTTGAGAGATAACCAAAAATACAAATTTAGAAATGACATATAATAATATTGTTGGAATACCATTGTTTTGTAAAGTGTCATTAACAATGCAGACTTAACTAATGGCATAAGTCCCTTACAAATGTTAAACAATTGGTTTTGCACCGCTCAACAAACAAACCATAGCCAAATAGATGCGTTTAGCTAATTTAGCTTTTGGCCTGAAAATGTATTGTTTGACGCCAAGTTCACTTCGGTTCAGTTGTGTTGAGTTCATGTAAAGTTTCTTGAAAGCCAAGTTAAACAATCTCGTAAATTGCTAAAATAAATTGCTAAAAGTGAAAGCGAAGTGACGACAACGTAAGTGCACACACACTGACGCAGAAAGACTTTATTGTTGTAGTAGTAGAAGTAGTTGGACGCTCATTAGACTAAGCATAGATCGTAGTAGATAGACACAGTAGGAGACAGTCGGACACGCCCACAAAAACACAAGCAGAATCAATTGTGCTACTGTGTGGAAGTCTATTGGAAAGGCGGTACTTCTAGTGTTGATTTAAGTTGTCGACTAATGGCAATAATTAAACGAATGCTAATGTAGGATATTAGATGCTAATCGCTGAAATTGAAGTTAGCGTGAGACATGAAGTGTGGGGTTTTCCCTCCACCACAAATGCACAGCGGTTATTTTTATGAAAACAACCGTTATCATCTCTTAATTAGCAACTAGAGCAGTTGTAATCATCATTAATAATGTGAAATAAAAGATTTCCAATCAACTAAAATTTAACAGCACGCAGGTAATGCCATACAGAATAAAAAGAACAATTTTAAGGTTTGCTTCAATTTTTAAATACACTTACTGAAATTCGATTACGATCGGCCAAACAAACATACATATGTTTGATATATAATCGAGTAAGTTTTGTTGGACAAACTTTTTCGTTATTCATGCAATTAACACCAAACTAATACGAATACACTTAATAAGCTTTATTTCACATTTTAGTTCATATATACATATTTATTGCGTGACAAAATCTTGCAGGGGGATATAAAGCTAAAATTGTCCAAAGTAAGCTCTGTCCTCGGGTCTCTTAAAAGAATGGGGTGCACAAGTCACAAACCGGATCTTAAGGTAGTATGGGTGTGATACAGATATAACTTTGGCGAACAATTGATTTCCAACAACAAGAATCCACTATTGTGGCATATCATTGCGCTCAATTGAAATAATTTGAATAAAATGTAATGCGAATTGTCTAAACACCTGCTCGACTGGTCTGCCTGTCGGTCTATCTGCCTGCTGGTTTTAGGATTTCCGGGATCGCTGACTATAATCAAGGCTCTTACAGAGACGGTTTGACTTTCGCTATTAATCAATCAACGTTACCACTGTTTTTGAGTTTTACGCAGAAATATGCCAATAATCTTTACCATGCCAGGCCGTTTGATATCTTTGTCATCTGCTAATGGACCGAACTTGCAGTTCATACATAGAGTTACACGCCTACGTCCGCAATGGGTATTTCCCATCGAAAAAATGCTCGCCAACCAGTTCAATCATATAAATCATAAAATAGCCAAATGAAGTTGCTTGAAAATACCTTCTTCTCCTATTTTGATTTTTGGCTGCTTTTTTACATATATTTTTTATAGTGTTAATATTGGCTGTATATATATTTGGCCATTTACACATAATTCCATTTGATTTAAGCTCTTAGTGAACTTCCTTCGATATGCTTCAGTTTTTTTGACCCTGAAAATCGATCCGTTGATACCCCTACAGATATAAAAATTCATTTTCGCAACGTTGAATCAGACTTGAAATCTTATGAGTTAGCTTACTTATTTCCTGCGATCGGCAGAAATTTTCTATTCCCTTCATACTCTAACACATAGTCAAAAGTGTACAGTGAATAAAACTCTTTTAGTGCCAATTTCAATAAAATGTTGTCATCTATGCCTTTACCTTCCAACAAGACTTGTGCGTCATCCACTGTCTCATCTTCCAATTGAGCATAGAAATTACTCTTTTGAAGAACAACCAACAAATTCAGAGTCAAAATTAATATAAAATAACTTATTACGAGTTCCTTTATTTATATCCATTTAGACTCTATGAAATGAAGGTGTAAAGTTATCTAGTACAAAGCAAGAGACAGGTGTCTATTATTGCAAATGTAGCAATATTTCTCATACTTACGTATGTAAGTAAGATGTAGGATCAGGGAGGAGAAGCCGAGCATGACGCGAGGGTGCTAGCGATGTCTGGATGTCCTTGATGAAGAGTTGAATCAAATCTTATTCAACCTCAATGTGTCCAAAGGATTTGGTTCTTGTTGTTAGTTTTTTGTTCAAGTGAAAGATGTTCATTAACTGAATGCTTATAAATTCAATAGAGTCCTTTTTACAGCGATTCGCAAAAAAGTTTTTTTGGGCAAAACTAAAGAACGCCTTTCAAACTGAGTAGATTTCACCTAATTGATTTCTGACACTAATTTGCCTGTAAACGCACATACACACACTCCCTCACGCACCGGCCCACACCCCCCGTCGAATAGTTTATAGGTATTCCAAAAAGACAATGGGTCGATAGCTAGAGATCGACTTCATTATAATTTTTTAAACATATATTTTATACTTGAGTTAAACTGAGAAATTAAGCACGACTTTTCAAGGCTAAAACGATACTCTTTTTTTTGTTTTTATTTTACTGATATCTTGTCTGCATTTGGCAGTTTTTTTTTTTTTTTTTTGTATCTTATACTTTGTGATTTGCTTCATTTGATTTAATTTGTGAGGTTTCTTAATTTCGGTTACATGTGTTTTTTGTGTTTTTTTCATCTCTCTCTTTATTTCCAAAAATGTTATAATAAATCAATGTTTGCTTAAAGCTTGGATGTTAATGCAGCGATTTTGCTGTTTCTTCATTCGTTTTATTTTTTGTTTCTAATTTTTCTTTTTTTAATTTTTATTGTGGTTATTTAATTTATTAAATTTTTTGGTGCCAACAGATAAGTCAAAACTGAAAATGAAATTGAATTTGAATCACAGCGACGCATTATTAATTACTCACCTGGCTAATTATGTTTTCGCTTGTTTTGTTTAATATTTTGTCTTTCAATCAAAGATATTCAATCAAATCTCTTTACTATTCTGACATAATGTTCGCACTGCACTTGCTTCAATCCACATTTATTTAGTGTCTTTTCCTTTTGCTTTTTGTGTAATTTCTCTTTTCTTGTTTGGTTTTCGGTTGTCTTTTTCAAAAATCTTTTTCACTCTAAAATTTGTCTAATTAAAAAACTTAACACGTATAAAAAGCACAATAACAAATACAACAAAAAAAAATACAAAAAAAAAAAAAAAAGACGATAAGCGGCAGGGAGGCAAAAATATTTTGTTGATCTCGGGTTTTGGATATTTTGTTTCGGTATTCGGTTTTCGTATCACGCGCTAGCCAATGTTCACGGCTGCAGCTCATAGGCAACTGAGCGAGAGGGCCAAACGCGCGGCCCAAACACAGACATAGCCAAGCCCAGCCGCAACCGCAGCCACAAACAAGCCCCAGACCATGGTGATGACGCCGTGAGACGTCATTACTTGAAGCGTTCGGCAACTCGGGCGCACATAATGCCGGCTTTTCATCTTTGTCTTTCAATTTTTGGAATGCTGCAACCTCTGAACTTTTGTGATTCATATATTTATGCATACGCGCAGAATGCGAATACAATGCGAATGAGTGATATTCGTATGTTTGCATATAAAACTTCCACCGGAAGTTCATTATCAACATCTAGGCAGAAGCGGCCACAGCAAACAATAAAGCGACCGTATTTTATTTATTGAGAATTTTTATTGTGTTTTACATTGTTACCAATGTGCAAACTGTAATCGAGTGAATCTATTTGAATTGTTAATTTTTTGCGGACTTCTTATACCCTTTCCTTTGGTCGGGTTGGTATGTGAGTTCTTGTTCGGTCAGCGCCAATTGGAAAAGAAAGTAGGAATGAACAAATAAACAAACATATTCTAAAATATTTTCAAATTTCATGATGAAATAAATAAGTGTTCTACACACTTTGTAACAATTATGGATTTATTTGATTTAAGATGATTGTTAATAATTTGAAGCTTTGTTCCAAACCTAAAATGTGTATCCATTGCCATGGATAAAATTGTTAGGCTCTCTGTTTTTTCTTCTTTTGCAAATATTCATTATGTTAGCTTTGTGATTTTTATATCCAATGAAGGCCGTTTTTTTATTTTTTTTGTTGAATATATCTGATTTTGCTGCTGATGGGGCCGCTGGTGGAGTTGCTTTATATTTTAATCTTCAAATGCAGACACATTCAGTGACAATTCACACCTGCAATAACCATCAGCATCACCATCTCTGGAGAATATAAAAAAAACAAAAATATTTTTCACACGAGCCACACATTGTTGGGACTTCTCTTTGTGAAGCAAAGTCAAGGAACTCTTCTACCAAGGTATGAAAAGGAAAGGACACTTTGCGAGGCTAAAAATCTTCATCATCTTTTATCTTTCTTCTTCTTCAAATTTTGTGTTATTAGTTACTATTTGCGTTTTTGTTGTTTTTTGTTTGTTGGTTGCTTTTTTTGTTTCTGCAAAACTTTCACAAAACGACCTAGAGTATATCACGGCATTCCCCATCACATCACATGTGTGCGTGTAGAAAACTACGGGAAAACCCTCAATCTGTTGGCAGCCGTTTTTGGCGGCTCTTATCGAAAATGGGTTTTAATGCGTTTTTAAGTCAAATTAGTGGCTTCATCAGATGGCCAGCCAAATGATCTCAGATTTAGCTACCCCGGCATCACTTAAGCTGCTCATTAATCAAAAAGGCCTGCATCTGTGGTATCGAGACCGTTTTTATAAAATACGTAACTCATTGAAGGGTTCCGTTTGGCCTCTACACCCGTCAAACTCTATTATGGTTATTACTGGTCTATTGTGGTTAGCATAGTTTAGCTTCAATTACGAAATTGTTAATTGGAGGCTGACTGGGTGTCTATCTACCTAGACTATTGCGTTGTCATCGCTGGCATTGCTAGCATTGTGGCCACCAATGCCTAGTTAGCTAATGAAACCATCGAAAAACCATTACTGCTGCCTTTGGCATAATTTTGCGACTCCACTTGAAAGTGCTTATAGTCAATTAAGTAATAAAAATGAAAATGAAATTTTAGTTTTAATTATTTTGATCTTATAGACCATATGTCCCTAAGTCTTCATTTAATGGCTGCCCAATTTTATGTTTATATCGCCAATTATTGGAAAACCGCGGCAAACAATGAAAATTGAAAAACTACAAATGGCATAAGGAGGAAATCCTGTACTTGAAATCTCTTCACCATATCTCTTCTCTACAATGTCTTCAAAATATAGGTAGATATGATTGTGTATTTAACCGACTTACGTGTTGTTGCAGCACTTGTGCTTAAAGCTTTTATGATGTAGTATTGAAGCTTAAAGCATGTCAATACTTGTGTAGATAACGGGTCGAAAAACATGCGGTTATAAATTAATAAATTTAAGTCAAGATAAAAGTGCGAGAGCACTCTTTCTGCATAGTTCTGTTTCGATTCATGTTATTGGAGCTATACGAAATACATAAGTAAAGTACAAAATTTATGTTCCTTAATTGTGTTGTCCCTGTCGCACGAGCAACTAACTTCTTTCTATACCTAACATCCTGACTGGGCATTCGGCATCCGAAACTTTCTTACACTCCTTCATCATAACTGGCTTAAATGAGAGATCAAAGCCTAATATAAAAGTATTGTCCATATGCTTTAAATTTATGCGTAATGTGTTCTGGTGCTGCGCACGCACTAAATGCCCATAAATAAGAAGGCATAAAGAACAAACAATGAAAAGGGAAAACAGTGCGAAAACTTTCCTTTACTGATAACTAGAAGGAGCAAAACCATACAGAAAAGGAGCACCGAAATATTTGTAACTTCAGAATAAAGGAAAGACATTGAGCACAGGCGAAAATTAACACGAGAAAAGAGAACCAGACACTGTCAGACAGGCAGCCAGTAAGACAGTCACAGAGACCGTGGGAGAGAGCAAATGCGAGAGCGAGTGTAGGAAAAAGTTTTTCTTTTCAGTCGTGGAAAAGCTAATGCAAAGCAGTGCTCTCAGTGGAGTAACGACCACAGCTGAAAACGGACGTCTCTGTGGGTAAACGAATTAGTCTTTCGGTCGCTTATCTGTCGTATTGTCGGAGAATTTTTCGTGTTTTGGTCAGTACGGAAAGCAAAGGGCTAACTCTGACGCTAAACATCATCATCATCACCGCGGAGAAACAGAACAACAAAGTGAATTAAAAATATTAAGCTTTTTTTTTCGGTGTTTCACCTTGAAATATATAAAAGGAAATATAAAAACAAGAAAGTGTAAGTTTGAGAAGAAAATCTATCGTTAAATAAAAGAAATGATTATAAAAGCCTGGCAAGCGAATTTAGCAAACAAAAAATGTGTGTAGAAACTTGCAGGAAAATAAATTAAAAAATGAAAATTAAAAAATACCGACCTACAAAAATGAAAATGAAATAAATGAAATTGGCCAAGAGTAAAAGAAAATAAGCAAGCGAAATAAATCAAGTGTGACAAAAGGCAGAAAGAAGAAATACATAAAGTACATATGTATACATATGTGAAATATACTACATGTTTAGCTCGCAAATCTAAAATCAAACTGAAATGAAAAATGCTTGTGACTTTAGGCAAGAGTGCAGAAAATTTGGCCATTGCAGTCAATCAATTGATTTTTCTTTATTATCGGAGCGATTCGAAAACATTTGCCGCAGCTTCAATTCTGATTTTTGTCAAGACTCGCCGAAGTGGGCCAAATAATGAAACATTAATAATGCTGCCATAACATCAGCGTAATCAGCAAATACAAATAGTCGGAGAACGAGATACGGAGGCAGGGATTGGGACTGGCAAATGTCAGGAGGGGGGAGTTCGGCAAAAAAACTAGATTCACAACAAAATATATTGCCAAGTGGAAGCAGAAGTTTACCAAGAACATTTTAAGGCCTCCCTAAATCTAAAAGACAGAGTCTAAAGGGGGATGATTAAGATGGGAATGGTTCTAGACCATGGCGTCAAAACGGAAAAAACACGGTCTAAAAGTCAGACATAGAAGCGGCGACGCAATACTCATAAAAGGAAAACAAACAAAAATCATAAATTCGTATGTCACAAGTAAGAGATGGGAGAGATAGCGAAACGGGAGACGGGGACAGGAAGGAAAGAAAGGGCAGGAGAAAGTTCGCTAGAGAATAGAGTGAGGCTTACATGTGTGGCAAAGGAAGGGATATGTTTTGGATGTAGATGTTTATTCCTAATTTATTCATTAGTTGTAATTAATCAAAACTGCCGAATTTATATTAATAATTGGGCCTCTAGAGTCCTATGGATAGCAGCATAATCATTTTGAGCAATAGGAATCGGTTAAGCATATCGATTCAATTATTGGCGTTATATGAGGCATTTAGAGTACAGTTTGACTGTGGCGCGTGTGAGTGGAAATTAGAAAAGCCTTTAAACTAAAAGCTGCAATGGAAGTTGGCCAATTAGGCATGTAAGCAGTAAGGGCATACAACGCACACACTTACACATATATGTATATACACACATACATATACGGGCACGCACTCACTTCTACATATATATGTAAGTTTATATGTATTTTGTCACGTTTTTCACTTGACTAAGGTCAAAAGTTTGGTAGCCATTGCCGTTTTTCCGTCTCCCATCTTTCGTCTTGGTCTCCACCTTCGCCTCCGCCTCCGCCTCCAACACTGTCACCGCATTCGTCTCTATCTACTTTGCCTCAATCAGCCTGAACTTGATGCTGTCTCGCTGATGTTTTTGTCGACATTTTTTCTGTCTCTGGCGAGGCTGCAGCTTCTATTTATAATTTTTTCAAAAAAAGCACAGCCAATAAAAAATCTTTTGAGAATAGAGAAACCGAAACATACTATAATATGTTCAAAATTAATTAAGTTTTGGAATAACTGGCTAAGAACTTGAATCTTCTATGCCGCTAATTTCTCTAATAAGTAATTTAATTTTGCTAAACATGATAATAGAATAGTCCGTATATGTATTACCTGCAAGAGAAACTGAGGAAGTGCAGACGAGAGAATAAGGTCAGAACACGCAGGAGCAGCAATCTGCGAAAAAGAATTTTATACAAAACGTACGCACAATAGACGCAAGGAAAACAAACCACAAAATAAGAGACAAACAGAGATAGAAACGCGAAACGAGCGGGAGCGATGGATAGAGAGAGAGAGAGACAGGAAGATAGAGAGAGAGAGGAGAGTCATCGCTGAGAGCTGTCGCTTCCTTCCAAAACGCTTTCCCTTCCAAAATAACACATTTCGTTTCGTAGTTCGGTAAAAGGATTTTGCTGGCTTGGAAGCGTTTTCGGTTTCGGTTTCGTTTTCATTTTCATCGCTTTTCTCTTTGTTCGTTCCGTCATGGTCGCTTTTCGTTGTCGGGTTTTGCGCTTGTACTTCAACTTGGAGTTTGGCTCGGTTGTTGGCTTAGTTCGTGGCTAGACTTTGGAGCGTGCTGTGCTGAAAATTGTGAAAAGCGGACCAAACACCCATACACACTCACACACATTCACACACATAGTCACTTAGAGCAGAGACTTGGTCTGACCCTCTTTAAATTTCTCCCCCTCTCTCCATTATTACCACCCATATATTGTCAAAGCAAATAAAATGAAATAATTGAAATAATTGTATATATAATACAAAGTTAAAACAAAAGTTGAAAGAATTTTTTTTAAGTGGAAGTGAATTCAAAAAAAAAAAAAACTGTAAAGCACTAGTGAAGAAAGAAAGTAAGGCGTGTTCCACCATACACACACACGCGTATACTCACACACGTATACGCACACGCACACACAGGCACAACGAGGGAAAAAATTTCCCAAAAAGCAAAGGCAGACAGATAGGCGGAAGAAACTTCTGTAAATTTCATAAAATTCATGGCCTAGCCACTATATGCATTACCATAATGCTAATGCCAAAGGCAATGAAGGACAGAAAAAATGGAGGGGGAATGCAAGTGGTGGGAGATGGGACTGTCGTCGGGGTTGCACATTGAATGGAATAAGTTTTTCATTTTTCCATTTATTTGTTTGTTGTTTCTTTCTTCTGGTTTTGTTGTTATTTCATATGACGCAGAAAATACTCGTACAAAAGAGCAAAAAGTACATGTTTTAATAAGGAAGTGTGATTTAGGATTACAAGTTATCTCATTTTCATTGCTTGAAAGATTTGCTCCCTGCTGATCTTCTCTATTTGCGTGTGTAACAGTGTGGGTGTTTGTGCGAAAAAGCCTATTATATATCAATTTAATTTAACAGCGCGAGTGTCTGTGACAACTTTTTTTCACAATTTTTTTTAAGACTTCCTATACAAGTTCAATATTAATGGAATTCAATTGAATCAAAAAATGTAATCAATAATGATTTCAGACTATATCTAAAACCTTTCTATAAAAGCGTTCAAAGGGCCAATGCCCCTCACCAACTTAGCTGGTAAGTACTTGAATTGAATAAAACTAACATTCACAACCAGCATTTGCAATTTGTGTATACTCTCACAATTTTCCCTCAAACAACAGAGGGAGTCATGCAAAGGTTAGGATATTTGCCTGTATATTGTATGTACATACATTTCCATGGTTTGGTAAAAAACGAATATCTATAATTATGACACAATCTGAGCAAACACATTTGCCAAGTTGTCAAACGGCGTTAATGGGATTTCGGGAAGAGCCGAGTTGCTCGTGGTTAGATAAGCATACCGAAAATAAATGCTAATACTCATTGTAGTTGAATGCCAATCAAAATGTGATGTGCGGCAATATTGTGATAAGGTTACTAACACAGACTGGCGAAATTTTATGGGTCTCTAGTATGTAGCCGAATAGATTGGAGTCACGGTACAAACGTTGCAGGTGCGGCTCGAACCGTTAAGAGCTTGAGTCTGGACTCCGTAGTTCTAACACAATCTACCTAGATGTGTAAGCAGCCCAAGTGCATGCCGTTCTTAATGGTCGGAGATGGTATGGTGGCCCAAGAACAAGGTACAGGCGTGGTCATTTTTCATAAGGCAAAACTAGAACAGAACAATTCCCTAGGTGATTGACAGGTGGTTAAAGCCCTATTTTAAAGGACAGTGTGGGGCGGCACAATAAACGAAAATGAATGCAGTACAGTTCCCATAAAAGTAGCATGCAAGGTCTATAAGTGAAATTGACCTAATTTTTGCTTAAACGTAAAACATCCATACAATCGCCTTACCATTTCACTCATCAAATTGGAAACTATTGGAAACTAATAATGGCTCTAGGTTAATCAGTTATGGCAAATTCAGCTGCACTCTCGTTCTTCATTGAGGATATAAAGCGGAGTGGTTGGCACTTTCATTATTGCCAACATATTGTCGAATCGTTTTAAATGAAATTAGCAAAAACAGCTGAAAATGTAACCCTTCGGTTTCCTCTGTAACTATCACTGATCGCCGTATATCTTGCTGTAACTGGGGATAACCTTTTTATACACCAGAAGATATTCGGTCTCATCCTCCTTTTCAGTGCCTTCTCCTCTGGCTGAGGCAAACACTTGAGCGAAGTCAGCGAAGCGCACTTCCATTCATGTTTGCGAAGGCATATAATCAATATTTGGCAAGCAGCCGAATTGCATATGACAAACAGTGACAGCTCCGAAAACTACACGATATACAGTGACTAAAGACTACAAGTACATATATTTATAAAATATAATATCTACTCTCACCAAATATAAGTTCTATATACGCGTTGAAACATATCGCTGGCTTTGGTTCCAAAAACTATAAATTAATAAATAAAGAACGTTTTCTTTTCTTAAATTATATTTTCAAATCTAATGTGCTGAATATGAATTATTTTCACAACAATTTAAACCAAAATTCTGCATCTCAAGTAAATCCAATTTGAGACTTGCTTTAGTTAAGATTTCAGTTGCATTTTCTAAGTTGCACTTTGGCTAGAAATAAAAATCAATGACAGCGACGACAGTCGAGGAGAAGTCTTTTTAATACAGAATATTATTTTTCAGTCGAAGTTTTTGGCACACATGCAAGGCTTCTTAACTTGCTCCTGCCTTGCTATTGGTTCCTTTCCTGTCGTGTGAAATTTGAAAAGTCTCTGTCGCTGCAGTATCTGCAGGTACATGACTTCGTGTGGGAGACGCTACTCTTCGAATCAGCCAGAGCTGTCTTGAAGCGCAGACGATAAACAAAATTCAATTGAATTTTCATGTGTGTGTGTGTATGTGTGTGGGCGAGGAAAGTAGTGAAAACTTTGTGTTTGTCCCCCTTTTCCTAGTTCGTTTCTTTAAGGCTTGTTTGTTGTCATTACAAAATGGCAGTGCGCCACAAATTTCTCCTTTTTAGGATGGGTGCGGATTTCTTCGTCCTGTCACAGACTTTTGGAGCCTTATTTCAGTTTTTTCGTATTATTTATACATATTTCTATCTGACTGAAACTTCAAGCAAAAATGCATTTGCAAAATGAGTGCCAATTGCTGCTTTCTGCCAACCGGCAAAACAATATTATTCAGATTATGTGCTCAACGCGGCGGATACTTAATGCTATTAATCTTATGTTTAACAGAATACGTAGCTAATTTGCATTGCTTTAAATGTACAAAGGCAGCCAAAGATTAATTGTTGGTCATATTTAGCTTCCTTTGGGCAATTCGTCATTGCCTTCTTTCCGCTCAGCTCGAGTCGATTCAGTGCTTGCTTTAGTTAACTGCCGGGGAACTTACTCTAAACTGTTGACACAGCAGTGTACAAAAGCAACAAAAGGCATTGAAACACTCGATATTCAAAAAGTAGATACATGAAACGATATAATTGCTCCCACATTGTTTCTGGGCCTTTGCAAACGAATGCAAATATGTGACTAAAAAGCCTTTAGCAATAAAACTAAATAAGATGATAAAACAAAACATTCACTGATTGTTGCAAAACAAGCCTAGATAGCTTAAGAAAATATTACTACGTTATCATAAATGAAAATTTGTGGTTTTTTTCCCCATTTAATTGCTTTGCTCATGGAGCTCCGATTGTTGTTATTTTGCTATTGATTGTTGACTTGTAGATTTTCTCTCCCTAATCGATTCGTTGTCGTGGTGGTCCAATACTAAACACTGGCGGAAATGATGCATATAATAAGAAGGGAAAACAAGTGGCCATTAACGTCGTATAATGTTAATGGTGGGAACTTTTTATTGTTTTTGAGGCAATGATAAGTGTCTAAACATTTTACCATCTCGGTCTTTGCATTCACTAACTGAATCCTCTGTAGACATGGGAAAAAAAGCAGCATTAACAACTAGATCGTATATACACGACCAATAAGACATGTCTTTCTGCTTGTTTGTATGAGATCGCTTGTCGTTTCAAAGCTGCAAGCGCAACCTTGTCCACATCCATGATGGTTATAACGGCGAACAAGAATACTTTTCTCAGTTAAAATGAATTAATCAAATCATTCCGTTTTATTAGTAAAAGCTTTGTTAACTTTTGATGCGCATATATTCGTAAATGCATCTAACCAAAATGGCATATTACAACCACTTTCCGTTAAAATGTCAAAAACAACCTCCGCGCATATATTCTATATTTACACGTTTAGGTTTATATGTACAAACATATATCTCTTTGCCTTTGTCCTCCTGTTCTGAATCTCTAACGACACATACAAGTATACAGGTATATTTATATGTAAATGCTATAAATATTTTCACCCAAGGTGCACGGACACGAGATGCTTCTAACTGTATCCACCTGGTGGTGGTGCTCCCGTTCTCCTTCGTTGTGACAGTTTACTTATTTGCTTTCGCCCAGTTATCGCCAGCATGCTAGGAGCATGAACTAGAACCATCGCAGCGTAACGTAGAGGCACCATGGTCCCAAATAGAGTTATATTGCCACACATTGGGCCAATTGAAAAGCGAAACTTAAAAAAAGGCACATTTTCATTTTGTGGAACACAAAATTATTACTTCTTTTCCCCCCTTAAATTGTAGAAATGAATATTACTATCAATGAGCTTTAGTTGTAAACCTTTAACATAAGTATGATTTACCTAGCATCCATACACTAGCCTGGGCTTCGAGCCTGGATCCTTTGTTCACTTGCCTAATTGAGACAACTCACTTAACAAGGAGTGGAAAAAAATGAATTTATTTACATATGTATACAGCTTGGTTTATCACCTACAAAAGGACAATTGCCTATGACTGTTTTCTAACTATGACCCACTGTGAATTAATAGCCATTTCAGTTCGTTGAAGATGTAGCTAAAGATGAAGACAAAGGGACAGATAAATAAATGGTATGGGATGAGTAACTCTGCTGCTATGTATGGCAGTTGACTACCGTTTCTTGGTTGTTTGTTGTTGCTAGCCGTTACTATTTAATGAGCACTAAGCTAAGCCGCAGGTTCCTGTCTAGGTATCTTCGTTCTACCTGACGAGTGGGCGTTAGCGGCCTTCATCTCTGCTTTCTGCAAATGGATTCTTGTGTCAGCTATTGCCTAATTTTCGAGCAAGTTTGCCGATAAACTTGGCTCGATGCTTGTGTTTTTTACGACAACAATTTTCTAAATTTAACTCTTTGGGCTGCATTGACCTCCAAAGTCGAGAGCCATAAATAATCAGAAACGGCACACACACTTGAATTTCCTTTTATTTTTGCACGAAATTAATTTTGTTAAGAGCCTTTGGGTAAAGTTTCTTTTGTTTTTTGCTTTCACTCGGGCTTCCTCTTTGCATAGGCAAATATAAATTTAATTGAATTACTGCATATTAATACACTTAAAAGCATTGAGCATAATACGCTGGAAGGTGGTTTTTACACACACGCAGAAGATCGCAACGAAATCAATAAAACAGAAAAGTTTATTTAAATAACAATAATAAAAATCAATTTTTTAATATCCACCATGACAGCACTTGTCGTATAAATTAAAAAATGATGTTTATTTATTTGAAGGAGAAAGAAAAGGGAAATAAAGCCCAAACAATTCATTATTTTGCTTATGTTGAGTGATTAGCTTAATACCCTTGCAGAGGGTTTTATGGAATTGACGAGCTGCTTGTAACGCAGTGTTAAAGGCCGTTTGGACAAGCTCGGTTTAAATCGGTTTAAAAGCCGCATTACCTCAGTTTTCGGGCTTTCGTAAAGCAAAGAAAGTGTTAGCGAGCTAAGCGAGTCATAATTGGAGGCAATACGAGGCAATTTCTTAATGGAATAAGCGAAAGTGAATCGCAACTACCTTGAGTAGATTGTGTCGCATTATCTGCTAAGTCGAGTTGAGTGCGGCTTTGAATGGGATACAAATTGGCATTCACTTTAATTGAAAAGGTTTATACAGACTGGCAAAATCCAAGTTTATAGCTTCAATTCCCGTAAATAAAATGGTTATGGAATATAATGAGTATTGAATCAAGTAAAATGGATTAACTTAATTTCTGATTTGTGACTTTCGGACCTATGGTTACAGGATTTGATCTTGCTTTTATTTTATTATTTTTGTTGGTGAATTGCTTAATACACGAAACACATTATACGCATAAACCCCTTATGTGTGTGTGTTTTTTTCTCTATCAGCTTTTCTAAACTGTAGTGTGTATGTGTGTGGGTTCGGAAGTGTGTGCCTATGGGTCGCATAAGAACACTTGAAGCGTTAAGCTTTTGCTGTATAATCACACTCAACACAGTCATTAACAACATTTGACGTACTCATCATCATTGCCGTCATTCGTGACGGATCTTTTTTGTTGGTTGGTGTCTTTTTTTCAATCTCTCTCTCTCTATTTTAAAGTGCTATACTCTTAAGTAAGATTATCAAAAACTGTTTACTCAACTTGTGGACCAGAGCGGGAAATAGGAAAAGCAGTTGTCAAGCGTGTTTTTTGCTCTCACTATGTGAGAGTGTGGTTTGTGGACCACACATCCTGTCGTTTTCCTGGTTGACAGGCGGTGTTAACACCGTCCTGGCAATGCCTAGAAGGGGGGCTGGCATAATTTCCATCACATTGATTGACAATTGCGGCGGGCAGCCCGTCGAGAAACACTGTATCGATTAGTCACATTGAAAAAAAACGTCACACCACTTTCACAGTGGGGTGGCCCAAAAGTGGCAGAGTGGTAGTTAAATTTTAGTGAGTGGGTGTAAAGTTAAATTGAATCGTGAAGAAAGAAAAAGAAAAACGAAAGCTGATATGGTAGTGTCTCTATGGAGAACACTGACAATTTGAGTAATTTGCGCCTCAAAGTAGGCATTTTTTGTTTTGCAAATTGCAGTGCGTCTCGGCAATGCCCTAAAGTAAAGCAATTGCTGTAGATTATCTAGTTGTGCCAATGCTTGGTAGAAAGGGTGCAGCCAGGCATAAGGCACAAAACAATTACTTCTCGGTGTATACGTGTACACTGTACATACATATGTGAATACGTAAGGGTGTGTGTGTGTGTGTGTGTGAGTGAAGTCATGCATGAATGCATTCATTTGCTGTCGCTAGTAACAGCTTGACTTTAGCTGTTGTTTTTTAGCCATGGGAATTGAAAGCAAAGTGTGCGCCTCGCCAACGTCTTGAATGCATTCGTATGCAATTCAAGTCATACCAAGGATGTTCTTCGACAGGGATGCTAAGCCTCTCTCTACACTTCGTCCGTCTACTCTACTACTCTTTATCCCCATTGTTTTGACGTAAAATTGTGCAGCCTGCTACTGGTCGAGTATTTATCTGACAGTTGCACTCTAGCAACACTTTAAATTACACACAAAAAACAGCTCGAACTGTAAACCAACTGCAGAGAAGTAAATTGAAAATACTTGCCAAACAGTGTTTTCATTCATGTATGTATGTACATACGTCTATGTATATTGTATAAACAAAATGCCATTGTTTTCTAGTATTTGGTTTTAGTTCTGGTTGCTCTCTCGCCTATGGTTTGGGTGCTTTTTTTTAGTTGTTGAAGGCAAGAATGTTATACAAAGAAAGTTTGTTGGAGAATCTGATACAAAATCTAATATTTATAACCAGCAGGGAATTGTTTAATCTTGAGATATACAGTTTCGCTATTCTATGGAAAGTGTATCTGGATAATCGTCATGCAAAGTCACTGAATCAAAGCTGGCCTTATAAATTTAAAAAACCTTGTTTCACGATCCAGTTGCGTTTGTTTGTTTTGGCCTCTCACATTGGTGGTCGTACTAAAAGTGTGCCGATTTTGGACTTATAAACCTAAATTTCTCTGCAGAACTATTTCAAAATGATAGAAGAGTATAGAAAACTATTTGAGGTTTTAAACAGTCGGCTTAGTTTAGTCATCTATTAAATACACATACACATATCTACATTCAGATGCAAATGATGTGCATTCACAAACAGAAATTTTCGGTCGGCGATTTTGCTCAGGGCGTCTGGCTGAGAATTTTTATTTTATCTATTTATCAGGTGGTTTTCCCAAAAGCCTAAAAATACGATTTGTTTTCAATGAGCGCGCAAACAAAAGGCCACATAAGAAAGCTGAGTAAGCGTGAGAGAGGTGCAAGAGCGAGAGAAAGAGAAAGAGATCACGGATATATGGGCCAACAAAAATAGCTGGCAATGCTGCAGTGCAGCATCATTGTCTCTTCGCCCGCGAGGTGTACGAGGCGTATGTGTAATATACCCTTCATCCACACAATACAGCATTAGGTACTGACAATGTTTAACTGAGGGTCGACTGAGTTATGGCATACCTCCGATTTGGCTGCATAAGCTTAAAATATCTTTCGATCTCGGGAAAGATATTGGGAGTTAGGTCTCCGTACACGTAGCTAATGCAGGGTATCAGAAAGTCGATGCCTTGATTTAAATGAAAATATATTTCTTGTTTCTCTTTGTTTTTGCTTTGTGTGGGTTTTATTTTGAATTTAGCAAAAAAAAAAAAAAAATAGAAAAAAAGCTGCACACCAAAATAAACTCTTACTCACGTCGCCTTCAGAGTTCTTGCCGCTTTTTTTTTTTTTTTAAATTGTGGCTTGTTTTTTATTAAGTATTTTCTGCAATCTTCATAATTTCTAATAACTGTAGTTCCATTTGAATAAAGCATATGCATGTATGTATATATGTACATACATACATATATATACAAACGCATCTCGGATAAAAAGGGCAATTTTTCCTTTTCCCATCCCCACTTCTTCATACTCAAATCCACACCCACATCCACATGCACACATATTTGCTATTGTTATTGTTTTTCCTTCTCATTGGCCATTCAGTAAGCGCTTCACTGGTTGAGTATAAACAAATTTGAAAGTTGTTTGTAGTATTTGTTTATGTACAAACACATTCATAGTGGCTACGTTCGAATAATTTTCCATAACGCAATGGAAATTGTTTATGGAAAACATATGTTCACACTAACACAACCCTTTTACTCGATTTACTTCTACAGCATGTATTTGTATATGAATCGCTTGCCATTTTCGTATGCTTGCATCTGTGTGCATAGGTACGTATGTATTGTATAATTATTTATTGTTGCAATAATTTTTGCCTATCCGCTCTTTGGGCAGTGGCTGTCCTCGCTTCGCTCCTCTCCTTCTGCCTCTCCGTTCGCGGTATTTTGCTCTGCTGTTATATATTTTCAGATAAAAATTTCATTTATACAACTAGGAAAAACTCATTTTCACATTGCCTTAACAACAATATAGCAAAAAAAAAAGTTTGAAACCAAAAAATTTACCCAAATTTTGAATACCCTTTTCACTGACATTGACTACATGGCAAACGTCAACAGTTTTTGGAATGTATTTGCGTTTTCGAGTCGAATAAATGGGGATCACGCTGTCTTCTTTTGAGCGAACAGAAAATGTTACAATTTATATGCTGCATTCTTTTGATTTAAACGGATATGCACCTTTAAAAGGGTATAGACAACTAAAAGGAAATGCAAGCAACCTCTATTATTTGCTTTGCTCAGCGTTGGCGTCATCAATTTAAAAATGTGCTCGCCTCAGCAGCTGATAAGATGCCAAGGCGTGTTATGAGAAAAGTGGCGGGGCAAGACGATGAACAGCAAAGTTTTCCTTTTTCCACCATTAACTGTTTGTAGCTGGCAAATAATGTTGTGGCGGTATCAAAAATAGGAGCAAAGGAGAAGGTCATTATGTTTATTTATGCAGCTATTTTAGCTGCAACAGCATCCAACTTCCTAACGCCACCGAATTCCTCTCCATCATGCAATTTCCCACTAACGTCCAAACACCATCCCCCCGCAATGCTATTTCACTTTAACGCACACGTTGCATTCGGAATTTATTTCCGTTTAGATTGTGTCATATCGGTAATTTTAGCTGAAATCGTGTCTACGCACAAAATTTTTGCAGCATTTGAAAAGCCTAAAACATACATATGTACATATAACAAAATACTATATGTGTGGGAAGGCGAAAAGTGGGTTCTAATAATTAGTGGGCGCGGCGTAGATGGGTGCATGGTGTGGCGCTATGCGTTTGAAATAAAAATATGAACTTAAAGCAGCTTATGGGCACCTATGCTTGGTATGTCTCGTTAATGTCACCTGTCCCACGTTTATTGTATGCCATTATTGTGGGGCTTTATTGATTTTCTTTTACTCGAGGGTTACACGAACAGTTACCCGAGAGATTACGCGAAACTATTTACCGTAGACACATGGAACTATTGATATTCTTATGATCATTCATCATTAAGAATTCCATTGAAATGCGTATGTGGATGTTTATGTTTGATAAAATTTGGTTAATGTTTGTGATTACCCCCGATATCGAGTGTTGCGAATTTCAGCACAGTGTTTAGCACTGACCCAGTTGGATGCGATTTGCATAGAAAAGATAGAAGAGGAATCTGCTGCTCTCTATGTTCTTGCCCCTTTTACACTTATCAACCCATTCATTTCAACCTGTCACCCCCTTTAATTTCCGCTTAATGGATTCCTGCTAATGGGGGCGCCTGCAAAACGCGTTTAAATATAAAAACTTAATTATGTGTCAAAAATTGTTGGCTGGCTCGTTAACAAAGTGTTCAATTCAAGACCACAGGCGTTTCATGTTTTTGCACACATAACGGAACCGACAGACACGGACATGCCTGGCCCTGCCATCCCGTCAACCTCTCTCTTCCTCCCAGTATTACCTTTTCCCACGTAACCGCAGTTCTATTACCTCTACCCCTCTGTTCGCCAACCCTCCTTTGCATGTGAATAGTCCCGGCAACATTGCAGCCTCTGCTTGCATGGAAACTTGGCAAATAGTAAAAAGACCGCAAACACAAACACAAAATAAGGCAAAACAACAATTTAAATTTTGAAAACTTGTCGAGGACAAACCCGAATAAGAGACGGAGATGCGGAAAGGTGCATTGGACGATGAGACTAAGGGGAGACCGAGGGCAGCGCAACTCATGGCAATGTAAGAGAAACAGGCCAATAAAAAGTAGCCATAAAATGGCATTTATGGCATCAACTACATGAATTTATGGCCTGTTTGTCCGGGTAATGCGCAATTAAAACTGCCAAGTGCATTAAATTAAGTTAAAAATCACAACAAAAACATTCAAAAACAAAAAATATAAAATCGTAATAATTATAAAAAATGAGAGCAAGAAGGACAATTTAACTATTTGTGTGATAAACTCGCCCATGGTCAGCCAAACAAAAGAATTGTTTCACAATTTAGAGAAAATACAAGTTCATGGTGCGTCAGACACTTTAGATATTCGATTCAAATCGCCGGATCCCATATTCCGTTCCAGAATTTCAATGAGTCATTGCTTGGTGAGAGGAGAAAAACTAGCCTTGACTTTTTATTTCGTTACACAGACATTAAAAGCTTACAAAATTTAATTTTAAATCTACAGCCAAAATTTTAAAATAGTGCAGCTTATGCGGCGTATACGTTATGCACTCTGGTCAATCGTGAATTGTTGTGTGTATGTAAATAAACTAATGCCGAGTATGGGCATCCCATCAATGGGCCATAAACTGCTACCAAACAAAACCAATTAAAATTATGCGCTGAAATGAGCGGCCACTTCAAAACGAAGTGGAGAAATGCGAGTGCCTCCATGCTCAGAATAAAGCATACAAAGAAACAGACGGCGAAAGGCAACGGGGGAGCCTCAGCAAGACACAAATAGCATCTTGAGCATAGGCAAGGGCGGAGACGACAAAGGCAGCATCAGCCCATTAAAGCAACTGCAAAAATAAAAACAGAACTGAAATTGGTTCATTACTAAAAGGCCACCTTGACGTTGTTGCTTGACCTCGGGCCAGGGAACTTTCGAAGTATATCCACACATGCATGTACAATTTGACAATGGTCTGCTGTCGCAAAGAGGTGGTGAGAGAGGGGTGTTGTTTATCATAAGCATCATTACTGTTAGAGCATCGAAGGATTAATGGTCCTTTGTGTAGTCAAATGGCAGCCAAACGCATTTAACATCGTTTCAATTTGCCATCCCATAATTGGATCACTGCAAAGTTTAGACTGGAATTAGGCACTATTCAATTAATTTACTCAATTCGACAATGAATTGAGGGATTAACTTCACCTCTTGCTCCGTGGAGCCACTGTTTCTGTGGAAATAATCGATTTTCATTACAAATGTCAATCTTGGGGGCGTCGATTTTTTATTTATATAGTAATATTATCTCTATGCATACATTTCCACATTCGCTCTAATGATTGTGTGTTTTCCACTAGACAAACGGAAAAACATTCCGTAGGTACAATTTCTCTGAAATGAGCAATGCCTTTCTTCGAATTTTTCATTATTGTTAATATTATTTATTGCTCACGCTTTGAGCTAGTACATTATTGCTGCAGCTGCCTTTCTAATGCCCTCAAAGTTGATTGATTAGGACTAACTAAAAATTTTACATTCATATCCGTAAAAATGTCACCAAGCTTTAATTACTTTTGAATATGTAAATACATAGGCTTAACTTAAGGAGTAGTGCGAAATTTTTATATTTGCTTACAACGTGCGGAAAACTTTTTCAGATCACATTGAGCATGTGACTGCTTCTGTCCTCTTCAGATAATGCCTTTTGCCTCATCTAGATAGTCAAAAAAAGACCAACACAGTTGGCAATGTCGAATCAGTTGTTGGATTTAAATGCTAGCGCATTTATGTTGTCAAAAGACATGTCAGCAACAACAATAGCAACGACAACAGCGGGAGCAACAAATGAAACAATGTCTATTATTTTTTTCACCCATTGGTTTTCACTATTTGGCAATTGGCCCAAAATACGCGTTTGCAGAAAAAAACATCAAGTAAGCTATGAAAATAAGGGAAAACAAGGGACTGGAAACAGAACATGAACATATGTATTCATAATATATATATCTCATACGTCAGTTCCAATATGTAATAATATCTAGATTAGTTTATAGCAATCTTTAAAAATTAAGTAGGACTCGGCGAATTTAAAAGTTTTTAAAATTGATACAATGTTTGCCGTCATTAATATATTTACAATTTTCTTACGAATTTTCTAAAAAGTTAAGTTGGCCGTTATTTGTTGGTAGTGTGCTTGTAAGAGTGTGCCATATACAAAGAATTAATATATGTTAATACGTATAAAGTTGGTTCTACAATTTTAAAATAGTTGTTTTACTTGTTTACTTCATTCTTTCTACTGGCAAGACAGAAAATGAGGATTCAAAGTAAAAGTCATTGAGTGGAGTATTTATGTCCGTCTACCAAGGCGCACTTAAACCATTCTTTCACTCCCATCTTTTATTCTCCCATGCTTAGTGAGAACCCGGAAAATTCATGTTAGATCTACTAAATGTGGAATCGTGAAGTATGTACAGAAATCATTTGTTTGTAACTTCAACTTCCTTATTTGTTATCAATTTCTCACTCCCTTGGTGAGTGGTATACAAAAGTCGGTGCGATGACTTACTTATTTTATTGCTATTGAGGCCGGTTAGATGAATAATAGACAACAATGACAGAAAGAGATAAAACATAATGGAAATAAAGCATGTTAGCAAACGACAATAGCAATAAACGAAATAAACAGAAAAATTTTGGAAGAAACAAAGTGCCACATGGTAGTCATGGCAATAGCCATGTAGATTACGATGAAAATTGTCCCTCCTCCATTATAACTCATTCACTGGATCCACACGTTTCAGTCTCTTCCGAATCTGTTCTTAGAGAAGTGGGGGCAAATAAACATTTGTTTAAATTAAAAATGTTGGCATGTTTTCGATGGACAAATCCATGATTATGACGAAATCCACGATAATGAAATACTACATTTTTGTTGAAAGTATAACACATTCCCAATTTCAAATTCAATAAACTTGGTTAACATCTTGCTCAAATATCAACTTTTGCCTTCCCTAAGAAGAGAGAAGAGGCCTCTTTAAGCCAGCCTTGGCTTGAGAACATTCATGGTGCTGATATTTTTGATGATTGTGAGTTGTAGCCAGTGTTAATTTAAATTAATTGCTGGGGCCAGTTAAAAAGAAGAGTAGGACAATTTAAGTATGCCAAAAATGTAAACTTTACTTTGCACACTGCATTGCACCTTGGACCTTGTTGATCCGCTCAAACTCAGAGTGACGGTTCTTCTTCTTAACACAAAGGCAGTTAAACTAACAGAAAAAACAGCAAAGTGTGTCTCTCGCAACGAGGTTAAATCAAGATTGGTTGACTTGGACTGTGGTCATAGTTGCAGTGGTAGTCTCGCAGTCGCATTGTCCGTTGTCCACCGTC
Source organism: Drosophila tropicalis (assembly GCF_018151085.1). Taxonomy (NCBI): domain Eukaryota; kingdom Metazoa; phylum Arthropoda; class Insecta; order Diptera; family Drosophilidae; genus Drosophila; species Drosophila tropicalis. Next base: position 100,629 of record NW_027172614.1, on the reverse strand, counting down.
TGTAGTCCTTGCACCAACACAAACAATCAAACAGACAAAGAGATGTACTTCACCTCTCGCCCAGACCACAGCTTCAACATTCTGGTTACCCTCGTCAGTGCGCCTTCAACTGCCGTAACACACATACATACGCACACTCAAAATGAACTTCCCCGTTTATGGTTCTCGGTACACGCGTCCTCACCCGGCCACAATAGTAACCAAAGCAAAACGTGAAACATCGCCCAAAAAACAAAAAAAAGCTACCAATTGCCAGCTAACCAAGTTTTGGTGGCAGGCAAGCAGAATTATATCCTGTTTCCAATTTTCATTCAGTATTCCACTTCCATTAGACGAACGAAGGCAACTTCAACTTCGGTTGGCTTCGCAACGTCCCCGCCAATTCAAAGTAGGTCGTCCTGTCTCGTCCTTGTTGTAGAAACACTTCAAACAACCTCATTACGAGTCCATACAAAAAAGTTATGACGTCATTGGTTTAGCTATATGCTTTGGCCTGCTCATTCGCCTGTACGACCATTCAGTGGGGGTGCCTCGGCGGTCTACGGCTGGATGCCTGCCTGGGTTGGATGACGACGGGCAAAGAGCAAAGAGCAAAACGTGCCTAAATAGGCGCTGGGACGTCGACGTTATTAAAAATACCAAAAGCCGAAATTGAAATTGTGTCTAGTTTCAATATTCATTAATATTTTAGAGCCTCGGCACAACCAACTCATAGAAATTGGTAGAAAATATGACCAAGGTTTTCAACTGGAAAACAACTTGCGCAGAGAGAGCCTTTTTTCATTTTCGCTGACTCTCTTTTTCGCATTGGAGTTGGAAGGGTCTCTAAAAACAACATAAAATGGCAGTAAACAGAAGAAAAGTAGCTGGAGCAACCGGAAAGCATGGAATATATGTCTTTGTTGGTATATTATACGACAAGGGCGAAAAGAAGAGGAAGAAAGGGTGCAAGTCCAAAAACATGCGTAGCGCCGCTCAATTCTGGTTACGGCGACATTGGAATTATTATGATTGTTATTCGCTCTCACTGCCTTGACTAGCTTTACATACATTCATACACATGTACATATATTCAAAATTGAACATATATAGAAATACTTTTTTATATATGTATGCTAACCGAACTCTGGCTCTTTTTTAGCCCTATTTCTTTTGCTTTTGATTCTAAGTATGAACCAAGCACGTGGACGCCCTTAATAATAAAAGAATCGCGTTTTTTAGGTTTGCTGAGTGAGGGAGAAAAGGCGAACTTTATGGCTAGTGGCACCTATTGCGTTGAGGAAAGTTAGAGACAACATTTTCACTAATCGTATTTGAATTTTTACATATTTTTAATAAATATACATTTGAATTTGGACAAAGCAACGGCACTTTCCTCCTTCATATAAGTACGCAAATGAGCCTAATATTTATTTACATGTAAATTAACTTTACCTACATACCCTCACCTGCACGCATACTACACATTATGATAGAAGCTTTAAACCAAAATGGAAGAGTATATATTCATGCGAAAACATAAAACAGAACTTTAACTGATCTTAGTTACCTGCGTTTGCATCCCATATCCAAAAAACCTATCCTTATTCTTATTATTTCATATCGTTGTGTAACACTCTACGTATACGTGATACGTTCCATGCAACTTCTTTTAAGGGATAAGTTAATTACTATTTCAAAGGGCTTACCTATAATGTGGCCTGTCTGGAGGGCCTAGATGGACAATATTTTATTCATCGACCTCATAAAATAAAAATTCATACTTTAGTAGAGAACTGCCCATTTGTAGCTGTTAATCTTATCAATTAAAACTGTAGCCTAAAAGTATGCAAGTGCGTCGAAAAATAAATGCTTATGGCGGTCATGGACCTATTGGTAAATATAAAATTACCCTTTAGCCTTGCCAATATATGCTAATGCCCAAAAAGGCCCAGTTTTTTCTCATAGTGCATTATACAGCCCTGAATTCGCCTATGCCTGTGCGTTCTCGCTTTTTTTCAGATCGGTGAATACCAACTTAAGCAATACCTAGCATTATCGCGACACGATAGCCCCAGAAGCGGATGCCTGCATTCTAACTGAGGGACCACCAATGAGTAAGAGCAATTTTCGGCAGTGCTTTAAGTTTTTTTAACTAATGTTGTTGTTGCCGCTGGCCAAGTGCCAGCCATCATCATTTCCGTCGGGCCAAAGTCAAACGGTTAGAAGAGGAAGGAAAGCCCCATCACTCTATTTCTTTCTCATTCTATCTGGCAATATTTTAATGACGTCATGTGGGAAGATCGCACAACAACAAATAAAAGTTTGTTTTAGTATTACTGCCCCTGCCTCTGCGTCTGTATCTGCATTCCCTTCAATGACTGTGCGTTCGTCTGCGTGTTCAGGGTAAACAAATTGGCTGCGTGCGCTCATCGATTTTTATGAGTTCAAAGATTTACTTTTGTGCCGCATTCCTACGTCGCGGCGGCAACAACTTATATTCGAAAATGCATGTGCACGGCGAAAATAAAGAATCCACAGAGTTTGGTCAAAATTAATTTGTCTTTTATTAGAGCATGTCTTAGAAGTGGATAACAAAGCGCATTTTAAGTATTGCAATAAATCACAAATCCTAATAATAACAAAAACTTTGTTGTTTGTTACGATTAACCTTAAGTGAAATGTTGCGCTGACTTTCCATTTAATCCAACACTTTGGTCAATTTCCTCAGATTTTGGCAAACTTATTTGTATTGTTTCATCATCTCAAAAAGCGTACTAGCTACAAGAAATGGAACAAGTACATAAGTCGCCTCGTCGTATTCGGTATGCCATGCACCAAGGGGATCAAAAATATTTTATTGCGATTACCAAATTGATATACGTTTACCTATTCTTTTCTTTTTCTATGGGGACGGAAGTGGGTGTGACAAAAATTTCACTACTGAAAGCCTTCATGCCAAATTTGGGGTCTCTACCTAGAATACTTAGTCTTTGAGATAAACACTTTTATTTAAATTTGTGTAAGTGATGCTGATCAAGAGTATACATATATACTTTATGGCGTCCTTATAAAAATGTTGGCGACTTAAATATATACCATTTCATATATATAAACACAGACATGCACACAATCCTACAAAACAGATTCCCAAGTCGAATTCTAATTCTAATTGCCAGGTTTTAATTGCAAAAAGGCACGCGAATGCTTCCTGAAAATAGACGTGCTTCCAGCACGCTCTCTCATCAGGTAATCTCAATCTCAGCGGGTTCCACAAACTCTTCAAATGAAAAACTATTTTTGACTTGCAATTAATCTTTAAGTGAATTTCTTCCGTCGCTCTTTCTCCCGTCGCGCGCCGCACACACACATACAGTCTATGAATTCGTCTGTGAGGAATTTTAAGCGATTTGCTAGTCATTATTTATTTTTATTATATATCTTTAAAACCGCTGGCGGAATTGGCAAGAATCTAGGAAGATAAATAAATAAGTTTTTACATTAATGGGCAAACAGTAAAGCGGACAGGAGAAGGTCAAAACATAAACGGACGAAGAACTTGGCCAGCATTGAACTTATTTCAAGTGGAAATGAGTATATGAATGGGTGGTTTGTGGCTTATCTGTTGCGCTGAGTCATTTATCATTATCAGTGGTTGGGCAGCTCAGGCGTTTCAGGCGACATTAAATAATTCTTAGGTTTTCTTGTGTTTGTTTGGTATATTTTGATATTAATCTTTTCAGGGCATTTGATAAATGTTCTTACTGAGGGTTTCAAGGAATCAAAATACAGAGAGATAATCGCAGTTCACTAACTGGAAATAAAAAGTAGGAGAACTCGAATGCACAAAACCAAACCAAGAACATCATAAATATTATATTCGAATTGTGTATGTCATACATTATTTAGTCACAGCGATGCGACCTGCGTGCGAGTGTCTACGCCTTATTAGACCAAACACGCATAGCAAACAGGTTGGCAGACTGATAGACATTCATGATTAAGGAAGCAATGGTTCATAATCGAAAATCAATAACAAATAGACATATACACATACTCGTATCTATCATTTCTATAGGAAATATGACAGTCAAAACTTCCACTGGCACCAGCAACGGCCTGGCCTCCTTCTGGAAACCGCCCTCAAATTGAACGTTGCATTATAAATATTACATTAGTTTTTGTGTCGAACTGCGAAGTATTGTAACGAAATACCATTTGTCCACTTTACACAACTACAAATGTATGTGCCTATGTATGCATTTACAATATTTCAAAAGCATACTAGAGGCCTATGTATTTTTAAGACAGCAATTACAAGGATTTAAATTAATTTTTCAAGTTCTAGATGTCAATTGCGATGTTGCGATTCAAATAGAGATGTAAGTTATTTAAATATGACCTAAATTAGAGGCAACTGGAAACATTTGAGTGTATTCTATACTTCTGTCTTGGGATTGACTAAAAGTTGCCAAAAGTCGCAAACAAAACATAAATGTCCTTATATCTCAGCTATTTTAAGGAAGATCAGGACTGACGCTAACACATTCTGAAAAGTCCTTACGTGATTCGAGATAAAAACATCTCGCGAGTCCTTTGCAGGATCAGGATGAACGTGGTGTGTATATGCAAGTCGATTGACGTCACCGTATCCGGATATGTCAAGAAGTGGCAAGATTCAGCTTGTGATTTTAGTGACAAATGGTATCCAACAACAGACAGACGTGGACTTAGTTGCCAAGTGCAACAATTGAGCCACTCCATTGCTAGGGCCAGACAGAATTAAAGACATCCATCCCTCTAAATCCACACCCACATTTCGCTAGCTCAGCTAGTCATTAAACTCAAAAATAGAATCCGAAACCAAAATGTTAGCCAAGGCCGATAATTTTGGTGGTTTGTTCAAGACAAAGTTGGCATGCCAATGGCTAATAATTCGCATTCGCACGCAAAAAACCCAAAAAGGAAACAGAGGACCGGCCCAACTTCTTCTTAGACGAAGTTTAAATACCCTTCAGACTTTTGAGTTACACTTTGCCATCGACAAATGTGAAAATAATAAGCTTTTTACATCAAAAGAACAATTTCTACTAAAGATCGGTTCAAAGAACTTAAGAAGGAGAATCAAAAACATACAAAATTTTAACTTATTATGTGTATCTTATGAGAATGGTTTGAAAAAATGTATTGACCAAAATCCGAAATATACAATGACTTGTAGCATAAAAGATCTGACCTTGCTTTGCACACTTCTCATCAAAATTTAAATGTATGGGTTTCTTGCAAGAGTACGAAAAGGAGCAAAAAAAGTAATACAGTGAGCTTCCAACTTGGGGTGGTAGCCAAGAATCGTAGGCACAATTAGAGTAACTTGCCTTAAACAAGTGGAAAATGTGTGTGTATCGGTGTTCGACTTTTTGTAACGTTTTTGAAATTCTTGTTCCTCCTTTGGTGGCTAACAAAATTAGAGCAACAAAAAGACGTAGCTGGCTGGGCGGATGTGGCTAGGGACCGGATGTACTTGGCGTCGTTTGGGGTAGCAAGAAGAAACGTCCCATCCGTCTCCGTCCACCCGTCTTTCGTTTTCGCCGCGTTAAGTGCTGAGGTTACCGCTGACGCATATTTGGACACCGCTAACTCTTCGGCGACCCTTCGATACACTTAAAACTGCGAATACATTAGAACCACAGAGTTTTTCTACCCTTGCATGGTCTTGTGTTCAGAAAAAAGACAAGTCGTACTGACCAGATATATCATTTCCATTGAAGCAATATGATAAAGTTTAGTTTATTCCGAGATACATATGTATATTTAAAAGTTCACTGCCAACTGGGGCTTGGACGGCCTAGGTATCTTGACTGGGAATGCTTTCTTCTATGTGACGCACAGTTCTAAACAAAAGCAATATACTCTTCTTGTAAGGGTATAATAAATGCACTAAGCTGGGCTGAAACGCTCGCAGTGGCTACAAAACAAAATAGCACAATAAATTTTAGACAATGGCAATGGCAACTGCAACTTGGCGCTACGCTAAGTCGACAATAAATGTTTTCTATTTTTACTGGTCGGTCACGGCCTCAACAAGAAGGAAAAAATCACAATTAGATGAATAATAATAACATTGAAACGCTTTTGCTTTGCACACATTTGCATTGCCAGTGTTCCTTTGCTTATGAAACCCCTACAAATACATACACGATTAGTATATTGAAAGGAAATCATGTGCAAAATATAAAATGTCCACATACATACATACATATATTTTCAATTAGCGTTGCTTAAGCAAAGAAATCATTAATCACACACAGACACGAAAGTCTTTAGCTTTGTCATCAAATTCTTCAGCTTTTTAATGGTCATATTTGTTGGTGTTGCTTTTAGTCATAAAATTAAACGTCCATGGCGTAACCTGAGTACATATGCGTTCATTCTATATAAACTAGCTACACTTTTTAAAGCATTATCGCCCGTTATCCCGACCTTTCCTTTCCCCTTGTCGACTCTCGGGGGCGTTGTCAAACTATTTGAGGGCAATTAGGTTGCCATTTTTGTAATTTTCCACATATTACCGACGCACAAATTATGTATGCTTAGGGTTTACGAGCCCTGAGCCCTGTAGTAGATTGTATATAAGTATAAACTATCTCTATTGCTATCGCTATCCGTTTAAGGAACATAAATTTGAAGCGTCATTGTCTTTGTTGAAAGTTTCTGGTGAGCTCATGTTGGGGGTCTGTCGAAAGAAATTACACTTCGAGGAAGTTTCTTAGCCGAAACAACGAAAAGGCCTCACTTAATTAAAATGGAAAATTAATTGCATTCGCCCTAAAGCAATTCAACAGGTTCCAAGGTGAAGTTAGCCACTTGACAACCACACACGCACACACAGACAGTGCTGCACAAGAGAATTATTAATTGTCGAGCTTGGGGCTAACATGTTGCATGTCGCAGGCGGCAAGCAGCAGCGGCCACAATAACTTTTCGTATGCAGCTGATTTTCTCATTTTGCCCGTGAAGTAATTGCAAAAAACGCAAGTGAAAACTTTCTCTGCACGCGATTCAAAAACGAAATGTACAAAAAATATCAAAGAAACTCTCTTCAGCTAAGTCGAAGCTTATATACTCTAGTCTAGTCAAGTTGTCGCATTTGTGGGGCCCTTTTTGGGACGAAAACTTATAAAAATACAAAGCATGATAACTGCAGAACATAATCTATCCATGTTATAAAAACCAGCATGGGATCCTTTAGGAATTAAATATATAATCTTTCCCTCTATTTTCACAATGCAATACTATTGCAAAGCAAAACCTAATTTTTAGGGACGGTAAGAGAGAGAGAAAGAACAGGGACAAGTATAATTTTGACAGAAAACATTGTAAACAAAATGCATTATAATGAGTTTAAAACTAGAACTATTGACAAGTAAGTGCTTTTCCCTGCTCATGACATAAAAAGCAGCGCCAGGCCGGTCTTGACTTTGTATGATAAATACCAATTTAACTAGAGCAAAATGCACCAAAACCATTTACCTATAATTTAAGTCATAACAATCATTTTCATTCGTGCATGCAGCGAAATAAACTGAAATAAAAATGACAAGCAAGTGCACAAATCTGAACATGAAATGAAGACATTTTGTTTTAAGCATAGCTCGAGTTCTTGTTAAGAGGGTTGAAAGAAAATGGCAAGGCTACGCTTCAACAGCGCTGGATTTAGAAATGCATAGGTCCTAGTCAAAGACAGCTTTGGAAATATATCTGAACAATATTATAGGGCCCAGAACTGGTAATTTTTTTGTTTTACCCTCTCCCTGTTCCGCAACTAATATACGCAGCGAAAACCGTCTATTGCACTGTGACCATTGCTTACCCATTTTAGGCTTATTACTTTGTGTATTTCCGTTGGGGTGTAAAAATTCAAATTTGATTGCAATGCGGCAGAAATTTAGATTTAGGCAAAGGCCAAACACTTGAACTGGCCCACAAAAATAGCCAGTTCAATATTTACATATGCACGTTCCAATGTCTGTGTGCATGTGTGGCGCATTTGATTTTGCAGCATTTATATGCACAAAAAGAAAGCGGAGACGCGAGGCAAGAGAGGGAGAGAAAGAAAAGTGAAAATGTTATGTGTTTAGCCTTGGGCCTTTGTAAATTAACCATAATAAATTAAGCCAATGTACTGACCTCAATTCTACAAAACAACTGTGAACTGAATCGACCTCATCCCACCCACCCCTTTGCAATTCTTTAGCCGCTACCACCTTTCCCTTCTGTATGTATGTATAATTATGCGATAATTGCCTGGCAGTTGCGACAAAAAAAAAAAAGAAAAAAATGGGATGAACATTGCTGATTGCTTTTTGGATAAATGAAGGCCGTATGTAAGGGTTCACGCAAGAGGGAAACGAATATTAATATCAAATATCAATTTGGTTATCTTATCAACCGTCAGCAACTATTGATTTATGAACGGAATGATTGGGCGGGTGGGCGTGATGGTGTTACGCGAAACCAAACAACAGGAAACAAAAATTGACTACAAGAAAATTGTTTGCATTCCTATTAGCTATTAAAAGGCAGTTGGCAGTTACCTGCAGGCAAAAATTATGTTAAACGTTTATTAACACTTAACTGCTAATTTTGCGTGTTTCATTCTGTTTCTGTGTTTTAGTATGAAAACAGAAGCAATTCCTCAAGTTCGCGATACGCGGTGTTGATTGGGACTCGAGGATTCGCCTACCTTCTTGTTCTGACAGGCTTCTTCATATTAATCTTCCTTGACTTTACAGGGCTTGTAAATATTTGGCATTAAAGTTCGTTCATCTATTAGATACTCTATATTTTTGTGTTCCCTCATGTCTCACCAACTAATCTCTTTGCCAATCTTTTAACAACCTTTTCCACCTTTGACTTCACTTCGCTCTCTACTTTACAATAATCTGCAACGAAACCGCTGATTATATTTTGGACATCGCATTGCTCGAAACTCTTCGTAACTATCAATGTTTAATGTAATTGCTTAATAGTTCAATGAAACCTATCATATATTTCTATACATGGATTCGTTTTTAATCAGTTTGCCATTATCTATCTGTTTTGCAGTTATTTCCCTCACATCCGTACACAAAATACTGCCCAATATCGCCTGAGCCAGCCGCAGTTACAACACTAAACAAAAATACCAAGGAATAAATAATAATAACAAGGAAATACAACTGTGATCATTCGACTAAATACAACGACCAGCATACCCTTCACATACCCACACAAAGACACAGACACATACAGTACCTAGTCATGACGAACAGCTGCAGACAAAACTAAATTTCTGCCAAACCACAGAGAACAGGCCATTACTGTCAAGTGTTAGAAATATACATCTTGAGATTGGCGAAAAAATCAAAATCAATTGCTTTGCCGATAAACCGAACCAGGACCCAGAAAGGAGAGGGGAGGCTGTAATGACGACAATTGACGCGATGTAGCGGTAAGTACAAATGAAATAAGAAAGACGACTCGATAACTTTAATAGAATGTACCATCATCCCATTCATTTTGCAGCAGACTTATGGTCGGCGAACGCGATAGGGACCGTGAGGCGGTACGCTGGGCAACGGGTGAATCAACACCGCTTCAAAACAATAATGGAGTATTACAAATGGTTGGGCAATTGCAAGGTGGACAGGCTGCTAGCCAACAACAGCAACAACAACAACAATCAAGTCAGCAACATTCAAAGCAGCAGCAGAAGCAACTACAGCAACAACAACAACAGCAGCAGCAGCAGCATTCGGAGCACTTGCTCTATCAGCAACAGCAACAGCAGCAACAACCGCAGCAACAACAGCAACACGAGGCAATTGCCCGCGGACTGCAACTTGCGCCACCTGCCGACATCGGCGATAATCAGCCCTACTACGATACAAGTGGTAATGTCGATTGGGAGCGGGCGATGGGAACCGGTGGAACTAGTCCATATGGTTGCATCGGTGGATCTGTCCCAACAGCTGGCAGTAGTGCTTATAACATTGGCCCAAATGTTGCCAGCGGCCCACTTGTCCTCAACAATCGTCACCTGGATTATGCTGATGGCAGCCACATTGGTGGCTCATCCGCCGCAACCGGCCTTGGTCTGGGATCTTCTTGTGGAGGAGCTAATCTGGCGACTGGGGGCGGGACAACAGGCACCGCAACCAGCAGTACCGGAGCCATTGGCAAGGAAGTTCGTTACGCTCCATTCCCAGTTACATCACCAACGCATTCAAATCCCACAACTTCCCAGCAAACCCTGGCGGGCCCTGGGGGGCAGGTGTTGGGGCGTCTGGTGGTGGTGGTAGTGGAGCCGGCAGCGGCCCAGGTGGTGGCAGCCTTGGCGGACCCCATACAAACGCTACAGGCAGCATTAACCTGGGCGGTGGCTCCACTTCCAATGCAGGCCTCAGCCACAGCAACACCACTGGCGCCCTCCAGCGGACACATTCCCGATCCATGTCCTCCATACCACCACCAGAGCCGTTCATGATAGCCCAGTCGAAGCAGCTAAATAGTCGCGTTTCCATCAATGTTGGTGGCGTCAAGCACGAGGTCCTCTGGCGCACACTGGAACGGCTGCCGCACACGCGACTGGGCCGCCTTAGGGAATGTACTACCCACGAGGCCATTATTGAGCTATGCGACGATTACTCGCTGGTCGACAATGAGTATTTCTTTGATCGTCATCCAAAAAGCTTTAGCTCCATATTAAATTTCTATCGCACCGGGAAATTGCACATTGTGGATGAGATGTGCGTGCTTGCGTTTAGTGATGATCTGGAGTATTGGGGCGTTGACGAACTGTATTTGGAATCGTGTTGCCAGCACAAGTATCATCAGCGCAAGGAGAACGTTCACGAGGAGATGCGCAAGGAGGCCGAGTCGTTGCGGCAACGGGATGAGGAGGAATTTGGCGAAGGTAAATGCGCCGAGTATCAAAAATATCTCTGGGAGCTGCTTGAGAAGCCCAATACAAGTTTTGCGGCGCGGGTAAGTTAAAAGCAAATAATTTCTTTTCTCAGTCTCCTATCCCACCCCCAACTCCGTTTTCCCAATTTCTTCGATAATCCTGTATTGATGTGTCTATATCGTATTCAACTATATTATAATTAACCGTGTTGATCGTAAATCTGTGTCAATGTCAAGCGTAAGAAAGTCTATATCCTGCCTTTTTTTCTTTCTCTACTCTTACTTCTTCAGTTGGTATATATTATGTTCACTTCTTATCTATCTATCTATCTATCCATCTATTTACTGATGGTTTTTCGGTTTTTATACCTAAGTTTTGTTTGGTGCAATGAAAACTTCAACTAAAATCATTATTATTTTTATTTCCGAGCTCTCAGGGCTTGCAACACTCTGTAATATACTCATAAATAACCCATTACTGTTATATATTTTTATATAAACACATAAATATATATATATATAAATATATATTCTCGAATTATCTAGTAGAATCTATAGTTGGAAAACTTTTTTAATTCCATTAATTCGAGCAGATTCAAAGAAACCACACACAGAATATAGTGTACAAAAATCTTATGGCAAGAATAACTTCATTTTCGATCCAAAACCAAATGCTGTACAAAAACTTACATTAAATATAAACAACAATCCAATTTCCACGTAAATACCTATTCTTAACCAAATATGATAAATATGCTTTGCTTGCACTGCAAAAGTACTCATACTCATACATATGTATATTGAATAAATCGTTAAAATGAATGTCTATCCTAATATTGAGCAGCTTTTGTGCCGGTGTTTTGACTGTAAAATACTTCTACTGCTGCTTACGATTCTAATTCAGCTGCTGCTGCTGCTGATGTGATGAAGGCGTTCATGATAATAATAATGTTGTCGCTGCATCTGCGCTTCTAATTACCAAAGTGCTGTACATAAGGCAGATTTTGCTGAGTTTTAAGAAGTCTACGAGATGTGAACCAATCTTTATTGCTATTGTATATACATACATGCATATATTCGTGCATATTTAAACTTTTTGCAAATAGACCTGCCTTTGCTTCGTCAACCTGCTGGCCAAACTGTTAACTAACCAACTACTGGACTATACAGGACAGTCTCTCCTCTTCACCACTTACCGCGCCCGCGTTGCTCCGTCTCACCGTCTTCGCGCTCTAAGTTATTGTAGTTGGTTCTCTCTGACATTTTTGAAGACATGCGGCCTTTGACAACTTTCAGTCTCCCTTAACTCTCAATAAATGAATCAATAACGTTTTAAGAGATCTGAGTTCATCTCGAAGAGTATGCAGCACATTTTGTTAAATTTTCATTGTTTCGTTAATTTATTTCTTTTGCTTTTACGTATTTTTACCTATCCAACCACCCGGTACCCACTTTATATAGTTTTAACTGCATTCCTTTAATTGTTCGTTTCTGTTCTCGGAAATCCGACACCAATGAGATCCCATCCTCGCTAGAATTAAGCAAATTCCAACCAACCAATTACCAACCATATTTGGAAGGCAAACTGATCGATCAATCAATTATTATTACTAAATTTTTTACTAATCGTTTTCTAATCCAATCTTTTTTTAATCACACACAGTATTAACATAAATTTATACATACAAATATCTCCATATATATACATATATATCTACATATGTATATATATAACTCTACATATTTTTAATATATATATATATCTCTTAATTGTTGATGATGATGGTGAAGTAATATCTCTCTTTCTCTGTTTATCTCTAATATATTTTTTACTCCCCCAAAAAAACCCCCTCCCCCATGTGACAATGTTTGGGAATGGGCAATAAGCGATATGACCAGGCGGCAGGTGTGCTGTAGAAATCCTCGAAAATATTGAAAAGATAAAAAACTCTGGGGAGAAGCTGCCAAAACGGTGTTGTAAACATTTCCATTTTCAAAGCATAGGTGTTTGAGGCAAAGACATCCTGTTACGAATTAGCAGCCAAATTGGGGCAAAACTTACAGCTCGGGCGATTGAAGTGAACAGGAGAATCTTTCATGACAATGTGTCATCCATCCAGTCGGTCACTTCATTCGTACCGTCGATTTGCTTCCCTTGTACAATAAACCAAACAGTGTGATTTAGGCATAGCTTCATAATCGTGACACTCGAATATATAGTATGTATACCTACCTCTATATATAGTTTGATCACGTTTACATATTATCACCCACACACACACACACACACTCCAGACTTTTTTTAGCTTTGGCTTGTATATATGCAGCAGCCGATACCCGTTAGCTTTAGCTTTTATTAACGAAATAGGAAATGGAAATAGTTACAACATACTTTGGGTGCATCTCCAATAATTTTTCATTCGATTTTCAGTTTATATTTTGTTTTTCTTACTTACAAACTTTTCAGTTTTCCGTACAATGAAAAATATAACAATCGATTTTTGTTTTCAATAGATTTTACTTCAACATTTTCCCCATGGGGAAGTCTAAACACAATGAATTTCATGATCTCTTCATAAATTTGATCGATTAGATCAAATATTTATTTTCCCATTTTTAAAAGGTAATGAAAAATTTCCAGAGTTTTTTGCCAGTTGTATTTATGTTAAAGTATATTTCTTTTTTATTCTGTTCCAATGATTTTATTTCAAAGAACTTCTCTCCAAGGAGTGAGAGAAAAACAAATCTTTTAATTTTTGTACATTTTTAGTTTCTTTTTAATATTCCGCCTATACACATCCTTTTTTCAAACGAAATGAAAAATATGAGAACCAAAAAGAAAGGAAAGACTAAAACCGTATTCAGATTTATAAAAATACAATACTCTCTCAGCTGATATCCTTAATTAAAGGGACTACTAAAACTCACACAAACTCAAACATACTTACTGAAAAAACCGGAAAAATACTGATTTCAACCTACAATAAATGAAAAGCGCGTGCTCACAAAACAAACACAAACAGCCAAACAGAAATTTACATATTTTGTTTGTTAATAAACACAAAATAAAACAACGTTAACGAAAAATAAATGAACCACTTCGGCACACCGAAAGTTACATATATACCCTTGCAGCATTTCCCCCACTTCCCATTCCCGCAACGTGTTCCATATCCATATTTTCCCCAATTTGTAGTCCGATGCACATCTAACAATAAGTTGCAATACTTATTTAAATTCATAATACATATTACTTTCCACTCTATGCAAGGGTATAAATAAGCAAACTCAAACGTTGTTTAATTGAGTGTCACTTTTTTGTGCTCTTTTTTTACCTTTTTGTTAATATGTTCCTTTTGCCAAGTGATTATATTAAATACATGTACAGCGTATGTGTATATATAGTCGCATATTTGTCGGTATTTGATGTCTTCTTGTTGTCGTCTATTGCATATACAATGAAATTTGTTTACCTAGAATTCTTATTGTGTTTTAATGTACATTTTTGTTCAATATTTCTTTGATCTTGATTGCTGTCAACTATATTGGTCTATTAGCTTCTTCTTATAACTATGTACTTACTATATATACAAACACGAAAACACAACCAACACACAAACACACACACCTTCAGTAAACTAAGTAACCCTTTAGATATAATCGATATCGAGTTTCCGTCAAGTGCCCCAAACACCATCAGCCCCACCGAAAAAAGGGATTTCCAAATTATTACAAAAACCGTTTCAAAATGCGAAAAAAGAAAATTGCAAACCATGTAGCAGTTAAAATTTTTAAGTTTTCAACTTATTTGTACACTTAGTTAACGAACAACTTTAAGACTAAAACTTTACTTGAAATATTAACCCACCAAATTTGCTGCATTTTGTATGCCTAGCATATAGAATTTTGTAGTCGGGTCGTACTGAATTCTATAATAGCCTTTTGTATCGAATTTTGTTTGTTTTTTAGTGAGTCGAACGAAGTATGCGAACCAACTCATGCACCACAGCCACTCTAAATACCTCCCGTCCAACTTCCCACCCATTACCTTGTCATCCACTAGTCGAAAGAATCCGGAATTTTCACCGACCAATTAAAACCAAACCAAACAAAAGCAAACGAAACGGAATGTATAATACTAATTTAGAATACCTATACTTAAATACTTTTTCCTGTAAATTTTTACATACACACATATATAGTTCTCAATACTTTCATACACAAACACACAAAAGTAAACACATATACACACACAACTGCCGATCGTATGCCGATCGGCAGAATATGCATTTATACACCTAGCAAATCCACTGAGCAATTCACCTAGCAAATTGTCCAAAATTTCTGCACTTTTTTCATTTTGTCCATTGTACCTATATGAATGTTTTATCCTAGATGTACATCTATGTATATGTATGTATGGATCATTTTTGTCTATGTGTATCTTGTACTATAAACTTTTGAAACTTATCCGAAGCATGTTATACTCGTTGACTATACCTACATATTTTTATCTAAACTTATCTAAATATACGCGTATATGTATACCTATACCGATATATTGAATTTTGTTGATTTTTGTTGAACACGTCAACATATACATACTTATGTATATGTGTGGTTAATTATATATATACAATATACATTTTATGATTCAAGTGGATTTGACCCAAGTTCAGGGAAGTTAATTCAATTTTTGCTTCATATAGTAAAACAAAAGAGAACAAATATGATATGTTTCAACGTTGTCAACCGCTTTTTCATTATCTTTTTGTTGTTTTGTTCTTCGCTTGGGTTTTTACGATCTTTTTATTTGGACATGTTTTTGTTTCCCCAATCATTCAATTAAAAAATGAGTTTAAAGCTAAGCCGCCTTCAACTTCATAGTGTAGAATCATATTTTTTGTACTTGCAACGCAGTCCTTCCTTTATCCGCTCGACCCTTTCCATCTACCCTTCATCATGACTGAGCAGCAATGGTAGCAGTTCCAAAAACAAAAACTTAAACCAAAATACAATCTCGCACAAATTATTGTTTTCAACATTTCCCTTATCCAATGCATTCTCTGTTCAATATCGAAATATAAATTAAAGCGTAAGTTCTAGTTAAATGACGGCTCAAATCATGCATTTGATATCACATCCAGTAGAAAGTTGTTAACCCTTATTCTATCTTCCTGTCACTACCCCTAACCCCACCTACAAAACTATCCATCCTCTATAAGCTCTTGCTGGTAATATGAAATTTAATTAACTTTCCCGACGACCACTTTAATCAATTACAATTTTCTATTAAGAACATAGTTGTAAATATTAAAACTAAAACTAAAGCGAACATGATTAGGAACACCCATTTTCTCTTGCTCTCTTTTTCTCTGCCTACGTTTTTATCTCTATTTGTCCCGCCCTTTAAATATCTCTATCTCTTACTCTCTGTCTCTCTCTTTCTCTCTCTCTCTGTCTCTGTCTCTCTCTGTCTGTCAATTTTTTCCTTTGTTTTGTCTATACAATTATACAATTATATATTTTGTTAACTCTTCTTGACATCAAATCAACCTAGAACAATGTTGGCATCATTCATATGCATATTCGATCTTTGAATAGTTTGATTTGATTGATTCAGTTTTATGTTTGAATTCGCCTTGAGATATGTTTTTTCTGTCTACTCTTAATGCAGTAATTCATTGACCTTAAGTATATGAACTTAAATAATACAGTTGCATAAACACATTCATATAGTATATGGAAAACTTATTCTATATCTCTTAAAACCTAATGTTCATGTAGAACAAGTACCCAGATTGCAAATAAATATCTAACGTTATCCCATTTAGGCAAATTTCCTCCCAAACTTATCCCATCCTCGCTATCACCGCTCCCGCAACTTGTTATCCACGTATTCCTTTACACGAATTCCAATTCCCACCTATCGACCAGAACTGCGTGGTTGCGTACAGTGGCCTACTATGGTAGATCTGGACACGGCCAGATATAAATCTATGGGCTAAATGAGAGCCAGACACACACAGACATAGACACACAGACTTACACAATCGCATAAAACCCAAATATTCGTACATTGTACATGAATACATTCAGCTTTGGGCTGAGGAGGCGTGGCTTATCGGTATGCTCCATAGCTTAGACGAAAAGCTATTTTGTCAAACTAACATGGTCATATGTGAGTTGCCTCCGTCTCTATCTATACCGAATGTCACTCACGCACACAAATACATACACACATACATACATACATACATACATACATAGATATTTGTATAAAATTAGAAATATTTATATGTATATACATACATACATAAAAAAGTGACCCAAAATGGCAACCAGATGGGTTTCTGTTTCCTTTCTCTCTTTCTGTATTTCACGATATCCTTTTGTCTCCCTTTCTCTCCTCTGTTTGTGTGTGACTCTCTCTTTTGGCATTGAAATTGCATTGCGTTTGCTGTCAATGATTGATTTATGTCTGCCTCATTTTCCCAAAATGCAATTTGTTTAGTAAATTACATTAAATATTTAATTACAATAAATTAAAAAATTGTTTATGTATTTTTGTTCAAACCTATTTTGAATATTGTATCATAATCAAGACCTCCAAATGTATTTTCATTTATTTTTATTTCATGTTTCCCTACAGCAATAATATCTATAACTGGTTTGATATACGAAAGTTATGCATTGAACATATCCTATTCCGTAATTTGCTAGAGTTTACAATTACCATTGTATTGTTTTAAACTATATTCTGTATTTGTTTTACTTTTTGGTTAAATTGAACAAAAACAATAAAACACTGACAGCGAATTCAAACACCAAATCGTTGAAACGCATCTCAAATGAATCGAGTTAGATCAAATTGAATTGAAATTGAAATATAATTATCGACTGCAGACCCGATGGTAGCGTCTCTTATTTTGTTAGATAAACAATTTGTAATTGATTTTAGTCAAAAAAGTATTTGCCTACTTAGGTTCACTTCGGTGTGTTGCGTCTTTTGTGTTAAATCATGTCTCCTGTCCTTTTGCCACCATCAAACTAAACATTTGACTACACGCACCACTTTTCCACAATCCACCAACTGACCATTAGTTTCCACACACCATACTAATCAACACACACACCCACACACACACACACACAATGAACACGCCAAATACACACAGAAAATAGAGTTTAGCTGATTTTGGATATCTCTCTGTCTCGCTCTCCCTCTTACTTCTACGATTTAACTCAACCTCCTACATAAAGAGGAACTTTGTTACCACACTTAATTTAATTATATTTGATGATTTTACAATTTAATAGTTTAATTTAACTGTTCAGTTTGTATGATGAAGAAGGATTACAATAAATAATATATACTTCACATATAGTACAGCAGCCTTTGAAAAGTACAAAACAAAACGAAAAAAAAATCAACGAAGAAAAAACAAAAGCTTCCCTGAGCAAAAACCAATCAAAATTAATGCCAACAAAAAGACCAAAAAACAAAAACGATTGTGTAACGAAAATGACCGGGTATTTCATTGCCCAGCAAATTGTATATACTCTCATCTGTTCTCGCTTAAAAGCAAGTAAGCTTTCCGCTCATATATTCAAATGCGAGCTTAACTTGGCATTATGATTTGACAAATTGATAAATCCCTCTCCCCTCCACTTGAACCTTTTGCGAGCGTTCGTACCTATGGTATCCAGCCGGTTCTGATATATGTATTTGGTCAAAGTTCCAAATTTTTGACCTGTGCATATATATATGTGTATATGTACATATACATGTGCCAAGTCAACTCTTTAGATTGATCATATACTATATATATTGGATATGCTTCATGTTTGTGCGTTGTAAAATTATTTTGGGCAATATTTTTCTGACCCCTTCAAGAAGGTTAAGAAATCCCAAAGCGGGATACCATTTTAATAAAAAGTACAAAATTTACATTTTTATATTCTTGACGACTAACCAAAAAAAAAAAAAAAAAAAAAGTTATCTAATCGGCTTCTTCATTGTCCATCATGAGGATGAATGGAGCTGGTTGGATGTACATACATACATATATAGGCGGAGTTATAGGATCTGTTTCTAGGCGCTCCTCGTTGTTGCGTTTTGTTGTAACCCTGTTTGTTGTTTGATGATTAATTAAATTAGCCATGTCAACAAATAATAATCGAAACGTAATAAGTATCGTAATTATGATCGTTGTGATGTTGTTTGCTGAATTATGGTCTCGACAAAGTCTCGATTTATCTTTACCGTTCGCAGGTTATCGCAGTGATATCCATACTATTCATAGTCCTGTCTACCATAGCCCTGACGTTGAACACCCTACCACAACTACAACACATTGACAATGGTACGCCACAGGATAATCCGCAATTGGCAATGGTTGAGGCCGTGTGTATCACGTGGTTTACCCTAGAGTATATACTTAGGTTTAGCGCCTCGCCGGACAAGTGGAAGTTCTTTAAGGGTGGCTTGAACATAATCGATCTATTGGCAATACTTCCATATTTTGTTTCGCTATTTCTATTGGAAACGAATAAGAATGCAACGGACCAGTTCCAGGATGTGCGCCGGGTGGTGCAAGTCTTTCGCATCATGCGCATCCTGCGAATCCTTAAGCTGGCCCGTCACTCAACGGGCCTGCAGTCGTTAGGCTTTACGCTGCGTAACTCTTATAAGGAACTCGGTCTACTAATGCTGTTCCTGGCCATGGGCGTTCTCATATTTTCTTCGCTGGCATATTTTGCCGAAAAGGATGAAAAGGATACAAAATTCGTTTCAATACCGGAAACATTTTGGTGGGCGGGTATTACAATGACAACTGTTGGCTACGGGGACATCTATCCCACAACTGCACTGGGAAAGGTTATTGGTACTGTGTGTTGCATATGCGGTGTTCTGGTAATCGCTTTGCCTATTCCCATCATCGTTAACAATTTTGCTGAATTTTATAAGAATCAGATGCGACGTGAGAAGGCCCTCAAACGGCGAGAGGCGCTCGATCGCGCCAAACGCGAGGGCAGCATTGTATCCTTCCATCATATCAATCTGAAAGATGCGTTCGCCAAATCCATGGATCTCATCGATGTGATTGTTGATACAGGTAAGTCACCATTTCGTCATGTTTCCTACGCATCCAACCTTATAACCACCTAACTACCTAACCCACCAATTCCCCACATATTTCTTCTAGCCTTTCTTTCACCTTTCTATTCAACCTACCTTTGAAATCAAATTTGTTTACGTTGCTTTTCTAATCTATAGCTAAGCGTACATTATATGTAGATGCATTATATGATATACACAATATATTAATCTTCTGCAATTACTTTATTCTTTGAACTCTAATATCACATCCCCTCTCCTTACACCACTATTATAATTTTTGGATCATTATTCAATTCTAGCTTACTTTGTATGTACCTTCTTCTGCATGCCTTGTTCTCTATGGCTTCTTCGATTTACTTACATAATTTCAAGTTAAAACAAAAAAACAAAAAAAAAAGCAGAAAAGAATTTAATTACAGATGCGTGTAAATACATATTGATCAATAAAGACACCTCATCGACTGCTAAGCCGTAAGATGAAGATAGAAATTGTTGGACATAATCATTGATAGTATAACTACCATATTGGTCAAATGTAAACTAGATAAGCAAATTGCATATAACTATAAGTTCCTGTAGCCGTTAGGCTTTCCTCGTCATTATCCACAAGAATACACACACAGACACACACACACACACACACAAAGACACTCAACGACACATACAAAAAATTAAGCCTACTTGAGGTCAAGTAGGCAATTGCTTTACTCCTGTACTTAGCCTAAGCAAATAGCGAGAGGGAAATTAAAACCGCACCCTCCCTTTATAACACCTTCTCTGAATAAAACACAGCTGTACAATACAATAGAAAACGCCTATAACCATATAAATACAATCTTCAAATCTTCAAACTCTCTACTCTAAGCCAAATTGATCTAAGTTCTCCCTCCTCATCTGTCCTGTATTTAATTTTAGGCAAGCAAACTAATGTCGTGCATCCCAAGGGTAAAAGACAAAGTACACCCAATATAGGCAGACAGACCCTTGATGTGCAAAGCGCTCCAGGTGACTAACATTGCGTATTGCCTATAATCAATTTTCACCTTGTACCAGTATTTCTAACTGTACCTATCCATATAAATACACACACAACTATATCGTTTTTGTAGTTTTTCGGAAAATGCCAATGCCCATAAATGCTTTAAAAGAAAAGCACTTAATAATTTCAGTCGGCATTATTATCCTCACTGTAATCTATCAAACTGCATTAAAAACCCTTATACTCAGCTTATCCCAAAAAGTATGCTAACTAAGAACAAAAAACTTATAAATTACAAATAAAAGGTTGAAAGAGATATTCACTTTATCTTGTTTGTATATGTAAACTGTACAAACTCAATTGAGAATTATTTACAGTCAGGGTTTTGTATATGTACAGAAAATAGCATAATAAACTTATTATATTCTTAGGCTTCAGATACAACATATGAAATGTGTCATTCAAAGTATTCCAATTTGCCGCATAGTTAACACTTATGTTTGCCGTACTCTATAAATTTGCTTAATTATTTATTAATTAGCTAAACATTTTCGTTTTCTTTTTGGTGAAAATTCCTTTCGTGCCTCTAACATATGAAAGTTACCCATTTTCATTTCGAGTTATCCAAATGCCAAGCTTGTTTCTTATATTTACAACAAATTTGAATGTTCAATCTAGAATTTCCATTTCGAGTTTTATACATAAATGAAAAATACAAAACAAAAATATTCCAACAATATTATATAGAAAATAAAAAATAAATATTATAGAAAATTTTCAAGTGCTGATTACATATCTACTAAATACCTACTACATACATACCCTATATAAAGAAACACATGCATTACCATCAAAGCATATTGTATACCCATTCTTCTTAGCCAACTGTAGATTTGTAATTTAGACAACAAAAAACCAAATCAAAATTATAATCGAAATCCAAATCGAATTCTATGCAAGGTAAAAGGGATAGATGTATTTTTAGCATACCTAAAAAAACCTCCATCTCTCAAACTCTTTCTTGTTCTAAATCTCTCTAAAATGTAAGCTTCAATATGAACCTACAACCAACTTGTTCTTCTTTCTGTTCTTCTTTTTCTACTTTTTACACTTATGACTTTCTTCAAAAAAAAAAAAAAAAAACGTTACAATTTCACTTCACTCATACACACACAAACAAACAAACAAACCCATACACAATCTTTAATTATATATACATGTGTGTTGCCAATATCTACAACTCCACCTCACAACGCTACAAACAAAACCGAAAAAAAAACGGATCCAGGCGAGAAAAACACATTGATAGAGCCGCCACCGTTGCCTTCATTCGGCACTCCACGCCGTCGTGCCCTATCGGCTCGCATTCAAGAACTTAATCGCAGCCTTTTGGAGGAGCGCGATGCACAGCAGCAGAATAGCTCCAGTGACAATGAAGATAGCCGCTAAAACAACCAACAACCAAAGCAACAACAACCCAACCCCTAACTCCCAAGCTCAATACTAAAAACCACAGCAACAGCAGCAAATTTAGCATGATAAAGAATTAGCAATAAATGAAATCACAACTTATTGTTAATCTATTTGTAAATTAGTCCTACAAATGCAAACAAATGCAGCTTGTTGTCCTAAACACACACCTACATACAAATACACACACACACACACACACACACACATATATATACATTATCTCACATTAACAGACTCAAGCCAAAGTCAAAATTTAAAGCGAAAAGAAGAAATTCAAAGTACTTCCTTATTATACATAAATGTAACCCTTAACTAACGCTGTTCTTAGGTAGAGCCAAAATGCTTGAATAAATCGGAATCAGAATCAGTTATACAAAATTAGGAATCAGAATTGTATGAACTTTTGTTTAGGCCATATTGTATGTTGTGATTAAATGTAAACTGCTTTAGGCGCCTTATTCACACACACACACACACACAACACATGCATCAGACTGGCTATAGTTTGCAGAACAATTATATTAATCAATTTATGCTAATGATATATTGAACTGCTTAAAAAGAGACCATCGCTCATTCGACATGTTGTCCGCAGAAATCCTAATAGGAAATCGAACTTAATCATTTCGGATCATTGTCATTTTTTTCGTTCATATATATTGAATCTCATTCCGAAAACGTATCTAGACATTCTATTTGTTGTTCATTCAGAAAATTAATTTTTCTCATATTCTGAATTTCAATGTCCCGACTAAGAAGATTCTCACAAAAAAACCAGTCTAAAGAACAAGTTAACAAAAACACACAAACACTTGGGCTCTTAGCCTGTTTTGAAATTGCATCAATTGCAACGTGTTTTCCAATATTTTATTGTCCATCCCTATATCTCTCTCTCTCTCTCTCTCTCTCTCTCTCTGTCGCTCTTGCGTAAAGTGTATTGAAAGTTTTGCTAATCTTTGTTTTCTTCTTATCAAAATGCTATCAGCACTTGAAAATATAATTTAAAGTTACCAAAAATTTGACTAAAAAAGAACGAACTTGATAAACATATGGAAAAAATATTTGCGAATGTTCTGTGATTGATTCTGTCAATTTGTTATGTTTGGCTTAAATTAAATCGCATTCGACTATTATTTTGTTTGGCGTTTTTTTCAACATACTTTCTTTAACCATTATTATTATTGTTCTAATATTTGTCAATGTCAATGTTTTCATTTTGATTTTGAGTTTTTTTCCCGTAAATATTAGTTACATACTTTTTAACTCTTTTTAATCTCTCTCCTCGTTTCGCTCTCGCGCCCTTCATCTTTATTTATATTTTGTTTTCTGTGTAGTTCATTTCAATAGAAATAAAGCAAAACTTTCAAGTACTAACTTCATGAATTGACACTCACCGCTTCCATTGGATAGAAGTTCCTAATTGATATTTGACAAAGTCTTCCACATACTTAGTCGACTTAGTTTATTGTTATGTGTGTTCCAGTGTGACTTGTGTGTGTGTGTGTGCGTGGATAAACGCTTTACTGGAATCAAATCTGAGAAAGAAAACAGAAAAAACAATCTGCGTAAGCACAATTTTGATTTAGTCTAAAAAACTTAGCTATTAATTAGGTAAATCCTACTTAAAGTAGCGACAAAGCAAACTCCAAGGCATTTATTGAGCAAATATATTGAATAATTGAAAATCCCTCCAAAGTTAAAGACATGCTAAAAAGTTAATGTAGTACTGAAAGGCCTGCTCAATGCCACAAGAGGAAAAACTAAAATGGAAAATAAACCAAAACGAAAATCAGCCTTATTTATGATATTAGTTGTTGTAGCTAGCTGTGAGACAGAGTAATTGCTTAGTTCATAATTTAGTGAGAGCGCATCAAAACAATGCAATATTAATAAAAATATACCAATCATATATATAAACCGTACATACATACATATGTACGTATATATGTACATATTTGCGAAGTATATTCATCGTTCTATTTACATACATATGTATGTATTTGTAGAAACAGCAGAGAACTTGGCAAAATGTTCCTAAGAAATATGCATTGGTGAACAATTTTTTGAAAACAAAGAAAAAACCAAACAAATGCCTTATTAAAAGCCTACCTAAGCTTAGTTTTAGTTGCAGAGGCAGGGTGAGAAAGTAAGGAGAAACAAATTAATGACTTATTTTTATCATGCACCCACAAAGTGAAATCTATGTAACAGGCTGAAGGAAGTGTTTCCGATAAAGACAATACATATATACATACATATGTATTATTAATCAGCACAAAGGCCCAGTCAGTCTAGCCGTGCCCATCTCACCGTGGGTCTGTCCGTTTCACCTTAACACCTATGTATGTACATATGTCTCGTAGACTGTATGTGCTGTGAAACCAACTTTTTGTCAGCTCTAGTTTGCTAGTCCGAAACACTTCCGCCCCGTAAAATGAAATGCGAACAGTTTTCAAATTAATCAAGTTGGACACACACACACACATTTTTATTATTAACATCTATCAGTGGTCAACAGAATTGGATCAAAATCGGAAATTTAGCAAGTTATACTATTAAAGTTTTTCACTATGTGAAAAGTGTAAGCGTGAGTGCATGGTATAGCGAAGTCGGCGCGACGACTTACTTAATTTTTGTTAACTGTTACAATGGAAATCATAATAGTCTTAAGCCAAGTAAATTTATATACAAAATAAAATACATATAGAACATACAATTATAAGATCAAGTTGTAATAGTTTTCTTATCCATTTACCTGTTCTGTGCGATTCCAAAATTGCCACGAAATTGTGCGTATAATTTTGATTGGGTTGTTTTGTTTTTCGTATGAAGAATTAACAAAACAGTTCAAAAGTTTCTATCATTATTCTGATGCTTAAGTTGCGGTCTTTTGCGACATCTTGAATATCATTATACTAACGAAAAAGAAGAGGAAAATTGTGTCTAATCGAATGAAAGCCTTTCTGTGCCTTTTTCTATTTTCCTTTTCCTTTTCATTGTCATACTGACAAGCTTTTTTGTTATTATGTCTGTGTGTATGTTATGTCCTTAACTCCAAACTCCATTTTCAGTTATACAATTTTAATAAATTCGGTTGTTTTTTTATATTCTGTCGCCGCATGCTTCCCCTACTTTCCTCCCCCAATTAATTATTATTGCTACATCTAAATAGAAACTGTGCGCTCTTTATGCTCAAAGCCGTGTGTATGAACAATATGAAACATGCATACTCCCCTATACAATTACTTATTCAATTTAACCAAAACAAAACAAAAAAAAAAAAAAAAACCAAAAAATTATAATACAAACACCAGATTATCGTGTTTGTACTGATACTTTTGTGTACTACTGTAAACCGATGAGCAAACAAAACAAACAATAATAATATTTGTGTGTCTGTGAAATTAGCAATAAAACCAAAACCAAAAACAACGCTGTAAAATTTCTTTCGATTTTGTGCCTTATCTAAAACATTTACATATATATACATACTTACATCCAAATACATACGACTACACATACATCTACATCTACTTCCTAGATCTAGATTAATGTTTGGCAAGTTCCAAACAAGTTGTCGTTTGCTTTTGCTCTGTTCTACCCGCAATTCATTTTATTTTCCACATCGTATTTATACGTTGCACCCATGGGGTGAAAGGCTATTTCAAGGTAACTGAAATGAATATGTTTGTCTGTCAATTCGTCTGCCTACTTGTCCGTGTGTTGGCAAGAGCACCAAGATCTCTAATACCATGAGAGTTAGAGCCACGGCTCAAGTGGCCCTTTCTCAGCAATACTAATTACTTCTTTTACTACGTAAACCAAGGCCCAATGGAGTTGGGCGCTTCTTACAGCCAACATGTAAAAGCAACTTCAGTCTCTTTTATATTTAAAATAGTTGTTTCATTTGGTGCATGGTATACCGAAGTCGGCACGACGACTTACTTCATTTTATTATGCGTACACATAAATACTATGAACATACATTAACGTATACGTATGTATGAATATTTTCAAATTAAACAATAAAGGTAATATCAAATCAAGAGATTTGAGTATCATCAAAAGCAAATTAAAAACATCTACTATTTTTACTATTTTATCACGTTTTCTGTACTCATATTTTCCTCAGTATCGATATCTCATTTAATTTGTGTTGTCTTCTGTATTCATCAATTACTCGTATACATATGTATTTTATGTATCAGACGAACACACATTGCGTAAATGACCATGAAATATGCTTTTGTGTATCAAGTCAGTTGTCTACCTGAATATTCAAGCTGCCTGTCTGTCCTTTGTTTCGTACATTTGTTTTGCCGAGCTGCTTTGAGCAAAAACCATCGAAACCAGAAACAACTAACACACACGCTTTATCATAGTCCATGCACATTTACATATGCGAGGGTAGCCCAAAAAGTCTCTAAAGTGAAATGAATAGCCTTTCGACTGGTATAGATGAATAAGGATCATAAAGCAGCCAGTCGTGGCGTCCAATTGTGGTAGATAAATAAATATTTAACTGATAATTTGTTTAATGACATTTGTTATTGATCTGAGCGCTATTAGGATTACCCTCGTTAAATTTACACATTTCGAAGAGTCACTAGTAAATGCTTGAGTAAATAAAAAAGGTTATTGGTTGAGAAGCAATGAATACAAATACTTAAAAAACAAAAATTCTATCGTTTTTTTATAATTTCTTCTACTGTGACTACTAACCAATTCGGTGTCTTACATTTTACTAACCAATCTACTTACATATTCATACGTAAATGCTCTAATAGTTGGTATGCCACCTTGACATATACATAAAAGTAAATGTTGTTAGTAAAGGTAATTCACTTAACAAGAGCAATTCTATGTTCTATATTTTAAACTACTTGCTAATAGTCGTTGACTTTTGTTCAATGTTGTTTCACTGTACCTATCCAACTAATAATATCTATGCGTCAACATCGTCTTTTTCCTTATTATCGTCTTCGTCATCGATATATGGTCGTACAACTATTAACAATTGAAACAATATAATAAATAATAAAAGCGACGTTCATAAAATTCATACCAATCTATATATATTTTCTTTTATTCCTTTATTCTTTTGGTTGAAATTATCATTTGCGAAAAAACAACAAATACAAACTCGTTTTAACTCATTAACACTGATGTCGGCTAAACAAATGCGAAATAAATAAAAAAAAAAAAAAAAAAAACTCAAACGAACAACAAACAAATAAATGGCAACAAAATGCATTCATGGCTTTTTGCGTGTGCTACCACAACAAACCAAAAATCCAATACCGAAATCAACCTACCAACCAACCAATCAATCAATCAACCAACACCAACTCCAACAATCAAATACCGAAAACGATCCCTTTCAACATGACAACGTACCAAACTGAATAACATTCTCCTTCAAATGAATACATTAACCCCTTATCATTCGCACACACCCTCACCACTGACACCAACACCAACATCAACACTCACACTAACGAAAAGCAGAAAAGCGCGAGAGTCACACAAGATCACTGAAAAATTGGCATCGTTTAACCCACGCGCTACGCCGATCACCCACAGGACACAATCTCTCCCAAACGGACGGAAATAGTACTGAAGGCGAATCGACAAGCGATCGCAATCCTGCAACTACGGGAACCGGCTGTTATAAGAACTATGAGCATATAGCCAATTTACGAAATTCAAACCTGAAGCATGTGAGTATTGAACAAACTGGCAAATTCGATGTGACCAATCTTTCGCTGGTTGTCGATTGTTCCACACACTTATACACATACATATGTTACCAATTAATAGTTGGAATTCGTCTGCGGGAGTTTTTGTTGCGTTATATGTACATATTTAACATTGATGGGATAATACTGATCAATTAACTGTCATTTCTACTGATAGCGACGTGGTTCCAGCTCCGAGCAGGACACCGTTCCACCTTACAGCTTCGACAACCCGAATGCGAGGCAAACCTCAATGATGGCCATGGAAAGCTATCGTCGTGAGCAGCAGGCGCTTCACGCCCAGCAACAGCAAAAGCCCCAAAACACAGTGGCAAGCGGAGGAATATCAACTGGGGCTGGTGATGGAAGTCTGGCCAATAATTTGGCCATTGTAGCAGCTGCAAATGCGGCAACAGCTGTGGCCACAACTAGCAGCAACAGCGCACAGGAGGAAGCTGCTGGAGAAGAAGAAGGACAGGCCGAGGATGCCATGACAATTGCATCAAATCAAAAAGGACTTCCCATACAAATGATGATAACGCCCGGGGTAAGTGTTCTTTTCTGTGTATGTGTGGTTCGTCTGTGTGCGGATGCGTGTGTATGTGTGTGTGGGTGAGTGTGTGTGTGTAGGTGTACGTATAAACCAAAACAAATTTATATATATATATATATATTATATATCTCTTAATGTTTGTAAAGTTCTTAAAACGTAACTATGTAACTATTAGTAAATGTGAAGCCGTTAACTGGATCTAAATGTTCCAACTATCAATCTACATACACATATATAGCTACCTACCTACCTACCAACCTATTTAACTGTTCTATCTATTTAAAAGAACAAACTATATATATATAAATATCAAGAAATAATTACAAAACTTATTTCTCACACGTTTAATTTGACGGTATTGTAAAATTTTTCAATTCACTTCTTAATACTGGGCTCTATCGGTTTCTAAAGTTTATCGATTTGGCATTTTCAGTTCGATCTGCTCTATATACTATTTGTCTTTATTATACATACTCATATATGTGTATCTGATATACAACATATACGATTTTATTGAGTTGTAGAATCGGCAGTCTTTTTGTCTTGATTTGTTTTACGTAGTTTAGTCTCATATAAGTATTTCTCACAACAAAAAACTATTTTGAAACAAACAAATCAAAGCTAAACCCCAAACACATTTTAACTTTTAGATTTTACGGGGACGCAGTAAGGAGGTACATTCAAAGTATACACAAGAACTCAACCTACTCTCTATACTCTAAACTCTACTCTATACTCTATAAAATGCATATTTACCACTTGCTACTCTATTCTTTTAATAATAAATAATCATGTTTCCATTTCGATTTGACTTGATTGAGATACGAAATTCGATTGCTGCAACGGCTGAATATGAACTGCTATAAGTTTTCTTCTTTTCTCATTTTTCCTTTTACGCGAAACACAAAATTTCCAGCAATAATTAAATTTGCCTTTACCGAATGTGCAATACATACTGTCAATGGCGTATGTATGATTTCAAAGTAATTTGATCTGATCTGATCTGTTCGGATGTGAATGTGCATCAAACAATAATATTGTATATATTTCGCTCCTATATCATTTTCATTTCGTATGTATTTTCTCTGCAAACATTTTTCAACCTAAAAACGTAGGGAATGCCAATATTCATAAAAAACAAATTTGCAATTCACTTCATTTTATGAAATGTACTAGTAAAATCAGAACGATCAGTCAAGCTATCTAGCATTAATCAATATGACTACAAAATTGATTATTTAAAGGACTAAATATTAGAGTAAAGGTAATCGGTTCAGGGATTGCATTCCCTGGACCCAAAAACAAATACATCCATGTACATTGACAAATACGCATACTTACATACATATAAAAATATCTAGTCACACGTCATTAATGTACACAATATGTAGTTAAAACTTGTTAAAGTGAAAAAAAATATATGCAACTATAACTACAACGACAATAGTTAGGTGAATTCTATGTTCATGCATTGACCACCATCTTCTTCTGCCCATGCACCTTCTCCTCTATTCCCACCTCCTCTACAACTTTTCGAACGTATATTATTGAAAGTCTGGGGGGGATAACGGACTGGCTGCTGCTGTATTACTACTCCTCTCTCTGCAGGGTTTCCAAAAGACCCATTATTTTGGCCGTTCGGGTTATCGCTAGTGTCGGTACTTTGAGATTGCTGTCCCTCTCTGTTCTGCTGCCCTGCAGAAAATGTAGGGGGCTGGGTGACGATAAGAGGGACAGGAGTCGGCCTATCAAACTGCTGCAATGGCTGCCTTAGCTTGTCAAGTAGAGCGTGCAGATCTACTGTTAGTCTGGGCTGAACAATACCCTCAGCCGCTTGCAGTCCAACCATTTGCGAGGACAGAGCATCCACATCCTGACGGGCAGCAAACAGCAGCTGATCATGAGCTGCCAGCTGAAGCTGTGCAATCTGTGCCCTAATGGCCGCGGCAGCTACTTCCTGTTGGGCATTGTGAAGCGTTGCGGTAATGCTGCGCACATGATTCGCCGACTCTTCGAGCTGCGATTGCGCTGTTGAGGCCACTGCCTGGGCCTTCCTGATTTCCGTGGCCTCCAATTGAACTCGAGCCTGGGCAACATATAAATGCTGGACCAGGGTGCGTAGCTCTTTGCTTCTCTGCTCACCGTCGGCCAGAGCCATGGTAGAAGCGTCAACAGCTCGCTGTTGCTGCTGCAAGTTGTCCATCGGCTGTATTTGATCATCGGCACTTTTAAAAAATTTCTCGCATGACAACACAGTGGTAGAGCTAGCTGGAGGTGATGTGGGTGCACCCGGCGGTATAGGCGGAGACGAAGGTATTGGCAATGGTGGAGGATCACATTTTGGTGGATCAGTGGTTTCCATGTTACCGGTGGACTTGTTGACTGGAAAGCAAGTTGTTCCCACATTAGAATCTAAATTGGAGGACGACGATATCGGATCACATTCGGGACCCACACAAATGCCTGGCACATCAGGAACTGCCACAAGCATGTTGTTCAATCAAATAATACGGGATAATTTATATTCGCTACCCACCAGCTAGAAACTCGTTTGCCGCCGCATCCAGTTGCGTATCCGAATCATCAAACCCATTCTCATTAGTGTAAACGTAGTCGTAGTAGTCACCACCATTCCCGCCAATCCCTTGTGCATTTGCTTCGAATTCTCGCCTCATCTTGGGATACTGTTGTGTGTTCGAAGCGCGTAGGACCACAGACAAAATAAAAACTAAATAAAGAAAATTAGGTTTCACTCCGATTTTCGTTCTGGCCCTGGGCCTTCTACTCACTCAACCACTCAAGCGAATTGCTTAGGCGCATTTAGAGCACACTTTGGACCAAATTCGAACATGAACTTCCTAGGCAAGGCATGGGAGAGCTGGCAATTTCGTATCGGAATCAACGCACAATCAAAACAATCATTTCGATTGATAGTCAACGGACTGCCATGACTAAAATTCTAGCTCTAAATCAATCTTTAATCGATTTTCAATTTAATTTTATTTGTTTTTCCTTTTGTTTTTGCGTGGGATAAACTGCTCTAAACATTTTATAGATTTTCCTGCCACTTTTTGACAATTTCACACACACT
Organism: Drosophila tropicalis; assembly: GCF_018151085.1. NCBI lineage: Eukaryota > Metazoa > Arthropoda > Insecta > Diptera > Drosophilidae > Drosophila > Drosophila tropicalis. Next base: position 68,748 of record NW_027172614.1, on the reverse strand, counting down.
GCAAGGCACACACACTGCAACAGCTCAGTCCATATGCGGTGATGCCGCTAAACATGCTACTTCTATATAAATATGTACAAAGATATAATCCCCCTGCATGCGAAATGTATATTCAACTTTGATTAACTTATTGCTCCATATACCGCCTTTATACGATATATTCAAAAAACGCCTAACTTTTAAGCCAACTGATAGTTTTTTAGTGTTGTGCTGCATGCAACTTATGGTGATTTTTCATTATTGTACATAACTACTGTAAACAATATATATATATATGTATGTATGTATGTATATGTATGTATAAATAACTTGTTTCTTAAATAATTGAATTGTTTTTATGATTAATATAATTTTCAAAATTTCATACTTGCTATAGTTTTATTTACTTTTTGTTTTTGAAAAATTTACGTTATGCAAAAGAAATATTCCGAAATATTGTTTTATAGGAAGTGGCTGAGTTGCGGCGCCAAGTGGCGCTAGAGAATCTGCAGAATCAGCGCATGGATAATTTGGAACAAGATGTGCCCGTGGAATTCGAATGCTGCTTCTGCACAACTAAGGTAAAATCGATCAGCAATCGGTCAACCCAATTGTTGCCTACAAATTTTGTTTCTAATGTTTGCCCAAATGCTTTCCCTTTATGTTATTTACTAACGTAAACGTGCCTGTGTATGTATTTATAGTTATGTCGCATGCTTCTTTTCCATATTGCACAATTTTCGGTTTGTTGTTGGTTATTTGGTTTTAATTTGTTTTTGAATATCTAGTCTAGCCTGTATAAACAAACTAAAATTGGCAAATATTGTGTACACAATATACACACATACCTTGTATATCAACCTATCGCGAACATCGCATTCAAATACTGTGAAATTGTACAACTATGGCAAATTGGGTTTCATTCAAATCGCTTCTGCAAACGCTCCCCGTAATGAATTAGATGATTCTCCTCCTCGTCCTCCTTCATAAAAGGGGACAAACTAAACGTAGAGTGCGCAACGTATTGGACCATTATTGCAAATCAATCGTAATATTTCAATATAAAAGTGTATATATTTGTGTGTATGTGTACATATTGCAGGATCGCATTTGTGTGTTCCATGACAGGGAGTATAGCATCAAGAGGCTGGCTCGACCGCCGCCACCACCCAAAAATTATTTGGCACTCAAGCGTATGATCGAGGAAGGCATTATCGATATATACTATCTATAGCTTTCCAACGGGAGAACCTGCGGGTAAAGCTGCAATTACCACAAAAACCCCATAATGCAACAAAAACAAAGTCCCTTTCGTGATTTCAGCGTGTATTGTGCTCTTGGTATTGGCAGAGTGGGTGAAGAAGTGTGACCCAATCTGTATATTATTTGAAGATGGTTATTTAACGTTTCTTATTTTGATTTATTCCCTCATTTGGTTATGGTTTTGTCGGTTTCTGTTCATTTTTGTGTACTGGCCGGAGCTGAATCAAACTGAACTTAGCAACTTTTATGTTTGTTGATGTTTTTGACTTCTTGTTTCTCTTTTCATTTTTTCTTTTCTTTCTTAAAGGGTGTGCCAGGATGTCAAGGCGAATGTATTCCATTGCGCGCCAGTAGCGTTTAGAAAGAAAAAGCTTTACCCGACGAATTTACAAAAATTCTTGCAAAAATGTTAATTTAAAAAACGAACTCAAAGTGTGGAACTGCACTGAAACCGCAGACTGCAAATCGCAAATTGCAAAACATTCAAATTTGCAATTCTAGTTCTAATTAGCTTTAATCAGTATACACAAATTAAAAATTTAATCGATTCGTGAGTGGACGTGCAAGTGAAAGCTTAAGAAAGACATAGCAAATTCTAAGAATTTAATTAATGATTACCACAATACCAAAAAAGCAGCATGTGTTATTTTATTTAATCTATATCCCAAATTACAAAATGTGTAAGATTAAGGTCTTGATGAAAGTTTAAATCTCGTTGTTGTTCTCCTCTTTCCTCTCTTTTATGTGTTATAATTTTTTTTTTTTTTTTTTTTTTTTTGCTATTTTACACACTTACACATTAAGCACTTAAATACAATTAGCCTAAAACTATATAACTTTTATTCAAAATATGCGAGGAATATGCTGCTTCAAATCGGAGCAAAAAGTTTGTCATCCGCGAATACCTAAATAATGACTTGATTTAAGTACGTCCTATTCTTTGAAAATAATTTTGGTTCGGATAGTATTACCTTGCTATTTGAGTGTAACGCTTAGTATGGCTTTCGGAGATCATACAAACATAAACTGATAATGATTCACTTTTGCGACACTGATTAATAACGTAGCCATATTAAGTGGCTCTTAGTTAGCGTCCAAAACGGACCGATCAGAGCTAAATTTCGAAACCATTCATGTTTCTCCATTTCCAGCAATTCCTAGCGCAGTTCTTGAACAGAAGCTATATTTAATTCTTAAATGTATATGTTTAACCCTAGCAAAAATGTTTAAAATTCTAGCCACAACAACAGAAAACAAAAACTATTATAACAAACAAAAGTGTTTAGTTTATTTAAATCAATGTTAAAAAGAAATTAAGCAATTCTGAATGCTACGATAAAAAGCCTAATAATAAAACAACAAACAAACTGTAATAATTTCAAAATCTATCTTTATGCATATGATAATACTACAATATATTAGCACCTAACTAATACTCTGAGCACCAACAACAATACAAACAATTGGCTATATCAATAAGAACGTGTTGTTTAACTTATTAGTGTGTGCCGCCTCCACCATCTATAGACCTAGAACGTTTTAAAATACTTTTTATTTCGATTAGCATTATAATTTTCATCATTGATCCGCAGGGTAAGTAAACCACAAAACTTGAATTTTTAAAGATGCTTTTTAAATTCTTATTGAAATATTCAGATCAGGCAAGAAAGGGTTTCAAGAGTTTCTTTTTATGCACGTTTAAGTTCTATTAAAATAGTAGCATGTTTTCTTTGAATGATTCGTTTTTCCTAAGTTCGAGTCACTTGTGTCAAGCACTTAACATCAGAGGGATCGGGTGTGTTAGGTCCAACATTCTCATATGTTTCGATGCATTTCACTTGTTGCTCCACTTTATTGCAGGACTTCAAGGAGTATACAGATGCGGAGGGCGTCATTTCGCTTCCAACTTCCGACTTTCATAAGCCAATTTGTCTGGAAATGCGTCTGCAAGCGGCCAATCGTCAGGCAAATCAATTCGGCTTACTGGGTCCACCTCCCATGTTGTCTTTGCCGCCACCCCCGCCATTACCGTTACCCTCCTCGACAACTGCTAGTGCCAGTGTCGTACCCATTATATCCCAATCATCATCTACCACCTCGTCGTATGGCACTACCACGTCCACCACAATTGCTTTGCCGCCAGATACACCAATACGTTATGGTGCCGCTATAACGACTTCCAACTTCAATCACAACTTCAATAACAACTTCAACACAACCACTGCGGGATTAGGTGGAGGTGCCTCTGGAGGTGGTGGAGGAGGAGGAGTTAGTGGCTTGTTAGTCTATGGTGGCAACTTTAACACCATTTTTGCCAACGGTACCAACAACAATAACAACGCCGATCTAGCCAGTGTGGATAGCTCGGACACCTATGCTAGCTGCCAGACGCACCCATTTCTATCCCAGGGCGACCTTACTCTCGACTTTAATGATGAAGCTTGCACCTTGGACATCGATATGGATAATTTGTATATAAATCCGCTCGAACGAGAGACCACTCATCATCATCAAGCGATAAGCAGCTCCACGGGCTTTATAGTGGGTCTGCCCCCCACAGTCTCATCATCCGGACTTCGTGCCCAGGTGAAGAAGAGTGCTTCTGGGGATACGGCATTAAGGTAGATTCCGCGTATATAGCTACGGTTTTCCATGATTATCGTTATATCTAATATGATACTGCTTTCTTTTCAAGGAATCTTGCTGCCGGTGGGCTCAGTCCAATGGACGATGTCTATCAGAATTTTGATGTCCAGGAGCGAGGCAGTCGCGTCAGCTTAAACGAAAACTCAGTGCCAAAGCATCGCAAGACGCGATTTCAGCAGAGCTTCACTACGACCACATCGCCGGCGTCGAGCACCTTAAGAGGGGCCAGTGCCAAGCCAAGAGCACGTTTCGAGGACACGAGGCTTGATGAGGACTCACGGCTCGGAACGGGTTTGGCTCGTATGGATACTGCCAGCATTTCAGGTAGTACAGCAACCAGCAGCAATTTGCCCAGCTCCACCAACACCAGCCAAAAAAAGAAGCGTTCGGTTTTCATGCCGGGAAAAAGCATAGCCACTGCCACCAAACTAATCAATCAACGTTTGTTTGGCGTACAAAATGTGGGAAGCAAAGGTAAGTAGCGCTGACCACAATATGAAATGGTCTTATGCTGCAGTTTTATGATTACAGCCAAATTCGAGAGCAAACATTCCTCATCGATTGACTCGATTGATGCCTCGCCCAATCTGGAACACCACAGACGCTCCAAATCGATACTGAAAAACAAGTCTGATGTCTCACGCATACTCTCTGATCCTGAATGTGAGCGTCTGTTGGCGGACAACATGTCGGGCTCGGGCGTATCCGACAACGGCACAGTAATGGTAATTTCAAGTAAAAACTAGGCCGACTTGTTAGCTTTAGTTCTAAATGTTATGTTGTCGTTTTGCAGGGCGAATCTGGCAGCGATTACTCACCGAATAAATTACCTCATTCAGTTTTAGCTAAGTCTATATCCCCACCACCTCTCAGGCATCGTACACTAATACAACAACGATCTGGACCCGCGACATTGCAATCGAATCGTACCAAGTTCCAAACGCCCCGCTATCCCGAGGAGCAGGCCTTGCGTCAAGTAAAACCTTTGCTAGCTCGGTCCTCACCTGCGGCCTCCAACTCTGGCCAGTTGCAGGCATTCCAATCAATGGGCGATGGCCATCAGACAAGAGACAGCAGTCTAGGTAGGTTCATAGGTCTAAAATAATGCCAATCTCCATCATTTACATCACTGAGTAATCCAGACGTTTGGCTGTGAAAATCCAAAAACAACTATTTTATTTCTTTCCCTCTCTTCCATATCTATCTATCTATCAATCCATTAAACTAACTATCCCGCTCAATCTTTAGTTACTGTTTTCGATGCTGCATTTTGAAAACCCTAATCCACCCCACTCCATTTGACTCCACTATCCCAATCCGCAGACACAGATACTGATACTGAAACTGATACACAGACCCAATCAAATATGGAGTGCAGCCCGCCACAGCGCTGTTAATTTGTTAGTATCGAAAATACAATGAAATATGTATAACATTGACACCTGTATATACATGGGGGTATGGGGGAATTTGATAACAAAAATTCATTCAGTACTGAAATGTTCCCAATGCCATCCATATACACCCCACCCCACCCACAATCGACTATCTAGCACTACTCGTTCCTCAGTTAAAAATATGTTTACTGATGGGGGGCAAATGGGAATATTTTGTTGTGTTACCATCTTATTAATATTGTTGTGCAGCTGTAGCCGTTGGCCTTTTCTCCACCACCCACACACACAGTCACACAACACAAATACACATAAATTCACACTCACATGACACACTAACACAGCTTTATATATTGCAATGTAGTTCTTGAATATCCTTACAAATGTATTTACCTAAAACCAAACTTCTTAGCCGAAACGGTTTGTATTATTCAAATGCATTCAGATGCATGTCGCCCAAGAAGTTCATATTCAAATTAACAAAAAACCAGAGGGCCGGGGCTAACTTCGACCGCGTCAAAGTTTGTATACCCTTGCAACTTTTTTGGTAACTCTTTCCTTACCTATTAGCCATCAATGTGGAAGAACGTTTTATCTAAAAAGGCTTATGCTTGCGAAAGAAAGGCCTACAATCATAGGAAATAACGAAGATATTGATCAAAGTCACTGTTTTCCACCGATCGTTCCTATGGGAGCTATATGATATAGTCACCCGATCTTTATCAAATTCGGCACAGTCATTAACATATATATTAAATTAAGAAATGTTTAATTTAAAAGCAATCGCGTTAAAAGTAACGAAGTTATTTACAAAAGTCACTGTTTTCGACCAATCGTTCCTATGGGAGCTATATGATATAGTCACCCGATCTTGATCAAATTTGGCATAGTCGCTTATAGGCGTAGTAAACTCTCTAATATTAAGTTTCACGACAATAGCTCAGAAAATAACGAAGGTATTGAGAAAGTCACTGTTCGTGACTTGGCCGTTTGTATGGGAGCTATATGATATAGTCACCCGATCTTGATCAAATTTGGCATAGTCGCTTATAGGCGTAGTAAACTCTCTAATATTAAGTTTCACGATAATAGCATAGAAAATAACGAAGTTATTGAGAAAAGTCACTGTTCGTGACTTTGGGGTTTGTATGGGAGCTATATGATATAGTGGTCCGATCCGGCTGAATCTGAGATATACAACGCCTGCAGTATATACAAGCCTACGTGCAATTTCAGCTCTGTAGCTCTTACGGTCTAGGAGGAGTTTGCGTTGATCCAGACGGACGGACGGACGGACGGACATGGCTAGTTGAACTCGTCTCGTCGTGCTGATCAAGAATATATATACTTTGTATGGTCGGAGATGCTTCGTTCTATGCGTTGCACACTTCTGACACAAATTAATATACCCTTTTTGCAAGGGTATAAAAAAATATCAAAGAAGCACACTTTGGCTATGCCGAAGTATATATACCCTTGCAGTCCTTGTCAATAATATTTATCCATTTTCAAAACTAATTTTCTGTAACTCAATTCATCCATGCACAGACAAAACGTCCAAGGTATCCCTCTGTCTCTTTTTAGTACGCGATAGCCGCAATTTCTTTTGCTTCTTCTCCCCCCATCCTCTTTGCGAACCACTAGTATGTATGTGTACACGCAAATACGTCAGTGATCGGCACGCACATACATACAGCGTTGTTTGTGTGTATATAAATATCTCAATATCGGACTGACGGCCAGATGGACATGGCTTAATCGACTCATCTTCTCATGCTGATCAACAAAATATTCAAACATCTGACCAATTTAATAAAGGAAGTGACAATGCAACGCTTTTTAAATAGTTTTTTCACTTATAAAACAGCTGTAAAGTAATTTAATTAGTAGTAAAGTGAATTTAGACTGATATTCTGGTTTCTCTTAAATCTTTTTAGCGAGTTTTAAATGAATTAATATGAGTTTTTTTATTAAACATACCTCCGTGGCATTTGTTCCGCTTCTTAAACTGGTACTCTAAGCACAGCCTGAAAGGAAAAATAACAGTGCGTCATTTAAAGGATATTTGTATTTGCAAGGATACTTCGCAGTCGGCTCGCCGAATATCACTCGTTATTAGTTAAATAAACTAAAAAAAAATTGTTATTACTACTATTAAATGTCTAATGCACATTTATCACAGATTCGGAGACAACTTTTACATCACCCATCTGCAGTAGACCTATGGAGGAAACCGCATCAAGTTCTTATCCTGTCCAAACACAGGATCAAGACGACGTCCAGGCAGAGGGCGATGGCGAGAGCGAAAACGACATTGAGGCCAACGATGAGCAGCAAGCTCTGCTTCAATCAGCTGAAGATAATGTCAATGCCAAGGATGGTGATGTAACAGGTGGCGGCAGTGGTTGTCAAAGTAATGAAGGCACGTAGCAATAAGTAAATATAAATACACACACAACCAACACACAAACATTAAAAAATCGCTAAGTACTTAGTTATTCTATAAAACCAAACAAAAGAACAAAAACTCAAAGTGATAGCAAAGTTAGCAAAAATGGAATGTGAATTATATAAAAGCAATGAACAGTATCCTAGTCAAAATGGTGTTAGCAAGTTGAATATTTTTACAAAACCCAAAGCTAAAAAACAAAACAAACAAAAAACACAAAAAAAAAAGAATATGGGAAGAAAAGAAAGTGAAACGAAACTACTCGATCGGCCGTATAGAGTCAACAACAGGACGAAAGAAATAGCAAGAGCAACATTACAAAAAAGGAATGCAAAATAATAATAATTTATTTAGATACAAATGCCCTTATCGGTGTGCTTAACGAAACGAAAAGAGGCAAATGGAAATTAATAAGAGCAACTCCTTTAATAAATAAGTTAACAGGAGAGTTCTGAGCATCCTTAACTTACCAACATAAATCTACATACATATGTACAGAGCAAACATTCATCCACAGCCTTCATAGTAACAAACCACAGATACTAAAAACAATTGCAGTAAACCAAAACACTAAACTAGCACTATAACACAACTATAAGCTAAATATTAACATAAACAAAATCACCAGAAAAGCCTAAATTGCCGATAGGAAAATAGCAAACCAAACATAAGATTGTAATATTCATATTAAAAGTATCATATACACATACATATACAAATGTGAAAGTCCTCTTGTTGCATATATGTATATTTACACATCTTCAACCATCGCAATTACGATTTGCAGCATATTTACATACAGATGAATATATATATGTACATATACATATGTAGGTATATATATATATATTTATTTATTCTTCAAAGTCACGCGCCAAAGAGAAAAGTATACAGTCACTTTTTATAGTAGATCGGATATGACACTATTTACCATATGTATAATAAGAATTCTAAAAATGAGAAAACAAAAAAAAAAAAAACAATTAAGAAAATCACAACTGTATTTAAAACTCGTTACGCAATTGTTCGTTTATATATGTTCAACGGTAAAGCAACCGAAACTACTTACTATAAGTTAATAGTAAAGGTAAATTATTTGACAAAGAGATCCCAATCGATAAGGAATGCAACTGATACTAATGTTATTACTATATTTAATTACCGGCTAAATACCGACTACGATAGTACCTATGAATATGAGACATTTGGTTGCAGCAAATGGCAAATTTCGAATGAACCGGCCATTGTTAAAGTCCTGTTTGTTTCTTCATCCAAGTGGATGTTTATTTTATCGGTTGCAGTTGACAATGTTTGAGCTTTATAAAGTGTAGTTTATGGTTTCGGGTATCCAACGGTTGCATTCCTAGTTTTGACGCAAACATTCTTAATGTATAAAAATCAAAAGTTCTATAGACACAGTTACAAACAAAAGCAGATATCACGTGTACCCAAAACAATGACTAAATAAATATGCCTCTTGATATTTGTGGGAAAAAATATACGTGAAAAATATATAGGTGATATTTTGTGAGCTCGCTTTCGATGTGTGCGCTTGTGTGTGTGTTAGATGAGTTAGTTAGATCTACTCCAAGTAGTATATTCGTGTCTCATTATTTTGTTGTTGGCTTTCTGTTTCTGAAATACGTAAGCAATAAAATTGAAAATCAATATTTTTGGACTAAATTTGTTCAATGACAAAACTGTCGCCCATATTCAAGGCAACTAACATTTCCTCCAAAATGCATTCTCATACACCAACCCCACAATTCTTTCGTCAATTATTTAAACTTTACCCTAAATCACGAAATTTCCTTTGCAAGTCGTCTCGTTTCTTGCTTTCTCTGCTTTAAGAAACATTCCATTGGTATTGTTATTAACTACGTACTTAGTATCTCTTAATAAATCATACACACACAAAAGAAAAAAAAAACAACTAAGACCCCAAAAAACAAAATAATAAAAACAATTAAGCATTTGATGAAAGTTTTAAGCAAATTTTTAGGCCTGGCTAGCAAAATGTGCAAATTTTTATGCAAGAAATACAAATAAAGCAAAACAAAAAAAACGTTTAACAAAAAACCTACAAAAAGATCAATAAATTCCAGCATTTATTAAGACATTAAAGTTAATCTAATAAATATTTAAGCAAATATGTATATAAAACGTTAAGAAGCTTAAAACTAATTAAGCCTTGAACTGTCCAGCGTTAAACAATTCTGCTAGTTCGACATAATAATATCCTTTATGTTCTTTTACCCTATTTCTTATGAATGATCTTTATCGGAGATGCTGCAGGGCTGCAAAAATGTATGAGAAATGAAGTCGAATGCTAATTCGCCTCTTAGAAACATATCAGTAGAATGAATACAACAACAACACCATACACAAATAGCAATACACTGTATTCTACACACACACACACACACACACACACACACACACACACACGCACACGCACGTATACATACATACATACTCACACAGGACATAAACACTGCAAATGTACACTGTAAATTCAACATGAAACGTTGTTTTTTATACCAAAAGCAAAACTAACACAAGAGATAAATTTAACGTCCGCTTTTTGAGAAAACAAAACTCGATCAAGGAGAATTAAATTAATGTTAACTTTTTAAGGAATATGCAGTACAATATGTAATTTTTTAAAGTATTTTTTTGATTACTACTGTTCATGCATCTGCTACAGTTCAATAATTTGCGAACGTACATAGATATATTTGCGTTCGGTTGTTAGGCATCTCGGTTTTAAAAGATTGAACACAGTGTTTCTTTGTGGGCACATTCCATAAATATAGAAAATTCATTTCATTGTGTATAGGCTTTTGTAAATATTCTCTTATTGATTTCAATTGAACACAATCAAAAACTGAAAGAGGTTGAGAAGTAGTAAACATGAGGATAATGAAAAATTGAGTAACTGAGTCATATTAGTTTTAGTTGAATTGAAAAAGAAAATGTTGTTTTTTGCATACAGAATATATATTTATATATATTTTAGTTTGAAATTGTTGTTAATTTTCTAAATTTAAATACTCTTTACGCCTAACAAAGAAAATGCCATCATTAAATTCAATTCAATACTCAAGTAAAAACAAAATTTACGATTCTCTAACAGCGGAGTCATCTATCAGTAAGTGTATCCTTCCGTATTTCAAACTTTTGTTACATTCTTGGAGTTTCAAAATTTTAAATGTTATTTGGGCATCATGAAAATATGTGGTCGTAGAGAGTATTTCAAAGTCGGCGCTCGACTTTCCTGCGGTATATTTTTTTTTTTTACTAAACAACTGCAACTGGATAAAGATAACAAAACAAAGCAAAAAAAAAAGCAACAGAGAAACTTAACAAATGCAAAATGTTATTAATATTAATTATAATATTAAAATTATTTATTAAACGATATGTACATTTAAATGTAGTCTGTCGGTGACGAACGTTGGAAAAAAATTTATTTAAACGTATTAAAATCTATATTGAGCGAAAGATAATGGAAATATATATATGAATCATTGGCAAAATTTAAAAGCTAGACACAATTGATTTAATTGAACTAATTTTAATAAGGTACTACATACATATGTAGGTACATAATGAGGTGAGTGCCTGTTTTTATTACGAATACATTGTTCTCGTTTTGACATCTATGGGCTAAGACACAATAAGAAAATATGTTAGCGAGGCATAAAGGAACCTGCGAGATTTTATCGCATCGTCCTGTCTTCGATGAAGTTGACTTGGCTGCCTTTAGTTAGAATTATTAATAATTGTCACCCCATTGAATCGAAAAAGAGTGTGTGTGGAAAGGATAGCAACCATATCAGTTATGAATACAAATAGATTTCTCATCGTTAGGTTGAAATTGTTTTATTTATATAAAAAAATAGTTTATTATTGTCATCTCTCCATAATATTTTTGTATTTGAGGTAGATATATGTATAGACGGAGTCAACTCTCTTCCTGTTTTACTTGGATCTCTATCGATAAAATTGTAGCCGATTGAATGTCATATATTTGGCATCCAATAAGATTTCCTAAAAATTAATTCATTACTAATTTGTTGAGTGTATATATACTAGTATTATATGATATCGATACATACTTCATCATGACTTAGTCTCACAACATCTGGCATTTCCAAGTGCAGGGGTTTTTGCTGTTCGGGATTCCGTATGGTCTTGATTAATTGGAACGCGTGCTTTCGAAACTCTTCGCCTAGATCTGGTTCGATACGCAAATATTTTAGACCTTTATTTGAATTAAGAGTTTTAAGAGCTGCTGCACAAAAGTCGCCCGCTTTGCCGCGAAATTTTACACAAATGACCTGAAGTTTTGTAAGTTGGGCCAACAGTTTAAACGCTTCTGGGTCAACAAATATTAATTGAATTTCTCTGAGAGTATCGATTTTTACAATCTGCTGAGTGTCTTCGACACCGACAACAGTTTCTATAAACTTTAACGACTGTAATTGCTTTTGGGAAAAGGCTTTTAAAAAAGATGACATATTGTCGTCAATTAAATTTCTAATATTCAAGGTTCTCAAATTGGGTAAATCGGCCAGTTTCGTATATAAGTTGGAATCTTTGCATAAACGGAAGGAAATCTCCTCCAACTTGGGGCAATGTGGCACAATATCGATAAGATTTCCATTGATTTTACAGTTATGCAGATGGATAACACGAAGGTTTCCATTTGATTTGCAATATTTTACTAGATCATCAATATTTCTGACGCCCTCTAAATGTAAAGTATCTAAATTATTGATTTCACATAGGTCATCAATATTTATATCTGTAAAATTAACAAAAAAAAATTTGTCAGTTCACCATGTGATGAGGTCTACTTGCTTAACTCTTACCTAGTTGAGTTTTAATTGTAAGGCTTCTCAATTTCGGCAAGCCTCTTAAAGCCAATATAGTTTCATTAACAATTTTTGGATTAGGTATATAGAAAAATGAGTTTTTACTGATGGTCAAACTTTCAAGTGACTGCATTTTTCTAATTATAGTACAAAAGTCGTCAATGGGTATTAACTCTTTGGGTTCTTCAAGCTTTTGGCGGAAAAGACGCAAGTAGTTATGGTTCATCTCTTCCCTGGATAGCTGATCATTACGGGAGCATGCCTGTTTGCTGCTATAAAAATGATAATCAACATGGTTGATGTTAACAGCCAGAGTTCGTATGCAGCCATGTAAGATACTAAATAATGTAAGCTGTTCCCTTAGAGTGTCCAATTCAAATTCTTCCGTCACAATTTCGTTGATGTAAAATGTTGGATAGAGCGTATTGGCCCAGTTTTGGACTACGCGTCGAAGTGCCGTGCAGACATGTGATACATTTATATGATCTTTTATTTGCAAGAACTTCAGTATGTGGCCAAAACAGTCGTCATTTAGCTCCAAAATGTGCATATTGCTTCACCTTTATGTTAAAACTAAGCTAACATCTGGGTTGTCAATGGTCTAATGAGTCACTTGCTTGAAAACTTTTGATAACACCGTAATAATATAAAGCAAGAAGTCAGTGAGGCGACCCACTTGATACCCTTTACACATCTTAGTCTATGTCATCTGTGGATCCACGCCATCCTATTGGGTCTCTTCACGGACCAACAATGAACTAGCTGTGTGCTCCTTCAAATGTTTTTTGTTTCTATATTTTGTGATGGGTGGTATACAGAAATGGATAAAGTAATGATTTCGAGCATAGTTGTTTCGGTCTAACCTAATAAAACTTTTATATTTGAATATTTCAAAAGCTTCAATGAGCTTTTTCAGTGTTCAAAAGTGCACTAAAGTCAAGATATACACCTTCTGGCAGCCGCATAAGCTTTCATCGCGGTCACGTTTTCAAACATAAACTGGGTAAATGTAAATTTCATATACAAAGAACAACATACAAAGAACCAAAACAAATGGGTGGCATCATATGGGAAAATGTGAAATTGTGCTTTTATTTAAATAAGAGTGTTAGCCCTTTCATTCCCCCTACTTTTAAATTTTCTTAGATCTAATTAGTTTCGATAATGATTCCCGCCCTTTGATGGATCCTTCAACCTATTTTCATTCATTTCAATAATTAAAATGCAACTCACAGTGACTCACGTAATGAGGCGTGACACTTGACTCGTCGTTGTCTCACTTTTCGTGTTGCCTAATGCTGCATAATTAATGCTGCTTCTAAGCCACGCCCTCCGCCCCATTCTTCAAGCCCATTTTAGGGCCCCTGCAATAACTTTATAAATGGCCTGATTAGGGCAATTAGCTGGCAATTACTATAAGTATGTATTCAACAGAAGAAGCAACTGATGTAAAGCGGAGCAACTACCGCAGCATCAGAGAAATGATTCGTCTCTCCTACACCGTTGGATTTAATCTAATGAACCCATCATCAAAATGGGGAAGAGTTCTCAGAGTGTAAGTGTAATACAGTAAGCATTTTACATATGTATGTATCTGTATACGCCAATTTATATAACCGCACACCAAAAACAACAAACTCCTAGCTGGACAATTGTGCTGAGTCTGAGCAGCGTTGCTTCACTATATGGCCATTGGCAGATGTCTGTGCGCTATGCCCAGGACATACCACGCATTGTGGAGGTAACTAAGTGTCATCTAGGATAATGTCCGTGCATACAAATTGTTCCATTTGATTCTATACTTCATTCACTTTTTACGTTTGCGGAACAGACCATTAGCACTGCTCTTCAATTCCTCACGTCTATAGCAAAAATGTGGTTCTTTCTTTTTGCCCACCAGAAGCTTTGCGTTTTATTAAAAATTGCTCGTTGCCACGAATTGTTGCAGGAATGCGAGCTGTTTGTTGTAATGTCTGGTGAGATTTGCCTTTGATTTGAGTCAGATTCTTGTATATCTTTCTTTTTGTATGTATCGTCAGATCTGCCAGTGGCCAAAATGTTGCGTCAGCAAGTTGATACCATTATGCAAAGCTATTGGGGAAGTACGCGTCGACAATTGCTCATCTACCTATACAGTTGCATCTGTATTACTAGCAATTATTTTATCAATTCGTTTGCAATCAATTTGTATCGGTATTTCACTCAACCACAAGGATTTAACATTGTCCTCCGTGAGTTAAATTTGACTTATACACAACTACTTTAAGATACTTTTTAAATATTTTGTGAAAACAGCTCTGCCCTCGTTATATCCTGCTTGGGAGCATAAGGGCCTAGCCTTTCCCTACTATCATATACAAATGTACTTGGAATCCTGCTCTCTCTATATCTGCGGCATGTGTAAGTATTACCAAGTTATGTTCCGTTCAGGAGGGAAACGTTTATAATGAGCTATAAACTGTTCGAATTGATTGATAGCTTGAGCTTGGTGGAAGGGTGTCCTTTTTGTCAAAAAAACACTTTTTTCTTCCCTGAACAGGTGCTGTTAGTTTCGATGGCATTTTCATAGTGCTTTGTCTGCACAGTGTTGGACTGATGAAGTCACTCATCCATATGATTGAATGCTCCACTTCATCATTGGTGCCGCCAGAGCGCAGAGTTCAGTATTTGCGCTGTTGCATTTATCAATACCAGCGAGTGGCCCGGTGAGTGGTTTGTCTTTAGTAATTTATTCTAGTAAAGATTCCCAAAGATTAAATGGGTAAGGGGTTCTACCGATTCACCTTTAATCTTAAGTTGTTTCCTATTATCCAGTTATGCCACGGAGATTAATGATTGCTTTCGCCACATAACACTCACCCAGTTTCTGCTGAGTCTCTTCAACTGGGGCTTAGCGCTATTTCAGATGAATATTGGTTTGGTATGGCTGCGGAATCTTATCGAAAGTTTTCAAATTTGAACTGTGTGCGTGCCTTCGTTTATATCCACAGGGCTCAAGTCCTATCACTTTGGTGCGCATGATTATGTATCTGATGGCAGCTGGCTATCAAATTGTCGTCTATTGCTATAATGGTCAACGATTTCAGACAGCTGTAAGTTGGCATCCATTTTCGTATTTTCTTGGTGTAAAGTGTAAATACTTTCCGTTCTCCCCAGAGCGAGCAAATTCCAATGGCGTTTTACGACTGCTCATGGTACGAGGAATCCAGTGAATTTAGGCAACTCATTAAAATGATAATAATGCGAACGAATCGGTGCTTTCGTCTGGATGTATCATGGTTCATGCAAATGTCGCTGCCCACATTAATGGCGGTGAGTTGCAGGGGATATGGAGAGATGTTTCAATTCCTACTTAATATTTTACATGATTGATTTGCAGATGGTTCGAACAAGTGGACAATATTTTCTTTTGCTCCAAAATGTCACTCAAAAATAGACCTAACAATTAAAAGAATAGAAATAAAAGCAATTCTATTGAACTTAGAGTGGATGACCTTTATTTCTATCTTATTTGTCGCTTTCTTTCAGCACATTCGGTTTCCTATTTGATATTGACGGCACAATTCAAACAATATTTGCAGTCAGTGTCTGCCCCACCGACAATTCCTCCGAACGATACGCCCGTCAACTGTCCATTAGTTTTCATTGACATCGTTTTGGCTTGTCTGATAATTCATTTTGGACATTAAATTGCCAGGCTCGCACCCGCTGATAACAAGGCGGAGCTCCTGCTTCGGCCATTGCCAATCAATTTTATTAATCATTTAGAGTCCTTGCGGTTAGCTGATGCTTTAAATGGCTCCTTCTTTCGTTACTCAAATTGTTTGTTTGTTTTTTCTGGGTATTTCTTTTTTATTCTCAAGGCTGACTAACGTCTTTGTTTCAGTTTGACTATTTTCTTTACAATATTTTTAATGCATATTTGCTGTTTAGGTTTTTTCCCTCTCCTGCGCCTCTCTCTTTCTTTTCTTACATTCAACTTGCAAAAGCTTGCCTTGTCTTGTCCTGCCGTTCTTTTGCTTTCCTTGGATTTCACTTTAATGCCTTTTTGCCCGGCGAAAAAAGGACATATTTTCTTTATTTTTGGTTTATTTAGGTACATGTATATTCCGTTGTGAATACTATCTCGATGTGTGTGTGTCCTTTCTGAGCAAGGACGGCTATAATTTATGCATTGACGGAAAGCGTTTGGCCAGACCTTTTGTTATGCTTAACAAGTCTTACAAGACATTTCACGCTTTAATTTTCCTCGTTAAAATTTTGCCTAACAACCGAAACACCTTCCTGCTTCGAAGGAGACAAATATTTTTTTATTATTTCCATTACTTTTCAACTAATTAGCAATTTAATTAGGCAACAAAAAATTTGCAAACTTTGACACGCAGACAACGTTTTAACAAAACAAATAAAAAAAAAAAGCGCTGAGTGAGAAAACTATTGTGAAACAATAAAAATGAATTTGATGACATGACGCGGAGTGCACAGATACATATAACAAATTTTCGTCGCCTTTCCTTAGCCTCAGCTCGGTCTAAACGCCCTTTGTCAAATACATACATAAGTCAAGGAGGATAAGTCAAAAACAAAACAAACACAAAACGCGAAAAAGGGCACAAGAAAACAGACAGTTGTAATGATGATAAATATTCTATCTCACACGGCGCATTGCACGATAAATAGGAGGAGAGTCCTTAACCTTTTTAAAGTGAATATTTTTAATTGAAAATAAATCATTTTTACTTTACTACTTCAATATTTAACAATGGCGGGCTTTAACTACAGAAAGCAAATAACATGATAAAATCTGTTAAAATTTTAATAGTGAACGAAAACTATTATATTAGATTGGAATATTTAATAAGGATTTCACAAAAGCACACAAACTCACACACTCAAGAGCTAATGCAGGAAGATGTTTAAGATGAAAGAGAAAACTGGCTTGTATCTCTTTTGGCTTGATGACAATGTTTGCACACGTAGCCGGAATCTAGCCAACATATTGACAAATACGATTTGGATGACAAATAGTATTACGATTATATATATACATACAAATATATAAAATATTTATATTGTATGTGTACATATGTATATATATAGATTTGCCTTCACAAATATGTATTCATCCCCAAGGAACGGCAAGTGGCCCTGTTTTATTTTCTTTCCTTTTTTATGCCATTTGGCCGCAATTTGCTTATGCTTTGTGTGGGTCCCCATGACATTTGTCGGGTAATCAGGGCCAGAACAGGACAAAACAGGACCAAATGGGGTGTAGAGGAGCGGAGCGGAGCGGAGAATCATCATCTATGACCATTTACTTAAAGAATTCTGACAATGTTGGCAAACCTGTCCTTGAAAACAGGGAAATGCGACCTCTCCCTTTTTGTGCTTTGTGCCTTTATCTCTATTAGCCGTATTGTCTTCGCCATAATGGAGTTAATATGTTTTCTGCTGACTTTGATCCGAAAAAAACAACAAAGTCGTGGGAGAAGACCAATACCGGTAACTGGCACGTGCCTGGGATACTTTCGGCTTAAGTTAGAAGTCTTTGAAAGTAACAAATATTAAATCTACGTCCAAGTTAAAAAGAGTAACTCAAAGCATCATCTGGTTGACATTTCAAGCTTGTTTTTCACCAATCAGAGCTGCTGTTTTTTTATACATCCTTTTAATCCAATTAAAGATTTTCGTATTACACCAATTTTAGCTGCGTCAGCTAGTAAAAAGTTATAAAAGCAACGTCTCTACTTAATTCAAACAATTACATTAGCAATTTGTGTCCTGTTTGTTGGCGGATGTGCGGTGTGTGTATGCTTGATATGACAAATACTTTTGGCTAGATGCAGCTCACTCTGTCATTGTGCAACAATTTAAAGCAATTTTGAAGGGGCGTTTTAAAGAGACTTGTCAAAAAGTAGGCCTATAAGGAATGAAAGTAATGGCCCGGAATTTCCTTTGTTTGCTGGACCGCTTAAAGCCATTGTTCCGCATATGGTACTGATATCGTAGGCAGTTGTGAATGGACAAATAAAAGAGTAGGCCACACTTTCTTCTTCAGCTAACTCCTTTCGACGTTTTCCATTGTAAAAACAGCCAAGTAAAATTTAATTTACTGCACTTTAATCTCCTTGTGTGTCTCCCTGCCTCCGCCTTATCCTTACACAAGTCTCGTTCACTTTTTGCTTCTTTGGTATGAAAGAGGGCAACATTTCATTTTACTTAGTTGCCTCTCGCCATCTTGTATACGTTTTCTTGCAATGCCTTTTCTTTTCTCTTCCTTTTCTTTAATTTTGTTCAACTTACTCATGCGAAATGGCACTTGATGCCCCTTAGTTATGCATGGGTGTGTGTGTAGCTGTTCAGCATCCATCCATTTAAGTTTCAAGGGAATTAAGACTAAGCTGCAGCCAATGCGCATTTTCCGCAGTTACGCAGTCTCGCCTCTTGTACAGCCTTCCATATACATTTTCTCCACTGGAAATGAAACGGAATGGTGTGTGTGTGTGTGTGTGTGCGTGTAGAGAGGAAGTAAAAATAACAATTGTTCTCTGCTCAATGGTAACATGAAGTTGGTAATGCAAATACTGAATACACGAACGTCTCCCTCTTTGGTGCTTCTGGTGGCATCTTTCAAATTGTCTGCCGGAAAAATACAAAATGAAAAGTTCGCCAAATTATGCGTGATAAGACATTGAGAAACATGCAGACCTTGGAATTATACATATTTGAGTTATTTGTGTGAATTTCCAAAAAAAAAAAGAATATATGCAAAGAACAAATCGTTTATACCTTATAAAGCAACTATGGTTAGCTATATACCATTACAAAACTACTGCAGCTCTTCACAAATTCAATTGGAATAGGTACATATACAATTGGGCATTATAAATATTCATTTTTGAACTAAATGGGTTTTATATTGTCCCCTTGTTATGCATACAAATCAAAAATCTAATAATAAAAAGATTTAACAGATGTACAGTACATAGACGAGTCTGCTTTAAGTGAGTGTTGAGCGCAAAACTTTTGGACAGATAACTTTTATAAATTGGGATTGACAAACTAGCAACGATTTCATTTCAAAATAAGCATACTCAACGAATAAGTTCTTGGTCGAGTTTATATCAGTTGGATAGTAAATTAATAAATAGTCGATGTACTCTCAGCCATTCCGCTTAGCCAGATTGATGGGCTCCCAATGGAAAAAAATTGAACAAATCGCAGTCCTTTAACTTTACAAATGTTGGGGGTCACTCAATTTGCATACTACATATGTAAATCTGTGTGTGAGTGCGAATCTATGTGTGTTTCTACCAGTGAGATGCAATCTGCTAGGACAAGTTGATGTTTAATAAATACAGCAACGTCTGCCAATGCAAAAAACAACTGCCCAGGTAAACGGTAAACATGCAAATAAATGCATGGACAAGGCAATCACGTTGAGCCCACAGAAGGGAAAGACAATGGGAAAACCCAAAATGAACTAAAGACCTCGGTTCTGTTCTCGTCCTTTGCATACGTAATTTGCCGTAACAGATACGAACACCTCTTTTCTTTTCTGTTCTTTGCCCATCCTTTATTTGTCCTTAACGGAAATGAAGTTCGTATTTGGCTGCACAATACAAATATTAAATACAACTTTAACCATTTCGCAGTTTCAATACTTTCATATCTGATATTTGCGTTTGATATACACACATACGTGGAGTGTGTGTACATATATAATATGCCAAATATTTCCCTTTTTTTGTTTCCGACAGAAGAGAATCGATTGAAAGTATGCCTAAAGCCACCTATTATTTTAACAGAGAGGCTGCTTTTGTTTTATGAATTCCAAAATTGCTCTTTAACTAATGTGTCTATCTATTTAAAGCAGATTACCCAAAGTTATGCATAAATTAGTTTTAGTTTATACAACAAACTCATTTTCTTTATGTTTCCATTTTATTTTGGATTTGCCAAAAGGGTTTATCGATGGCAGTGCTCTCTTCTCGATGGTTTCCGTTTTCAACATCTTTCCAAATCACTCATTGATTTGCCATTTTAGACTTTGAGAGCCTGGCTGGATTTACTCTGATGGATACTGAAAGCTTTTCTATTCATTGCCAATAGCCAAAAAACTGTCATTCGTTGGCATTGCGGTGTAGTCTCGTATCCACACACTCAAATCCTTTAGTGAGGACATTTTTGACGTCAGTCGGCAAAAGCAACACAAAACAAAGTTAAATTTTTTTTAATTCTATCACAGAGTAAAAACCATTTTCAATGTTGAGGCAAATAAAGAAAAAGGAAAATAAACAAAATGGCCAATGCTTCATGTTTCTGTTGTAACTGACGCAAAGAGGCAGACATTTTGTTATTTTTAGCGAGCAGGACGAGAATTGAAGGAATTTTCGTCATAATTTATGTGAACGTGATTTATTTGTATACATTTCCGTTTCGTTTCGATTTCATTACGATTGCCGTAAAAACAGGCCATTAGAAATGTCCCCCTTCATCGCTCTCCATAGCAATGCGACCCATTTAGACGCCATCATGATTAATGAATGGCAGCACGCCATATGTGAAAAGTGTTGCCTACTTTCGAGGGCAGCGCTCTCTCAACTTGTTAATTGCTGACCATAAAATTGCGCCAAAACGCTCTACAGAAACGAAACTCACGCAAAATGGGAAAAGCCACAGGCAAAGAACGAAACAATTCAATCTGCTAGATTATGGTTCCAACAACTTGAGCTAGCCTTGCCAGACGTCTGTCGAATTCCCGAATTCCTCGTAATTATAAAGAAAATCTACCATTGTATAGTCGAGGGCGGATACTCTATATTTCTGTAGGAGAGCTAAGTACTTGATATCACACATCTAGCTGTTCGTACCAGTTAGAAACAGAAACAAGCACACATGTTTATACAACTTAAAACACAGCTTTTTGGTAATCTTAGTATACCTTGTGGCCTAGCGTTACGCAGCAGGGTACGTAAAACAAAGGCCACAGAAGGACTTTAGCTGAACTGAGCATTCTCTGAGACGTCAAAAATTTAATTTACAACAAACAAAAGTCACATGTCGTCTCAGGCACTAAAGTTACTACTGTTCATTCTTCACGTCGGTTCGCCTTCCTTAGGGGCGCGAGGGACTTGGACTGGGCGATGCCGATGACTTTATAGCAATTTAATGCGCCTCTTGTTCCGTAGTTGTTCTGCTTCTTGTGAAAAATGAACCCTCTTTGCTGTTGCTGCTGCTGCTTTTTCAGCTAGATGGGCACGCCAAAAGAAAACGGCAATTTGTATGGCCTTCTAGAAATAACATCAACAACAACATCATCATCAGGAGAGCCGACAGGAAAAAATAGAGCAAAGAGAAGCTAGCTCTATTCGCTTATTAACTTCCAGCTTTGTATTGGTTAGTTTTATCATTCTCTCTACTGGCTGGTTTTCATTAAATGGAGACGAAGACAAAAGCAAACTTACAGAAATTATGTAATTCATGCAAATATCCAAATTATTGATATTCAGATTGGTTTTTTTCAATATTTCGAATAATTCGCTTGGAGAAGTACATTCTGTGGTATTTTATTCTTAAATACAAAAGTTTTCTATATATGTACATATAAACGATAAATTTCATTAAGGGCTATTTTTCATGACTATACGATGTTCTTTTTTAAAAGCGGTTCTCCGCCATTCTCCACCCTCGAACTGCAGTCCATTTCATATAGTGAGCATGACCAATCAATAAACTCATTGATCATTTTGAAGAGTAACATCCTGCATTTTATGGCACTTGTTCCATACACATACATATTGATTACCTACACCGATGACCCCCATTGACCCTTGACCGCAGCCACCCCCTCAGCCCTCTGCCATTATTTTTACATTAATTAAAATGTTAGTTGTCAGGCCGCACTTTTCCTTCTGCTGTCTATTAACCATAAATTAAGAAGTACATAAAATCTGTTACAGGGCAAGTAAAGCAAATGAGACTAGCTATTATTGTTTATAGATTGTTCAACGACTTTAGAGACGGAGAAGGAGAGGTATCTTTGCCCAGCGAATTTTCTTCCCACACGTTATCATTGAGTTGTAGTTGAGCCGGCTAATCTTTCAGCTTTATTTGTTGTGCATTTGCAAAATTGGTGGTTTGATTTAAATTTACTGGAAATACCTTTGAGGCAGCATTAAGGTCAACATTTTTCTTTTGTCTCTGGTTTATTTTTGTGCCTAAAGCATTGCTTACATTTGAATTTGGCTTTTGAAACTGGTACAACATACATATTTCCCTTCATATGGTTCTCCCTGTTGTTCTCCTTCTGTGTGCGTGAATTTGTAAGTGTGTTTATATATACATATGTATGTACATGTATGTGGTAGTGTGGAAGGAAAATTATGACAATGTTTTGCTCGAATGAAGCATTTTATGCTGACGCATTCCTATGCAAAGTATTTTGTCTACCACAGAGGACATTCGCCGTTACTTGTCATTGTCATTGAGAAATGGAAAATTTATGTTTTCCCTTTTTTTCCACCTGAACACTCTTTACTCGATTCGGCTTTGTTTGAAAACCGCCTTCCTTCCGCCAAAAAAGGTCACTCTCAAATCGAATAAAGCGTATCCCAATCCAAACTTGTCGACCTTTTTTTAGTATTTCAAACGTGACGGAATTGCTTTGTTTGATTTTGTCCGCCACCTTCTGAAAAAAAAAAAAAACCAAAACCAAATGGTCCAACGTTCTTTTGGTTTTTTTTTTTTTTTTGTCTTAAAACAAATGTTTATTTTTGCACATTATTTTTGCTTTCATTTCTGTTCTTTCTCTTTTTTATTGTGTAGTTATTTCGCTGACATCTGGCCACGACAGTTTAAACTTTCAACAACCAAAAGTGTCAGCAGGCGTCAAGTATTTTTTTCCCCCCGTTAATGAGCATGCTGTTCTGCTTTGGCATACCCTGCACCACCCAACGATTTGGTTTAAAGGGTATATTTGGACCACACACAAACTTACTTCAAAGCCTCAAAATTTTATAAGTTTATTTCACCAATCCTAATACTATACCACCTCCGACACCTGGAACTCAGCTGGTATTAGGTATGGGTATAGGATATTTTAAAATCCCAGGCGACTTTGAAATATTTTTTTTTTTTTGTCTTCCTTTGAAATATTTTTTTTTATTTTGTCTTCCTTATTTTTTATTTTCTTCCTTTGACTTTTAATAAATCCACACAGCGGGTAAAATTTTGCTAAGAAAATCCATTTGTTAATAATGTCCAAGGAGGAGAGAGAGCGCGAGTGGGAGTTGCGGAAAAAAAGTATGAAAATTATTAAAATTATTGCGAAATTTCAGTGGAGCAACATCAGAAAGGAATAACGCAAATCAAAAATGTGGACCAGAACGTGCATATCATTTAGTTTGCTGCCTTAGCAACTAAAGAACCCCCGAGAATACTTTAATCTTCCTTCTAATTTTAACCGCACATGTATGTACAAACATACATTGAACATGTAGTCACATATGTATGTAGATATTCCTAAGTTATCCATTACGTTTACGACATAAGCATTATTTGCTCCTTTTGCAAATTATGTAATTGTGCATTATAATTACAATATATTTGAAAAGTTTTTTTTTTGTCAACATCAGCAGTCCTCCCTTGCGCATTCGTTTTTACAAACCATAAATAAATAAATCAATTTTGAGAAAATTGCAAAAATTAAAACTGGCCAAATGTAAAGTGCAAATTGAATGGCGGCTCTTTAATTAAATTCATTACGATGTGACCTTTCCCATTTTTGACATGTTACGACATATGTTCATGTGAACACACGTATGTACATATATGGGTGCTAATTTGACTTTATTGCAAACATTTAACATTTAAAGTCGCAAAGCTGGACTTGAGCGTTTACCCTGCTCTTTTTTTTACTTTTCCTCGTTCATTTTTCCCTTATAATTTAGTAGGGTGCCCCTCGGCTCTGTCGCTTGTATAATTTTCCACTTTGCACCAAGGCTGGCCAAGTGTGAGACTCCGACTCTGAGTTTGGCATCCGGATCCGCATTCGCATTCGCATCCTCTTCCCCATTTGCACTCGCATTTGCATTGGGCCAGAGTTATCTACTTCACTTCTGCACTTTCACTTGTCTTGTTAAATATTAACGCAATTTCACTTTGCCCAATTACACTGCAACCCATCCACATCGGCACCAGCATCCCCATCCGCGGCTTTGGCTTTTATGCAAATATCCAGAGAGCCTTCACCCGCGCACTTTGCTTAATTTGAAGAATTGTGGATAGAAAGTTTTATGGTGTTTTTCTATCTTTCTAGTTTCGGTGCGAATTGCAAAGCTAAATCGATAAGCACCTAAAGGTTGCTCGTTAACTTCGACAAGGCAAGAATTAAATTTTTATTCAAATTTGCATTTTGCCTCTGCGCTTTCTTCCAAGTTCAGTGGCAACACCTGAGAACGCAGACAGCGCCACGTCAAGCACTTGACCGTGCCGCGAATTGCAGACAGTGAAACAAATAAATACCCGTCCAGTCCAGTCGACACCATCCACCCACCACTTATGTACTCATCCTCCTGACCATGCGAATTCCAGCAGAAAATGTGTTTATCTTTCAAACGAAAGGTGAAAGTACGCTTGAGGAATGCACCTGAAGCACTTTGAAATCGTACAAATCGATGGGCTTTATAGCTTCTTGGAACTTAAAAAGCAATTTTTTGGGTGCGTGTAGATGAACTCGAAGTATTAAAGCAGCATCGAATTTAATTTAAAAGTAGAATATTAAATTAAATTAATTCATAAACATACATCTATACATAAGTAGTTTTTATTTTTGAATTCAAAAACACCCGCCATGAGATACACAATAATCGATGGCAGACCAGTCAGACTTATCGATAATTGATCAGCTGTGATCTAGACATGGCCAAATGGAGATGCCACACTATTTCTATTTTCATCTGTTGCGTCTGTTATTATTGTTGTTGTTACGGATTGTGGACTTTGAAACGCTGCAGTTTTGGTTTCTTTTTTTTTGTTGTGTTATTCAATTTACAAAAAACAAAAAAATTCCTCAAGATGCTAAGACGAAAAGTTCATGCAACTGCTACTACAGGCTTAAGTCGCTATTCCTCCACCACGACAACGACTCATGGCCGGCATTTTCAATATCTACAGGTTGGTTTAGACTCTTTAGAGAATTTGGATATTTGACAAAGTGTTTCCCCTTCTTTCAGTGCTCCAAATTGCCGACCTTATATTTTCAACGATCACTGCCGAGATTACCTATACCTTTGCTGGAAAATACTTGCCAGCGATTCCTGGCAGCTGTCCACCCGTTGCTGACTCCCTCAGAGCTTGGTCATACACAACAGGTGATAACTCAATTCCGTGAGGGCATTGGAATGGAATTGCATGCCAAATTGAAAGATATCGACGATCGGAATAAGCACACAAGTTATATATCTCAGCCCTGGTTCGATATGTATTTATCTGATCGGGCTCCTTTGCCCCCTTAATTATAATCCCTTACTAGTAATGAAAAGCGATGTACGTCCGGAGTATCAAGAGCAGATAGTTCGAACCACAAATCTGATTATCAGTTCGTTACGCTTTTGGCGCTCACTTCAAAATGGTCTTCTCGAACCGGAGGTCTACCATATGAACGCGAAGAAGAGTGACACCGCCAGCTATCGTCGCTGGATGAAGGTGGCTCCCAAAGCTTTAGCTACATATGCTTCTTATGCATTCAAAGCTTTCCCCCTTGGACATGAGCCAATACCATAGGCTGTTTGGCACCTCCCGCATACCGCGATTGGGAAAAGATGAGCTGGTCCACGCACCGGAATCAAAACATATTCTAGTCATGCGAAGAGGCCACATGTATGCAGTGAATGTACTTGATTCCAGTGGTTTCATAGAGAGTCCAAGTGTGATTATAGGCAGGCTTAAAGCTGTACTCCAACTGGATAGTCAGCGGGAAGAAGCAGAAGTACCTTTGGGTGTTTTAACCTCTGCCCAAAGAGACGAATGGGCCAAAGCTAGGGCCCATTTGGTGAGCAGCTCACATAATGCCGATATTTTACAACGCGAAGTTGATGCATCATTGTTCTGCGTATGCCTAGACACGAAGGAGGATGGCGTCTTCCAGGAGGAGAACCAAGTGCCTCTGCTAAAACATTTGCTAGGAGGTAAGGCAACGAATCGCTGGTTTGACAAGTCGATTTCCCTCTTAATCAGTGCCGATGGCACTGCATCTGTTCACTTCGAGCACTCTTGGGGCGACGGTGTGGCTGTTCTGCGGTATTTCAACGAAGTGTACAAGGATACCCTAGAACAGCCATTTGTTTCTACAGATTCTGTCCATACTCCTGCCGATGGTGATACTGGCAATGTTCGTGCGATTAACTTTGATATTGATAATCAAACAAAAAGCTCCGTAGAGGAGGCCTTTGCCAAAAACTCCGCAGTTGTGAATAGCCTGGAGATGAATCTTTTAAAATATCCTCGCATTAACAAAAAAACCTGCAAACAGTACGGCCTGAGTCCCGATTCCATTATACAACTATCGTTCCAGCTCGCTTATAGGCAAGCTTTCAATAAATATGTGGGTACCTACGAGTCCTGCAGCACCTCAGCATTTCGTCATGGTCGCACCGAGACAATGCGACCATGTTCTACGGCTACTCAAGCTTTTTGTGAGGCAGTCCTAAAACCGGAAAGCTCAAAACCATCTGCCAATGAATTAAGATCCATGATCGACAAGTGCAGCAAAATGCATGGACAGCTAACCAAAGAAGCAGCCATGGGACAAGGCTTTGACCGTCATCTGTTTGCATTACGACACATCGCCCAATTGGAGGGTTTACAACAACCCGACCTATACGAGACTGAAGCCTATAAACGAATTAACCATAACATCATCAGCACTTCTACATTGGGTTCTGATGCCCTATTAGCGGGTTCCTTTGGCCCAGTGGTTAAAGATGGCCTGGGAATCGGGTGAGTTTACAATGAATCATCTTCTTCAGCATTCACTTATTTTAACTGATTTTAGCTATTCGATTCAAAATGACTTTGCCGGTGCCATTGTAACCACGTATAAGGATCAAGCCGATGGCAAAGTTTTTATTAATAGCTTAGAATCGGCATTTAATAAAATATATAACATTATTGAGCAGAGCAGCACTAAGTAGACGGCTCCCAGCCCCAAACAACGCAGCTTTAAGAAAAGGCAGGAAGCCGAAAACAAAACGAAATTTTGCTTTTATGTATTCAAAATGTCTGAAACGCAATATTTTATTCCAAGTTTTACAAATTTATAGATAATAAAAAGAGAGAACACTTTTTGGCCCCCTTCCTAGCTCACTGGTTTTAAGATGCACACAGCTCCTTTTTTTATCTAATCCGAAGGGAATGCAAAGAACATTCGAATTTGAACACTTTTATAGTTTAAATGTCTTAGTTAGAACGTATTCCTAATGTACTTATCTAAACGAAATTTCTGTCAGGTTAAGCATTTAATTTGCACAGCACTCACAAAAAAAAAAAAAAAAAAACAAAACAAAACAAAGTGCTATCTTTAAATGGTTCTAAATTCAAAGTCCCTTTTGCTCATTTCGTATGCATAAGTAGGGAACAATCGACACACGCATGCCCACCCACGAAACTCTTTATACCCACACACATATTAAGCAAATTTTGTTGATTAATCCGAAGGAAACTTTAACCCACTTGACCTTTTTTTTGCGCCTAACTTACAAGTAACTAACAAGGACAACGACATCGACATCTTTGGCTGGCATAGTTGGGTTTTAGTTCTTGGATGGGGGTTAATATAAACTTTTGATTTCGGGCCCACTCTTGTCGTGAAAGTTTATCAAAATATGTTTTCAACCTGTCATATACCGCCCATACCCAGTTTGTTTCAAATATAACAATTTCCACTTTTTTAGCATTAAGCTGACTGTCAATTTTGTTTCCCACTGCTGCTTATAAAAATGTCGCGGAAAATACATAAAGAAAATCAGCTAGGCAACCAGGCCCAATAAAAATGAATTAATTCGCTTAACTCGTTTTATTAATTCTGCTATGCTTTAACCTTTAGGTTTTGTTTTTTTTATCCGCGCCCTCAACCCTTTAGCTTGTAGCTGATATATCATTCGTTGGTGTCGCAGCACCATTAATGAGGTATTAAAATATTCAAGAAAAGATGGTCATTAAAGTGCATGTTGTACGAACAATATATGTAGTGCACTGCAGCAGTGGCGTATCCAAACAGGATGGGATCGAGTTTGGGTCCGAAACTGGAGTACACTAGGACATATACCTTGTACCTCTTAATTGTAATAAAAAGTTTCTCCATGAATTCGAAAACCAACTGGGACTGAAATCGAGCAGACAATGGAAACGGACTTTAAACGACTCTCGAAAGGTACCCTAGACGTCATGGCACTTATTCTAGAAAAGCAAGGATTGACTTGTCGTATAATTTGGACAATTTTACGTCTACGGCCATGTTTTCCATGCGCAAACAGTAATAACAATTAAAAAGGCATTTAAATGCCACACAGTAGCCAAGAACGAGTATGAGAATGTATATTGATGGCATGTGTGAGAGTATGGGTAAGTGAGTATGAAAAATGTGCGGCCGCTTGGATTTAATATTACGCATACGCCGCCATTCATGAGAAGCTCATTAAATTATTCAAAATGAGACCCAGACTGGCTGGCTACAGAGTTGAGGAATCTTAACATCTGCCCTATCCATTCCTATTTTCTCTTACTCCGTCCACTCTTTTATTTTCTGTCACCAAGTCCTTCTGAATTTGCTCGTTGGCTCCCTCAAATGATAGTTCATTCTGTAGTAGCAGAACATGTGGCTGTAATAAAAAGTCCTAACGTGCCTGGCTTATAAATGAAGTAAATGAAAATGAGTCAAGTTGTTGCTGTTGTTATTATTATTTTGCCTGCCCCTTGAACACCAGACCCTGTGCATCCGATTGCCACACGCCAATGTGAGTCAAAAGGCTAAATAAACTCTGGCAAAAAACAAACAACTGCGGGATAACCCAGAGGGAAAATCAATAATTATTCTTCTAATTGAATATTAATATTTAATTTCATGGTCAGGACTCGCTCACGCCTCATTAGCCGTTAGGCCTACTTCAGTTCTGCTCCTGCTGTAGCTGATGTTGACAGGACCTAAAAAGTTTTTGTGGCTAACTTCCACTTCGGTTTCTTCTTTGATTTATGGGAAAATTTGTGGTTACTGCCATTAGGCGAGATATCAACACTTGTTTCCCAAGATGAAAACAGCGGAAAGTTAAGAAACATTTGGCAAGCCGCACCGCAACCGCATCAGAAGCAGTAACAGTTTAACATAACCATCAGTCGAACGGGTACCCAATATAAAACACATTGCGTATGCTTAATATGAAATGTTAATGTACTTGCCCATGCCCGAGTCGAAACGAGCGGCAATAACAGAAACATTTCTCACCTAACTAATGACCAATTAATATGGAAATTAGTTTGGGTCTATCCCCAATGATCACAAATGTCAGTCGCATTAATTAAATGCTTATTATGATATTAACTTATCCAACACATGACCTAGGCATGACCTTGCTCCAATTAGCCAATTTTCAATCAAAAAAAATTGTTTGTAAGTGTCATAGATTTCCTCGAGGCCCAATTGCACGTATTATTAAGTAACTCGTAAACATGTAAGATGTGCAACATTTTTCGTATGAGAATATAATTTTCAAAGAACTTTCATAAGACAATTTAAAGCATGTGTGCATGCTTTGTCGATTCCTTTTAGGATCATGTCCTTTACGCAATTAACATAAATTTTATGAGCAATTCAAGGTGAATGGGTAAATGTCTGTGCAGATGGCATGCACTTAAAAACCTTAACCGTTTCCGTCCCTTGCTAAATTGATATTGCTACGCCCAGCAGCGAACGGCGTAGCATCCACCACGTAACACAAAGACAATTTGCTAAATATTTGATATCTGATGTGTTTACACATATTAATGTCAGATACACAATGACAATTTTTAGCATTTTATTAAAATTACAAGTAATTTAGAAAAAGATTTTTAACGGATGTTCAAGTACTTACTGAAGCAGCAGTCCTCGTCTCAAAGAGACTGAAAGGCTCTTCATATTACGGGAACTGTACCAAAACAAAGAAAGTTGATTAACAAAGTATTTTTCATTGAAAGTGCAAGTTAAATGTTTCAAAAAATAATAGCACAAAAAGCGTTAACTCCGAATGTTCAAACGTCGGGAGTAGAAACCAAAATAGCTACGTGTAAGCGCTAGATACATGTACATAATAAGAGATATGACTGTCTCTGCTCTCGTACATGGCTTATCATCAGGACCGGCTGAATCAGAAAGCCAGGAAGCCAGAAAACTCCTCGTGATTAACCCAATGTAACGAAACTACTCCATATCCATCAAAGCAGAGGCCGAGTCAATTAGGTTAAGTTAAACTTCGTTCAAGCTGAAGCAACCCGGTCGGGGTTTTGTTTTCGTGGCTCATACGTGCCACAATCGTGTTTACATTTCGTCTTTATACAGCAGCATTTTTATTATCATTTGCCTTTTTCCCCTTTCATTCTCATATGATGACTTAGCCACAGAAGCGGAAACAACTTTTAACACAAACATAGACAGCATGAGTCCTTTCACCCGAAAATGACATCATGAACTTCTATCTTTAGAGTTTGGTCTAGGAGTTGATTTCATATTTGCAGCTGGACAGGGGATATGAAAATTATAAACCACTGTGTTACGACAACACAAAAAGAAGATTTTGTCTTTTTAACAAAAAAGTCATTACAATTAGACATACTTCTAAACAGTTTCTATATGACAGTATATTTTGTTTAATCTTAGAAGTGACTAAAGTGAATTTAGCACAACATTTTTTTATAATTTAAACATAAGCTTTGTATATAAAATTTAAAGAATATTAGAAAGTCGATATAAAGCCAAAGTATTTTGTCAAGTTGGAACATTTTTTTCTTTATGGTAAACATAAATGCTTTACTTGCTTTTTGGCGTAATCTCCTCTGGCTTTCTATGTATTAATTTCCCGATTTCTACAGCTCGCGGCGCCAAAAAACGTTTTCATTTCCATCCAAAAATAACAATATGTATATTTATGTATATTTATGTACATACATATGTATATGTATTATAGTTTCATTTATCTTGGGCTACAACTTCAAAGTGACATTTGATTAATGTATGGGGATGGGAGGCGGTAGGCCTCGATTTGGCCTTTTTGGGTTTTTGTGTCTGGTCCTGAAGCACAAGTTATGATAGCTTCTGGCCTGAGCTCGACACCCTCTTTGATTGCGTAAATTCACATATGACAGCATGAAGTTGTGAAGATATCCAAGTATCAAGGATTTTATGAGCAATCCGGAGCAACAATGAAGGCAAAAAAAAAAAAAAGGAAGCACTGACCACTTTTTTGTACTTATGCCAAATATGCCTGAGAATATTGCCAGCTATGCAATAATTTTCCATGCTGCTCTTCCAGGATTTTATTAGAGAACTCCACGGCACAAAAGGCACACAAAGGGTCTTTTTTTCCCTTGTGTATGTTGACCAAACGTGCGGAAGTAATTGCCATTGTAGTTGTGAGGCCAGTATGTAGGTCAAGTGTGTCGTTTTTCATCGTAGTAATTACATTTTGCATTTGCCTTAGCCTTTGAGTCGAGAATCATTCGCCGTGCTCTTGTCCTTATCAATATTGTAAAAAATATGGGATTCAGTCATGGCAGTCAATGTAGTTTGCCCAAAGGGGAATGCAGTTTTATCACCGCAGAAATATTAAAGCTTAACTAGATGCATCCTAGAGCCCTTTCTCTTCACTCCCATCAACCCCGACTGGAATGAAATGTAGCCCAGGGTCCGCCCTAGTATAGTATGTTAACCTTCAGTTCAACTAGCTTGAGTAGCATGAAGGACTTTTGTTGGCCACGTCATCAAGTTGCTTTCTGAAACAGAAAATGGTTGAGCCAACATGTTTTTCCTCCTAGCACGCCATTGTTAATAGTTATATGTGGGTAGATGTTTGTATGGTATTTTGGATTTTGTTGTGTGGGTGTATGTAATATAAAGCAGCAAAAGTGTTTTCTTCATCCCCTGACAATTGCTTTCTACCGATAACAATCCAAAGGTTTTTGTTGCCGCCTATAAACGTTGCAATTGTTGTGTAAAAAAATTGCTAAATTACGTAAGTATGTGGCATACAGAAAAAACAGGAACGATAATCTACTAACACTATAAGATAAATGTAAGTTAACTCAAAACCAAAATCCTATATATCCTATATATTATACATACATATATATGTATTATATAATTATAATATATACATATACATATGAATACAAAAAGAAAGATTCAGTACGCTAA
Organism: Drosophila tropicalis; assembly: GCF_018151085.1. Classification (NCBI taxonomy): domain Eukaryota; kingdom Metazoa; phylum Arthropoda; class Insecta; order Diptera; family Drosophilidae; genus Drosophila; species Drosophila tropicalis. Next base: position 35,694 of record NW_027172614.1, on the reverse strand, counting down.
TTCTTTTTTTTTCTACAAGGTATTGCAGAGTTGTTGTCATTTCAATAAGAAGTACTTTGGTGTGTAAAAATTTATATCTGGTTGGCGTTAAAGTTAATTAACCGATTTCATTTAAAGACAAAATTCCTAATTCATTTAAGGCAAATGAATTTCACGCCGAGCCTAATCGAGAGCTTCAAAATGCCTACTTTTTGTAGAAGTCTATTTTTAGGCTGCTCCAGGCAGTCGCCGAATACTGGGCAATTTGCATAAATTTGCGATGAATCAATGTTTTTTTTTTTTTCGCCTTCGTTCGTTGGGATGATGATGACGATAATAATAACGACGAAGAAACAACCAAGGAGGTCATAAAACCTGGACCTGGAGCCTGAGAAGCTCTATCCGGAGATGGCTTTGAAGGCGCTTTAAATACGCAAGTCAACAACAATAAAAATGCCACCACACACGCAGCCAGTCAGTCAGTTATGACGCTATTGCGTGAGTGTGTGTGTCTATGCGGAGGAAGAACGGCGCTGGTTAGCTGGGGGGAGGCCTGGATTAGCCTACCCCTAGATAAATCAACGGAAAAAAAGGAACGTTGTGAAAATTTCAGAAGGGGGATAAAAAGGGAAAGAACAACAAATTTTTAACATATTTTAATTTAATTTTAACGCTGAAAGAATTTGGTTCCCATTGTGAGGAGTGTTATGAATTATCTCACGCTTATTAGGATTAATGAATTTGTTTAATTTTCGCACTCTGAGTGTGCCGGCAACTCCAACAACTGAAATTAATACTTTTTACGTACTTTGACTTTTAATTTTTGCTTTCAAACCTTACTTTATAATAACTAATATGGCCTTTTTATACCTTTATCCCGTACAAAAAAAAAAACCTGTCCCACAGTCTGTTCTTGTCTTGGATGTAATTTAATTTCAATTTCAAGAACGAATGTATCTGTTACATTCTTTAACTAACAACGAGGACAACTACAAAGAAATAAAAAATTTGCATGATATGTGGATTGCATTAGTTCGGTTGGGTCGTGATTCGTTTAACGAAAGACCGACCTTTTCCACGTTGACACCTGTAGGTAGAGAAGAAGAACTTTTTTTGTCCGATTGCGGAGAGCCAACGCACAGTTGGAATTTAAATATATAATTAAGTGGCACTGTGGAGCGGCCGCAACAACAAAAGCGAAAATGGCGGTCGTCATGCCATGCATATTTAAATGACGGTTTTTATTTTAGCCATTTGCTGGTCACCAAGGGGGCTAAAAGCAATTTCGGTTCGGCATAATGAAAATTAAATAAAAGAAAGTAATATTCGGCATTGCGTGCGAATCATGGCGATGCGATTAAGTGAAAATGAAGCCTGATTAATTGCCCAACGATTGCATCAGCAGCAGCAGCAGGAGAGGCCCATAAGGCTTGTCATTATGACCACAAAAGGCTAGCCGCATGTTTTATGCCGGATTAATGCAGAACACAAAAGGCTAGAAAATGTCATACTTGTATTTATAGCTTCACTCTCTGTTTTGTATATTTTCGTTTTCCCTCTTCATCAATCTCTATTCTCTTTGTGTGTCGGTTATTGTTATGGGCACGTATAAAAAAATTGCGACTGTGAGTGCCAGGAAAATTCATTGCGCTAGTATCACAACCAACCTCCAATCCCTCCCTCTAACTATCCATTTGATGCCACAAAATTTAATTAACCGTGAGAGAGAGGGAGAGAGAGACAGAGGGAGAATGAGAGTCAGAGGGAGCTGGCCAATTAGCTGGTTCATTCCAACGCGTTCGAGGTCCATTAAAATCTCTCATGGAGTAGGTACATACACAAAAAGCGAAAACTTTAACTTGGAAAATTGGCACTTCAAATTTTATTGTCCCATTTTTTATGTATATAGCTAAGAACGTTTTTACTACCATAAATCTGATCAAAAAAATACAATTTTTATGGTTTTCTTTTAACCCTGTGAAGTAGAGAATTAGTAAATGGGATTTGTAATTGATTTTCGCCACTAACGAAGTTATTTTACCCTTTAAAAAATCGCCATCGTCAACGTGTATAGTGAAATATATCTGAAAGGAATTTTGGCAATCCTTTATGTGACTAATTCAGCTCGATTCCTCTATGTTGCTCAAGAAAAAGTATCAAATGTGGCTAGGGTATTAATAGAAAACATACTTATATGTATTTAGGCTGAACTTTTTGGACAGTTAATCGTTTGGGCTTCAAATATTTCTTGACTTAAAGACCAGCTCCCGCCATGAAGCCCTTTTAACCGGTCATAAAACCCTTGGCAAAGAACAACAACAACAAAGTGTCAATCAAATCAATGGTAGAGCCAACAACCAGCAATTTTTCACACACACACACACACGAACCCTTACTGACGTTCACATGCATGATGAATACGCCTGATGTTGCATACTTTTCTGCGCCCTGTGGGAACAAAAATTACACAAACAAAAAAGTAATGAAGGAAAAATCCCTCACGACTATTCCACATATCTGCTTAACACATTGATTTTTGTTGTTCGTTGTCGATCTAGCTAATTTTATATAGCGTAAACTACAGACATTGGCTTTTGTTGTTGTTGTTGTTGGTATTGATTTGTTTTGATTTCTTTCGTTTCATTTGGGTCTTCTGCAGCGACGGGTTCATTGTCTGTTTGTCAGGACACAAAAGCTGATTTGATGGTTTTGTTTCTGGCATATTAAGCATTGTTAGTGCTGCTATTACTATATTATTCTGAACTAAATAGCATAAAGCAAACCTTGACATCTGCCAAATGAAGCTGAAAAAGTGCAACTGGCAGTTACCCGATGCTGTCAACTGTTAGCATGGATCAATATGCAAAAGCCAACAAAAAGTTACTTAATGCATTTCAATTTATCAAAAATATTGACTGGCCCCAGACATTGAAATAAATTGTTTATTTAGTAAATGCCAAGGTTATAATAAATTACATTTAGTTGACTTTAAATAGGGAAAATTCATTCCCCTTCTGCAGTCTCACACCTATCCTATTTTGGGAGAAACTTGAAGAATACAATACGTATATAAATTTCGTCTGTCTTCACCATGCCAGGGGCCAAGTCGGGGATTAAGCATCAATTTGTAAAATCCAATATGAGGAGCTCGCATGAAAATTTATTGTGGAACGTGCCCCGCACATAAAAATCATTCAAGCGTTGCGATTTCTTCTTCCAAACCCAAAACGCTTTTATGCATTTCACTGAAATTGTTTTACAGGCAAATTGAATAATTCGTCAAGCATTTTAGTACACGTTTATACACGAGGGGCACATAAGAATTGCTTTAATTCCTTTCGAAAAAAAAAGAAAGGTTAAATATTCACGATAATAGAAAAGATTTGCTATTGTGGTTTTTATTTCAAAGTTGCTCAGTGTATGTATGTAAATTCTTATAAATTATCCAACAATAGATTAAAGCTGTCACAATAAGACCGTGATACTGAAATCTTATCGATCGCCTAGTATGTGTGTATGGTTATTTAACATTTGCAAGGTCCCTCGTATGTTTATTTTGGCCATAAATTTAAAAGGCGTGTGCATAAATTGGCTGGATTGGATTGTTACTGAAGTGGCAGCTGTGTCACTAGAACTTGTACAGGACATCCTGTTACAGGAAAATAGCAAGAAAGACAAGAAACTGAGAATATGCAACTAAGTTGTGTGTGGGCGGTGCAAAATGGGTAAGTAGCATCAATGCAAACAAGCTGCTGCAGCTGCTGGAAAGGATTGCTCTCTGGCAGCTGTCATCACTTGACTAGAGACAGCTTAAGTCTCCTCGGACTTCTGCCTTTGGAGTTCTCGTGCATTTCCTTTAAATACTTGCCACTTCCAGGGAATCACTTATAGACAAAATGGTCAATTATAATTAAACTTTGATGTTTGGCGAGAATAAACACCCAGTACCATGACAACGTCACTTCCTACGCCTAATGGAGCCCATCATTAAACATCAAAGCTCAACACACCCGAAAAACTAACTTAGGTTATTCGGGTTCTGGTTTCTATTTTGTAGCAAGTCCATAAATAAACCAAAAGGCTAACACAAGGCGCCAAGACTAGAAATCAAACACAGACACCATCGCAACAAAATTAGTACAGAAGGCACCACAGAACATTCCGAGAAGAGGGCAAAACAGAATTACGACCCCAACCATTTAAGCATTGAGAGTCAGAGTCGCAGAGACGCACCCACAAAGACAGATTCAAGCCTTAATTGCGCATTAATGTTTATTGCTTGGCGGATGTGAAACCGACGCCATTTTGCCATTTGTTAGTACGTTAGTCCACACCATAGAACACACACACAGAAAAATAAGTAAGATTTCTCCTCTGGCATTACTCTATAAGAAAAAAAGCATTGGCAATGATGACACATTTTATCGGGTCACCTCAACTTTATTCATATAAAGTTGTTCAATAGAGCGAGGAAACTAAGGTCATGTTGGCTTCGGTGAATCGGTATTTAATTAAGCTTGTGCACGACATTCGATATGCGAACAATCAGTTGGCCAATATGCGGTTCTCCCTTGTAATGTGTGAAAGCATTTAAGGAAAGGACATCAATATATCGTCTGATTTGGGCTTAAGATGGTTCTCAATTCTTTTTGCTTTTAAGTTTGGCTTTAGATTTTTTGGTTTTGTTGTATTTATTTTCAGACACAGACTCTGATCCGGTCTTTGGATCTGCTTCTGCTTTTAGTTTAGTGGCTGATTGCTGTCTCTGGGAAAATTTGTCTTGCGTTTCCTTCTCACCAACTGCGTGAGTTCGAAATGTTTCCGTTAACTTAGGTCTGCCACAAATTTATGGAGCTATTCTGGTTGGCTGTTTCCACTACAGTTGCTACATAACAGACATTTAGCCATTTCCTGATTATTTTTATGTTTTTTTTTTTTTTTTTTTTTTTGAGTGAAAGAGAATTTAATCTACATCGTCAACAATTTAGGTTTTGTTTCGTACGTTAATCAGGTATTTACACATGGTAGGCCGTATTCCATTATGTCAGAACTTTTTGTTACTATTATACATTTTGCAGTCACAACATAACACGCGTTCTCATCCTAAATTCCCAGTATGACAGACAACGAACGTAGTGACAGTGAGGTGAGTTGTGGTAAATGGTAAAGAGGAAACATAATGAAGAATTACATTGCAGGACTCTTCAGTATCCTCACGCATTGTACTATTCAATCAGCAGGTCGAGGACTACCAGAACTGGCAGAAAATCAATCCATTCACTCACTACAGTGTTAAGGACATGCCGAAGCGTTCATTCCTCAAGGAGGAATATGGACGAGCACCATCGGGCAGTCATTCGGAGCAAAGGGCTCTGCAGGCTCAGGTAAAGTCGTTGCAGGAAATTTTGCAATTATGCGAATTGATCCATCAGAAGGGTGAAATGGCTCAAGAATCAGAATTGATTAGTGTGCACTTTGGCCAACTATTTGAGCTATATAATAACATCTCAGATAAATTAATGGGCACATTACTTGGTGCCCGCAAGCAAAAGTATGTGGATTTTCCGGGTGAGACTCTATTCCAGGGACGGGATGATAGGGTCCTCATACGTTTGGAACGACCATTTGACGAATTGAAGGGTGAAATACTTGTTAAAATCGAGGATATACGTTGCATAGCCACAGAAAAGCCGATTGAAAGACCTGCTCTACGCAGTGCCCAGTTCTTGTGAACTATTCAACTGTCATCTGATCGCTGACCCATGTCATTCACGCACGTGCCCACCAAAGAGAAACCGTGAAACCCTTTTTTATACAGCTAATTGAATTAAAATTTCGCAGGCGAAGAAACTTACTTCTTCGCCATGACAGAGTCAACCAGAGTGGAGATCCCATCACGTATACGCCACGCATACTTTACGAGTAAGTGTCAGAGTTCTAAGCTCCTATACGAAGCAAATGCCACGCAGCTGGCTGAACTCTTCTCATATCCAACCAGAATGTGTCTCCCTATCATGGCAAATAAATAAATTACACCAGTCTTAGTCAAATTTATATACACACTAATACACATACAAATGTACATACAAACATACACTGATGCCCGAGCGTAGGAAGACTTCAAAGCGCCTCGCATTCGCTCATCTGACAAATTATTTTCCTATGGAATCCTAAGGCATCTTTGCGAATCTTGTAAGTCATTCAGTTTTCTAAGGGAAAAGACTCTTGTTTTTAAATCGTACCGCACAGTGGGCTAAAAATAGGAAACAAGCTGGGAATAGCAGATTTTGATTGCAATAATCTGGCATTCCATTGAGACAGACATATACATACATATATTGGTAACTTAGATTAGACACTTATATCATGGGTGCCACATTGTATTTACCTATTTTTTATACAATTTTGATTAGGTTTTCATGGGTGAAGTCCATTGTAGCAACGGGTGACGTGAATGCGCACAACTAATGTACCGTTGATTTGATTTTACGACGAGCTGAATACAGTGACTATACCCCAACAGTCAGCCCCCTTATCTCTTGTCCCTCTAACTCCACAAACTCGTTAAACAGTCAGTCGACCGACTTGTGGGCCCTTCCCACCAAAAAATTATACGCCTGTAACATGTGTAATTTATGTAGATTTTTCTTGCGGAGGCGAGTTTCCTGCTTTAAAAATATTTCCACCAGTAACAAATGATTATTGAAAAAATGATTGCTATTCAATTTTTGGCACATAATTATGATTGAGAGGCATAGCAGGAAGGGCAGCAAGTGAAATGATCTAAAATAAACATGTTTCCGTTTTTGGCAGTAAAATTTTATTCGCATTCTTTCCAGTATTTTTATCCCACGTGTACTATACTCTACCTATGAAAGGAAAACAGGACGACGGGTATACTCAGTTTAATCAACAACTGGCCTTAAACTTAATTTAATGGTACCTACTCTTGTCCATGCAACTGTCTACAGGGCATTAAAAAGCCGGCTACTTGGAGTCGCACAAGGCACATTGTTTTTTATTATGCAAATGTCAGGATTTCGGCTCGTTGCGCACAACTTCCGTTTGCCATTTTTCGTTGCCAACTAAAAGCGGAAGGCCAAAAAGGAAGTGAAAAATAGAGAAAGACCCAGGGGGTAGAAAGCTTGAAATGCTTCGCCCCACTGTGCCTTTCAGTTGTACAGTTGTAGGTGCTGATTGCTCAGCTCGAAAATTGTTTCAGTTTGCGGTGGGTTTTGTTGTGTTGTAAGCTTTGTTTTGGTTGCTCCTCTTTTGCCAATATCTCTGGTTTACTCTCTCTCTCTCCCTCTTTCTCTGGTTCCCAATCTGAGGGCTTTGGAGGCCCAAGGGCGAAAACGGATGCGACTAAATCACAGTCCACACACAATTGTCCAGACGAAGGTAAGTAAAAGGACAAAAGTGAGAACTTTGCACGATAAATGGCTGCCTTTATTGCGAAATACTCTGCCAGCAATTCCTAACATAGCCAAAAATAATGCTTAAATTGAGTTACTTTGTACCATAATGAGATAGGAATAAACCAATACTCAATCCTACGCTAGGGTATCAACAAAACAAAACCAAATGGTCATGTCCGTGTATTTGTGTTTAACTTTTGACTTGAACTTGACTGGCCAAGTTCACATGAACTTTTATTTATTTATGTGCATATTTTTTGGCTTAGAATTTCTTGCTTCCCGTGCGCTACACACACACTATCGTACATAATGCAGACATATGTACATATGTGCCACTCAAACACCCTGAACATGCATATAAATTATTGATTTATTTTGGTTTTTTTTCGTTGCTTTTAGAAAAAGTGTTTTATGATCTGTGAAACAGTGTATAAATAAGGACGAACCGAATTAGCTAACCAAGTAAAAAGTTGTTGAAAACTTCACCAGTATCCTGGTGTCCGTACTTTAAAGCAATTTGACCAGAATCTCATAATGGACAGCCCGCTGCTACTTGGCTTAGACGTTTTGAATTTCCGTCAAAACTTGCCAGCTGATTTATAGCCAAAGGATGCGAGCTAAAAACGACGTAACCTGAGCACACACTTGGCGATATCTCTATTTCCCTTTATCTCTCCCCCATTTGCCTCTCCTTTCCATTTCCGGTACTTGTTTTTCAACCTGCTGTTGCTTTTGCTGTGTAGCTTTTGGCATCGCTGTCTCAAAGGATTTGCCCATATTCCAGCACCGAAAAGGTGGTAAGCTGTTTTTGATTAGACAAACAAAAACCCACAAAGGTCGAGCACAATGAAAAGCCGAGCTAGTCATCATTGTCATAGCCAAGCTGATAACTTAGCTGGAATCATAAAACTGTCATTTAACATTTGATAAGCCAGCCGCATGGATATGACGACCAGGAGAGCCAATAATCAACACAGTCAAAGTGAAAATACAACTGAAAAGCTTAATTTCAGGATTTAAGCTTAATACCCTGCAAACCAAGGGGGGTATCCGATTTAAGAGTTATAGCAGTCAACTCACTTTAGTTTCTCTTGGGACTTTATACAGGGTATGTCCTAACGAGCAGTAGCTGATGAAAAAGTTGCCGCGTTTTTCGGTTTGGATAACGAACTTGAAAGAACTTATATTATATGATAATATTGTGTAGGTCCACGAATATTGTCGAGCAGATTCCAGTTTGCGATCAGATTCCGCATTTGCTTATACATAAATGTAACAAGCATAAAAATTATACCTACACATTTTTGCATATTAACGATAATGGCTGGCAGCAGCAGCAGCAGTGGGGCAGCTAAGCTCAGACTCAATGATGATGATGTCGGTGATGATGACGCTAAATGATAAAACTAAAAATGCCCAAAATGTGAAGAGGCGGCGACCGAGTGAAGAAAACTTTGCAGACAGGCAAACAATGACGCAGTTATTCCACTCATTTATGCAAATTGCCGCCATTTGCTGCAGAATAGAATGGAAGAAAAACACAAAAGAATACGATTTATGATTATAAATATGTTATTTATATGGCGGTTTTTTGTTTATTGGAATGTCGGGCATTCATTTAACACAAAAACTAAAACTATATAGTTCACTTTCCTTCAGTTTAGAGTTTTTTGGCAACTCAGCAGTTTCTTACTTGCGAAGTTCAGATGATGTGCCAAGTTTTTATTGTATATCAATTTGAATTTATTATACCCCCCGCCAAAGAAGGATAAACCGAGCGTCAACCAAGCAGAAAGGTCATTGCGGCACGAAAGGCTGTGGTTGAGGCGCTGCGGTTTGAATCAACCCGGCGACAATGATGAAACACTTGGCTAATGGGTATTAAAAAATTTTCCAAGCTATAAAGATGTCAGATTAGACACCGACTTATAAATACAAAGGACAAGAATCTCAACTAAATACACATCTGTTTTTCTTCAATTTTTTTCAAAAACTAAACTAAATCAAAACAAAAGTAAGCGATTTTTTTATTAAAAAAATTCACTAGATTTGACTTGCAAAGCCCAGTTTTCAATAAATCTAAAATCGTTTGGCTGGCATATGGTTTAGGTTCAATTGGAGGAAGTTTTGTATTAATACTTGGTTGAAGCACTTGTGTTACTGGCCATGTGTTTCGTAAGCCTTAAAATTGTGTTGAAAGGCAAAAATAAATATTAAAAGTTTAGAGGATTTTCTTTTCTTTTTTTTTTTTTTGTCGGATTCAACTTTTCTTTCGTTCTTTTATACTTTTGATATTATTTTTTTCCGTTGTTGCTGTTCAATTTCTATATTCTTGTATTTGTGTGTTGAAGGGCTTCTTCTTCGTTTTTATGTTTGACTTGGCGCCTCGCTGACAAACACACTGAGAGTATCCGTTCGAATGGAACACAAATATATATTCGATGGTTAGCTAAGATAACAATTTGGAGCATGGGAGTGAATGTATGTGACAATTTCAATCAATTGCATGATGCCAACAAAATTTTCTTTTCATTTTGGCTTGGTCACTGATTTCATTAAAGTTGGTAAGAGACTTTAAATGTGATTACCTTGAAGTTTCCAAGCAGTTTAGCTGGACCAACTCACAGAGACAAACACAAAATGTGGTTGCTATGCACAATTACACAACAAAATGCGATACATAAGCTGCAAAGCGAAAGATTAAGGGATAGAGGGAACAGAGGAAAACTAATACTCTGTTGTGTGACCACCCACTATCATTGAATTTATTGATAACTGACCGCAGACCGAAAACTTAACACGGATTCAGGGTCTTTTGGCCCAAAAGGTCGACAGGAACGCAAGCAGAGTTACTTAACTTCCAGAAAGAGGACATGTAAAGCAAGAGTAACTGGAGACACTATTTGTCCTCTCTTGGCACGCCAAGTGCCTTGTGTCTGTCGCAAAATAGGAACATGAAAATTGCCTTAAACGCAAATGCAGACAATTTTTTTCCTTCTACAATTTTTTATTTCAAAATATGGTCCTTGCAACTGGTGCAGTTACTCTTCCGTTGACTGTCAAACGAGTTGCTCAGTAAAAATTTTGTTCTCCAGATGAGAAATAGAAATAGAGTGAGAACAAAAAACACATGATGTAACATTTTGACGCTTTTTGTCAGACAGATGGAACAGATGAAAAAATAGTTGGCGTTAACGTTTAAGCTAGTGGCCAAGTCAAATTTTATTTTCCTAAACGTTTAGTAACAATAGAAACTACAATTGCTATTGTTCAGTGAAGGAAAACGGCAAATTGTCATAACCATATGTTGGCAAACAAATGTAGATAATGATGACGTGACTATATTTCATTTGGCATAAAACAAATAAAATAAAAGAAAAGAATTTTCCACAAATAAAAACATCAACAATCGATGCTGGAAAGGAATCGTTTCAAGGAAAGCCACGACTCGACTTTCCAGATCACAAAATACAGTTAAACAACTATTTATATTTAAACGAAGTCATTGGTTCTTTAATAATTGCTTTGGGGAGGCAATAGACCTGACACAACTGTGGGTGCATCCTGATAATATATGTACATAAAAATCTAATATTAAATATTGAATCGCTCAATTGCTCAATTATTTTAAATTAAGCTTTTGCTGCACACACAGAGAGCGAGAAAGTAGTAAATTTTGACTTTTGCTTTTGTCCGATGTTTACTTAGTGGTTTATTTTCATAGAATGAAGCGATTGCTTCACCTATCTTCCTAGCGTACGAATACATACATACATATGTATATGTACCTATTGTGAACTTTTATGTTCATCGTCTGTCTGTTTGTCTGTTGCTCAATTACTGGGTCGTTTATTGCTTGCCGTCTTTTGCCTCTGGCATTTACTTAACTTTATAAATAGGCTAGATACAAACACACGAGGGACAAGCTCACGCACGCAAGCAATAGAAAAATCACACTCAAGTGCAGCAGCAGCAAGTGAAAATGAAAATGTTGCATGTAGTAATAATGCGCGCCAAATGCCATTCATCCATGATATCAAATGATTTATTCACGCCGCCAAAATGTATGTAACAAATAGAATGAAACGTTTCTACTGTCCCAATATGTATGTATGTATGTATATATGTATATTCTTGATCAGCTTCAATAGTCGAGTAAATAATGCGTATCCGCCTCTTCGTCCCTTTAAATACTTACCAATTTCTATCTGCAATATTTAAAATAACGGGAATTTGGCTGAGTAAAATAAGTTACTAAAATGTTGGTAAACTTGTACAATTGATTCAGATATCTATGCAAAATTTGAGAAGAATTTTATTTTAAAAACTTAAACAGTTGTTCCGATTGGTGCATGGTGTAAAAAAGTCAGAACAACGAGCTGCTTTCTTCATTTTATGAATGAATGGATGAAAACAGCTGTTTGTATGAGGGAAAATGCTTTGACGATGGCGCATGCCCAATGTTGCAGAAGCAACATTGTTGCCAGCCGGAAAAACTATAGGAATTCGGGCTAGAGGCACAGTCGGCTGTCAGCGTTCGAAGTATTCACATCCAAAAGCGAAATTGGACGGAATACACTTACGGTGTGAAAAACTCAAAATACTGTTTTTCAAGCAAAAGACAACAATATTTCCTTATAATTAATAAAAAAAATATACAGAATTTTAAATTTTTTTTTCCGTTGTTTTTTAAGTTAACTGTGATAAAAAAAAAAAAAAAACATAAGAATACAATGGCGACGAATGAAATGGCTAAATATTATGCTGTCTGAAAAAGCCTAGAAAAGTGTAACAAATGAATACATAATACATTTCATATGTACATATAACAGCGACCACATAAATTTATAAATAAATATAATAAATATATTTTGGTGAACGAACAACAAAAGCAACAACAACAAATTGACAAAGAATTAATAGCAAAAAGCAAAGCAGAGGAAGAAAACGAAAATGCGCGAAAACAAATCAGCAAATTAGCCATGCTAGCCAGGCGAAAAACAGAAGATCAGACGAAACAGAAGAGTCAAGAGTCAGCTATATCCGTCCACATACAACAACATCTACAAATTGTTTACACGTGTGAGTGATACACATATACATACTTAAATATACCCTCCATTAGCCCTACTTATAATGATAAGCAAGTGAATTACCTTTGAGAACTGTCAGAGGCAGGTCCCTGTAGATCTTGTCAGGCAAGAGAAAAAGAATTCAAGCAACTAGGGAATACTGGAAGATTTCAACTGACAGACTGACACACGCTCACTGAATCACACACACAAATTAATATATATACGTGGTACACACACACACACACTCACGCACTTCAGGAATCAAGCCAGGCAGATTGCACTTGAAATGTAAATTAAAATTCTCCAAGGTAAACGAAATAAATAAATGTAATAAGCCTATTAAAAAAACGGGCACGCATTTTTATTTGACAAAATGACAGTAAAATGTTAAGATATGTGTGTATGTGTGTGCGAATGTTGTTTTTTAAGACTACATCATTTCAAGTGGCTTTTTTATTACTTAGCTCATTTGAGTGAAAGCCTTGGGGTAGACCAACCGAAAGCCCTTAGGATTGTCGCTGTCAATAAGTTTATCATGCCTTAAGCTTTTCAATATTTTTATAAAATGAAATGAAACAGGAATATGTACATTCTAATACAATTCATGGACTTACACACATAAAAAATGTCAAGAGCCATTTTGACCTAAACCTCACAAAACGAACTCTTCAATCAGCTGTTTTCCAAATAAATTGCCATAAAAGACTTTCAGATAGGAGTATATATACATAGACTACAATGTTGTGCCATTTGCTTGATCAAATATGTGTAAGGATAAATAAAATGATATTCAATCTGAAATCGTAATACTTTATATCCAATGGCGGACAACAATTGAAAAGTTTTGATGTGTTAATTTATAGCGTGGAGTTGGTGATTTTCTTAGGATGGTGTACTGAAAATTCTGTGGACTAAGCTTTAACGGTTTTGTTTTTAGATGAATTGCCTGCGTTATTTGATTTAATTGTCTTCGATGTCGACATATTAGCAAGATCTTAATGGTTTTAAAAACTAAAAATACAAACATAATATAAACTGAAACGAAGTATTGTTCGGCTTCGTGAAAACCTTTACCATTTCAACCAACCTGGTAACTCAAAAAACTAATTATGTTCTTTTAGTTTAGTCGTGTTTACGAATAGAAGATTGAAAAAGTATAGATTTATAGAAAATATATGTTTATTCGTTAAAGAACTACAAATATATATTTGTATTCATACATAGGTACATAGTTCGTCCATGTCGGCCAACCCAAGTTTGTTATTTTTTAGCATATTATTTTATTTTCTTGGATAAGTAAATATATTCTGATTACAAAAAGCAGTGAACATTTAAGCAAGTTGCATTTAATTAATTAAAATGCAAGATAAATCTGAGAACTCGATAGACAATGCGAAACTTTTGTAAGCCTGTTAAACAAATTAAAAACTAAACAAAAATAAAATTTGCAATCCTAAATTCTACATTTACCATTCAGTGCGTACGTTCAGAGCATGTATGAGTGAATCTGTGTGGAGTGGTTTATGTTAGGTGAGCTCTAAACTAACCCACAGAGGCTTTTTTAGAACTTATCCTTGAGCTAAATACTCTGAACATCTGTTACAAATTCTTAGACATAAATGCTTCTTGAAATTTAATGTCTAGATGCTTAAATATACGCCGCATACACGCACCAGTCAAGTAACCAACATAGCAACAACAAAATAAACAGCCCGAAACAAAGACGCATAAAAAGGATAATGGCTGGATGCTTAACTTGGTATACATAAATCAGCTGCTTTATGCTGCTTGAGCACCTGACCATTGAGCAATCAAATTGCTGAAATTTTTAACAATTAAACATTCCCAAGGCAAGATTCGTTAGGACCGACTAAAAGAACTGAAAAGCCTTTCAGGATGTTCATTAATAAATGACTAACAAAATATGTTAATGCCAACTTAAGGCAGCGCGAATATCAAGTCAAACATAGCACGGCAACTCGGTCAACTCTGGCCAGGCAAGTCGTGTTTCTCCCAATTTTTGTTGGTATGTTTGCTCGAACACTTACACACACACACACACACACACACACACACACTCACTGTGAAAAAGAGCCTTGAAACTGTCAACTAAAAATAAATCGTAAGAGCTCACTCACTCTTTAGCTTTTCTTTTGCCTTTCTTTCACTCTCGCACGCCGATATATATGTGCGATTTGTGTACATATAAAATTATTCTAATAATTTCTGTTTTCATTTTCGAAATTCCGTTGGGTATGTTTTATTTAGTTTTATAAAGTCAACCGCATGTTCGATTCATCTATCTATTCTATTCCGTCTTTCCTTCTTCCACTCTCTGAGGCAAAACAAATTTCTATATGAGAAAATATAGCCGTAGTTTTACCAAAGTACCTACTGATAATAAACATATGTATGTATGTATTGTATGTACATATGCACAGACATGTGTATGTGTATGTGATCGAACATGTAGGAAACACAATGGAAGCATATAGAATAAGAAACCATTTACTCTGCTTAGCTGCCTCCAACAGTCAGAGAAATAAATTAATATACTTAAGCTTTTAATTAAATAAATTTAAGAAAAATGCCAACAGCTCTCTATGCGTGTGTGTCCAAAGTCGAATGATATATGGTCAGCAGACAGTGGCGTGGGAAATATCGAAATCTCTGGGAACGAATGAACTATCTGCGAGCCAAATTCGATTTACTGACGAATTAAAAAGGATTCCAGTTTCACGCAAGAAAGCCAGGATATTTCTATAACAATAGACACTTGTCTCCCACTGGTCGTCAGCCAACTATGCTTGACAGTAAACTATTATTTCGATGTGAAGGCTACGAATCGGAATGGACTGGATCGTGCCTGCAATTAAATTCACCTGCTCCGTAAAGCCTTCTCTAATGCATTTGTGTCCATATTTAATTACGGTTAACCGCAATCAATAGCAGATCAGTTCTACTTGCATCTGTTTGAATATTAAGCAAGCGCCAATCTTAGCACAAATAAAGATAGTTTAAATAGCACACGACAAAAACCTCATCCCGACCATGCCACCCACTAGGCCCCCCACAAACCAGTGTAATGATTAAAATATATGGACAAATAGGCGCCCTGAATTTGGCAAACAAGCGGCAAACTAACAATGACAGGAATTTTAACTTATAAAAACATTCTATAACGTTTTCTAAATCCATATTGGTTTCAAAAAATAACAAAATTCAATTTGGTTGAACAATCACTTGTTGGTCTTTAACTTGTTTTATCTCTCCTGTAATATGGATTACCCTCAATGGAGCGTATACACAATTTGCTCAGGCAAGAGCATATGCACATTTGTGTATCTTGGCACGGAAATCTAAATATTATTTGCATTGCAGCCTGCATTTAATCTCTTTACATTTGTTTTAATTGTTTTGACATTCAAAAGCAATTAGCACAAAAAGTGGTTTAAAGGGATGCAAACATGTTCACTTGCGAACATAGCAGTGCTTGTGTATGTCGCTAAATGTGATAAAAAATTACATGTAAAATATTTAACAAATTTAAATACGGACATGAAACTTTATTATTCATACGCTCTGTTGTACTCGTTATCTTCTATCTCCCTCTCTCTGAATTACTCATGGGACATTTAGAGTAAATCCTTTTTATGCCAGCTTAAACCAGCTATATCCCGTTTAATCCATATGTAATTCATATAATTTTCAGTGGATTTAGTGCAATGGCAGTAAAGATTTTTATTTTTCCTGCAGCCACTATTACTTATGAACTATTTAAATTTACTATACGGATTTATAATTGGAATCAAATGCTTAGGGTATACCAAAATCGGCGCAGTTACTTTACATTCTTTCCCCTATTAAAATCTCAATTTAAGTGCTGGATTAGAAAAGCGAAAAAAAAAAAGAAGTGTCTTCTGTTAGTCATTTACTTTTTCATTTTTCGTTCTTTGATGTTGGTTAACAAAAAAAAAAAAAAAAAAAACAAGGCATTGTTACAAAAACAAAAAAAAAAAGAACTGAATGTTTTTTATTCCCCGCGACAAAGCAGCACCCAAAAACAAAAACCCTTCAAATTTCTAAAGTGTTCAAAGCGAATGTAAAATACGCTTACTATGATCAAAAAATACAGAGAATAGTAATTCTTTCAGGCAATATCCTTAGCAAGTCCATTAGTAGGTAAAGGCCATTTCATCAACGATTGATTCATGGCTCAAGATAATAAGCATAATATTTGTTACAAATGCTTAACACAAAATACATGCCAAGTCTGTAATATCATTCCAAAATGGCAGAGCAGAAAAAGACAATGGCGAAAAAGGAGAAGTGGAAAATGGCTGGATAGGTTTGAGTAAGGCAATGGCTAAGAATGGTTGTGTGGGCGATTTTCCAATGTCAGGGCCATACAACTGTGTGTAAGTACTGTGTGTTTGTGTGTAAGTGTGTGTCTAATTGTGTGGTTTTGTGAGTGTACAGGCACGTGGAAATCGTCAAGCAAGCAAACGCCAAACGGTCCGAAAAGGGCGTCCGCGCATAAAAACTAATTCGAATTATAATTGCTGCAGCACAGGCCAAAGAGCGGGTAACATTCCAATTTGGCCTTCTAATTGCTATAATCGCATTAACAGGACACTGTCCAATACTGGTCGACTACTGCCACTGGAGAGGACGACATTTGCTCTGTTTAAATGACCGGTATATGTATATGTAGGTAACACCTGCAGCAGCAGAAAATGCTGGTGACTTCGCTTCATTTCAATGGTGCAATGACCACAAATTGTTGACCACTTAACATGCAAACGAGCAGGAACAAAGGCAGTTGGACGGAGGTGCAGGGGCGCGTCAAAGAACTGGAGAAAATTAACTGCAGCTGCCACATAGATAACAAATGGCGACGAAACATGCATACATCATAGGCCACATGATTCATATGCTTGTGGGTGTAAGTCTAGCAAATATAAATGTAGCCGCACAATCATCAGCAACAACTTTTGCAGCATTTAGTTTTTATGTTTAGTTTAGTCATAAATTACTCCACAATAAAATCAGAACCAGTATATAACAATGATTCGATTTTAAATAAACCATTCCAACAGCAACATATGCTACTCCTGAAGAGGGAATCAATTCGTAATACACCTACCAGCGATTCACTTGTCTATATAATCTTAGGTTCTTCACATAATAAGGAGTATCGATTGTCTTTTATTGAATTGATGTGAATTTGATTTCTTGTAGTGTATTATCACTTCCAAATTATATTTTATTACACCGTGCGTGTGTTTTGCCTGATTTGTTTACCCGTTTATGATGGCCTATTGCCAGGGAGGTCTAAGCTGTGCCATATTAGACGCAGATATCGTAGGGGTTGGGCGGTTTTCCTTTTTTTGTGTGGACGGAGTATGATTTTACCCACTTAAGCTTGATTGATTGATGGGTGAGTGTGATAAAGGGAAGTAAAGTGCCGCGAGGTGTTGGAATGAGATTTTATGACACTTACACGCAATGCCAACAACAGCAACAATACCAACAAGAAAGGGTTAGTAAAATTAACCTGACAATTAATATATTCAGGTGGGGGGGACCAACAATACTCACAACAGCAACAGTTGTACAAGCGAATAGTCGGGCTAATAAAATTATTCATGTATAACCGAAACGCGATTCCTATATTAATACATATTGATAGTTATCTTGAACAAACGTCCGATAAATACTATTGGAAAAATCAATCAGTGTGTGTAACGGTTAACACCGATAGCATAATATTCTATAATATAACTGATAGGATAATAGATATAGTTTGCAATAAAAGGCAATGCAACATTGTAGCCAAATTAAATACTGAATGGTATACGTATGTATAAGAAAACTTTTGAGACAGTTTTGAGATACTTTAAGATATATACATAGTAAAGATGCTAAGTCACTTACACCTAGTCATAACTAACCATGCAGCAACAGCAACAGCAAACTTGTACTCAATGACCTTGTATTTTTCATTTCCTCTTTTACAGCTTAAAGTGTCAACGAGGCGTGGCAAGCAGGTCTTAACCGTGCACTGTGCGGAGCGCAGCGAAGGACGCCGTTCAGGTGTGGCGACCCGAAACCAAGAAGAGAAAAGAATTTATGTTCTTTAGGAAAACTTTTGGCGATATAAATGTTCCTTAAATGCTAGCAAAAGTTGACTAGAATTTGGCCAAAGAGATCCGAAATGAGCTCTTCGACTGCTGCCCGGCTACTTTTGCCGCCCACCGACTACGAGCTGAGCCCTATTAGTGTAGATCAATTTTTGGATAGTGTAACAGCTAATGAGGCCATGCGTTATGATTTAACCGATGAGACAACGTTGACACCATCGACAATTCTACTCATCAATGGCAGCACCTCAATGGCCCCGCACAATTACACTGACACCCAAACGGATTTTATGTATCCGCATTACGACGATGATCTTGGCATGGACCCAAATTGGACGCGGATGTGTGAGGATCCCTACAATCCTATGCTAGAGAACAATCGCATTGAATTTTGGGTCTGCGGTGTTATGCTTAATATAGTGGGCATTTTGGGTATACTTGGTAATGTCATATCCATGATCATATTGTCCCGTCCGCAGATGAGATCGAGTATAAACTATTTACTCACAGGACTAGCGCGCTGCGACACTATGCTAATCATTACATCAATGCTACTATTTGGCATCCCCTCGATCTATCCGTATACTGGGCACTTTTTTGGGTATTACAACTATGTGTATCCATTCATTTCGCCAGCTATTTTCCCCATCGGCATGATAGCCCAAACAGCTAGCATTTATATGACCTTCACCGTGACACTGGAACGGTATGTGGCTGTTTGTCATCCATTAAGAGCTCGTGCCTTGTGCACTTATGGCAGGGCCAAGATATACTTCATCGTCTGCGTGTGCTTCGCCCTTGCTTATAATATGCCACGCTTTTTGGGAAGTGCTGACAGTGACATATCAGCTACCCGATACGGATAGAATATTGCACTGTGTGCGGCCCTCGCGACTGAGAAGAGACCTGAAATATATCAATGTATATATACATTGGTGCTATTTGATTGTCAACTATATTATACCATTTCTAACGCTGGCCATTCTCAATTGTCTTATCTACAGACAGGTGAAGAGGGCAAATCGTGAACGTCAGCGTCTATCGAGATCAGAGAAACGGGAAATTGGCCTGGCCACCATGCTGCTATGCGTTGTCATAGTTTTCTTCATGCTTAACTTTCTGCCTCTGGTTCTGAACATTTCGGAAGCTTTCTATCAATTGATTGATCATAAAGTCACTAAAATTTCCAATTTGCTTATCACGATCAATAGCAGCGTCAATTTTCTTATCTACATCATCTTTGGCGAGAAATTCAAGCGCATTTTTTTACTCATTTTTTTCAAACGACGCCTGAGTCGTGACCAACCGGATCTTATACACTACGAGAGCTCAATATCGAACAACGGCGATGGAACCATGAACCATCGCTCATCCGGCCGCTTCTCTAGGCACGGCACTCAGCGGAGCACAACGACCACCTATCTGGTGGCCACGGGCGGGGGCGGAGGTAGCGGCAACAATTCACTGAACAATGTGCGACTAACCCAAGTGTCCGGATCGCCGGGTTTGATCAAAATTAAGCGGAATCGAGCACCCTCGCCTGGCCCAGTGGTCTATTATCCGGCTAGGGAGATGCAACGTTCGGCCTCGACCACCACGAATTCTGCAACCAATAATAATACGGCACTCGGTTACGATTGGACATCGGTGGATAATAAGAAGCTCGGTCATGTCTCATCGGGATTTTGAGTGTATATAGAAACATAGATATAGTCTACTACAGCAAATAGATACTGTAATCGAAAACTAAGCGCTCTAAGCGTAGCGTTACTTTGTGATAAGCATTAAGTGTTTCTTCTGCAACTTCTACTTCAACTCATACTACTACTTCTTCTTTGACTCTTAATCTATCCACAATTTATATATATATACTATATTATAAAACAGAAACAATTAATTTTCTTATTATCTTAAAATCTAAAGTTAAGCATTTCGTTAGGTACTCCAATTCACAGTTGAAATAATCCTAAGTTTGCAATCAGTCATCCAAACAACGGCGATTTCATTTTAAAATGAACTAGAGTATTGAATTACAGAGACCATCCCATCATTCACGACTGCATTTGAAGAATTTAATTTCAATTGATTTTAATCTAAAAACTCTTTCTCATTCATATAATTTCAATCAATTGAATTTGCCGCAATTTTGCACTAAATTTAGCCCACGAAATAACGAACAAAATGCAAACTTTTAGCAACAAAAGGGTCCGATCCCTGGTAGCTGAAGCATTTCTTCAACTTTTTGAACTTTTTTATTTGCGAAACTTTGTTAGACCTTTAATTAAAAGCCTTCTCAGTTTGTGCCATCTATCAGCGGAGCCTTGATAAATGATTTTCCTTTGCTTCTTCTGATTGGCCATAATTTAAGTTAATCGAACTTTTACTTTTCTCATTCATTCTTTTTTATTTCTATCCATTGAATCTAGAACTTCATTTTATATATATATATTTTTTTAATATGTCAAGTTGACAAAGAAAACAAAAGTTTTTAGGCAAACTAGGAAAAGAGTAGCTCAATTTCAAATACTACAAAACAACTACAAATTAAATAAAAAGTTAAAAAAAAAAATGTTAAGCAAATTAAATGGAAAAGACATTTTTCAGGTGTTCACAACAGGAATAATATAACCCTTTCATTGCTTTACTGCAAAAACAAACCTTAATATATATCTGTAAATGTATATATATATATATATACATATATATGAATGTATGTATATGTTTAGTAATGTAAGTGATTGTATATATTTATATAAATATTAAATCTTATGCAAAGCATAAATTCATAAATTAATTAATGATTTTTAGTCATAGCTTAGATTTAAATTTGTATAGTTATCTAGCAGAATGCTAAAAACTCAATTTAAACATTTGTGAGACCGAAATCCGACTAAAAATAAATACTGATGATACCATAAACATTTTCCAGTCATTCTCAATTGAAATGCAAACGAAATGCGTTCATCTACACAAGTAAATATTCTAAATTTGACACACTTAAAATTCAATTTGCAAGAGACAAATAGGATTAGATAATTACTCAAGACACCGCCAGTTCAATGAAATGCATGAATCTCAAACAATTCGTCAAGCCAATTTGCAATGCTTAGCACGTTGAGGCCAACACCGAGTTGATGGTAATGATGATAATGCCAAGGCGAAACACAAAGGAATATTCATAATACACGGATAACAAACAAAGTTCTTAACTCAACGCAATTACTTATGTTTTGCTTGCGTACTCATCGGGGGAAATATTGTGTATTCACATACATGGAATAATAAGATGGGGAAGCCTATAGGACTTAAATATACATATGTAAGTGTGTGCCTATTTCCGTTGAACACCACGTCGTATAAGTATTATTGTTCACAAGTTCCATGGAAACTAACCCCTTTTTCTTTGCTTTGGACGTGCTAATTAAGTTTATAAAATATGGACATCAGCCAACAAGTTAAGCCAATTGGAGTGCACAATTATATCAAGGGTTGGGTAAAAACAAGTTAAATTTACGAAAGAAGCAATGTACAAATAAGCATGCTACAAAAAGGTATCCACGGCCTGGTCTTTGTCAATTTTGAGACGAACAAAAACAATTAGGTGAGCTCCGTATTGTGGTTGTGTTTGGGCGTAGTAGGCGTAAAGTCTCTGGCAAAGCTTAACGATAATAAATCAGTTTGGAGATAATGTCAGCAGTTTGGTCCCTCCTCAGTGGCACCTAAGTGAGATTACGACTGGATCGAGAACTCTGCTGAGTTATTTGTACTGCGGTTTTCGTCACCAAAAAAATTTTGATGCGTTTTTAATGTCGCCCAGAGGATTCGACTATCATTTTTAGCTTCAAGTGTTGATGCCTTTTTGCTTTCTCATTTTGACAAATGGTTTAAATTTTCGATGATGTTCTGTTCTGCCAATGACAAAGTGTTGACCCGACGATGCTTGTGCTAATTAATTAGTCGTCGAGGCTTTTTTTCAGCTTACCAAGACAATTGGATAACGCTTCAGCAATGCTTAAATTAATGTTTGCCCAATGATTTCACAAAATTCAAGTCGCGAACCAAGTTGCTGTAAACTTTATTTTGTCATACCATGACTAATCCTTCCTTGCTCCAGAATATTAGCATGGCTTCCGCAATAAAATTCCCCAAGCTCTACTTTACTTGGAATGGCAATGCGACACAAAAATTTAAGGAGACTGTGGCAGAGCAAAATTACAACCGACGGTTTAGTGCGTGCTGTGACAGTCAAGACGGAATGGAACAAACGAATGGAGTGTGTCATAATATGTTGCTCATTAAATTCTTTTTTAGTGTGCTCATTTTTAATAATATTAGTTAACTTGTTTTTTAAGAGAACTAGCTTCTGTTAGTACTAGTGCAGTACTTGGTAGATGATTTGTCTAAGTGGCCCACTCAAATAGGCAACTGAACAACAAAGATTCTGATTCGAATTCTAGGCGAGTGTACGGATGTAGTTTTCGTCCAAGCCTCAGGCCATAGTTGCTAGTGCTTGTAAAATATATTTATGTTAATAGGCGAAGGCGAAAAGGTGAGGTTGCATGTAATTGGATGATAATAAAAAACAAGTTAGTTTTTGAATTTATTTATCTTGATTTAATTGAGAAAACACAATTTATTTCCCAACAGAAAAAGTGGCCACAAAAACAGAGAATTTGTTGAGATTTTCTTTTTTCTTACATTAATCTTGTTTACTTTTTGTTTGATTATCCAAAGTAGTCTGATCGTCTGTCTCTGTTGCCTCCATAGTTCTTATGGATGCTACTAAAGTTGGCCTGAGAATTTCCGTTTGTCCGCCGCCACCACCACCACCACGTTGGGGCTCACATTCGCAATACGCCTGTTGGCCACCACCACAGGTAATAATCGCTGGTGGCATGTAAGGAGCACCCGTACAGACGGGGCACCTTCATGATATATTTATATACATATATCGACGAATTAGAATACTGAATAAATGTGATTGTTTCGACTTACCCTCCCTCAACAATAGCCGGAGCAGCTCCAATAGGTAAAGGTATTATTTTTTTTGTACAGACACATAAGGCGATGGGCCACCAAGATGATGGGTAATAGAACTAAACCTCCAAGTAGAGCGCCTACCCAATAGCCATTCTAAGGATATGAAGAATTAGCATTATTTAACCAATAGCTAGTAACTAACTATGTTTAGGGATTGAGTTAAAAAGAAACGCTTACAATCGGATCGACCATATTATGACAGATAAATTCAACACCACGATCGTAAATGTAGGCCAGTGGATCACATCGACCCACATTATGGTTGACCTGAGTGAGAACCATTTCAACGTATTGCCCAGTATGCTCCGCCAGAGTTTGGGTTAGATTTAAGGTCACCGTGTTGACAAATTGCTTGCCGCGATCCTGAATGAACTTCTCCGCACGTACTACGGCCTCAATCAGCACTTGTATGGATGTAGCAAAATCGAAATTCTCATACAAAAATCAGCTCATCGATTTTGTTCAACTTTTGGACAAGGCTACTGTGGATGCTCTTGAGCTCATCACTATAAGCCTCATGGTAGGCTTTGGCAGTCAAATGTTCATTGTAGAATGCGTAGACTGCCGAATCGTATTCAGAAGATAGTTCGTAAGACAATTGTCTTAGACTTCCAGCCAGATTACTTAGCGACATGGGCGTGAACGTGGAGCACATACTAGCAGTGTAACGGGTACTATGATAAGTTGATAAATTGTCATTTCGCATTTTGTTAATCTGGCTTCTTTCGGTTGACGTTAATATCACGAATTTTGATAGGTCGTCTTCAAATATGTGATGTTCGCTAGAATCATCTAGGTTCAAAACTTTAAGACGAGACAAATCGTTGATATCATACATATGATTCTCGCGTAAGATATCAAAAATTGTTCGATTTGCCGTACAAGCCTTAACGGCTTTAGACAACCGAAATGCTGGAACCTCCGTCTGATCTTCATCATCGTGACTTGGTGTGCGATACATTGTTGAATCGAGTTGACGAAGGCTATTCTCCTCCTTATTGCGAAGCGAGGCGCATGCCCCCTCATAGGTAATTAGCCCCATCATGAAATAGAAAGTGCCGACTAATATTATAAACGATACCACGCAGAAAATCAACAAAATGACACTGGAATAAGATGAAATGGCTATTTAGAAAAAGGGGAATGCCGCAAATATAATGCCTGAATGTCCACTCACATTAATAGACACATTGCTCCAGTGCCCCTACTGCAGAAGCCTCCAGTACTATGTGCTGAACCCATAACTCCGCAAATCAGGGACACAATAAGTATAACAATAATCTACAAGTCACAATAAGGGCGAGAAACGAAATAGAGTGGTCGTCGATTGGGTTTCCAAGCAATCGCTTACCAAGAACAATGACAAACAGACCAGTAAATTGACTAGGTCTCGGCCAGTACCAAATCTTTCATAAACATCTTCAAACGATTTCGTTGAATGGAGAGTATTTTGATGAATATCACTTAGTACCGAATTAACAATATTGTGTATTTTATTGGACTGTTCACGGAACGCATCACTTCCCTTCTTCACATCACGAATGAGAGGCGGTATCAGGTGTTCCATTTGCTTTTGGACCATGGCATTGACTTCTAGCAATCGCTGCAGTGCTCTTTTGGGTACTTCATAATGTTTTTTCTTGATAATACTCTCGATACTTTCTACATAGATAGTAGTATTAGGCAGCTCGTCAAAATGCAAACAGGTAGTTGTGTCAATGAATTCAACGTCCATGTTATTAACCATTCTCATGCAATGATCCGTTCCGCAAAGATTTGAGGCCGCATAATTAATATCACGTTTCATGCCTCGAACACCTATGCGCGTGACAAATACAGGTATGATAATCGGGTTTGAATAATGTGTTATTGTATGTAAGCTACCATCTCTTAACTGGGAACCAGTGTAACGCAATTCCTTTTCCAACTTGTCCACTTGCCTCATTATTTGTAGGGCCTCTGGCATATTATCCAAAATACGCTCTAATTCGGTTACAGCATTGCTTTCTGATGTATCCGCGAGATCCAAAAACAAGTGCTTATGAGCATCTACGATATAAGGTTACTTACTGTGTCAGCAGTAAACTAATATAAAACCCACCATTTAGCTGGTCAATCATATGATTCTCCAGTTCTTCGTAGTTAAGCACTAGCAGATGATGGATATTATCGGCAACATCCTTCATGAAAAGACAAGTGTCCTCACTACCGCGACGAATTGTGTCCGACGAGTCCTGTAGACCGCGATCCAAAAGTCTATTCGAGAAGAAGGCTATAAGGAGAGCCAATCTAAAATCAAACGATATCGGGATAAGATAAGAGCGATGTAGAATGGGAAAAAATTTGAACCTACAGCAAAAGGAAAATGAGCACTGCCAAACAAATACCACAGCAGAGGCGTCGACGATAGTCCTGGCGCTCATCGCAAGGTGGACAACCCTGCTTGCAACGTCGACAGCAACAAAAACAGCAATAGCAAACGCTATGAATTAAGTGTTTTGTTAGCCATACACACAGAGTTAATACCATTCACTTACGCAATAAATGGCACTACAATGATAACGATAAGGAGGAGCACAATCCAGACAAACACCAGCCAATACTTGGCCATTAAGTCGGCCCAATCATCCTCTTCGGATTTGGAACCCAAAGCCAGGGTATCATTATCCTTCATCACAACATATCCTAGAAACCAGAATAAGACATTGCCTCAGTAAAAGTTGCACTCACTTACCCGGCGGCAGGGCCGGAGTATCTGTGACTATGGTATCGAATACGAAACGTGAGAAATTAAAAACTATATCCATAGTTGCATCACTGCGAATCGGTGCCTTCGTATAATTCGTTTTCGATGTGTAGGGGGTAAACTCAACTGCTGGCCAATGGGCTTGTCCCAACTGTTCGTGAGTTGTTCCATGGCCTATGTAGCCTTCTCGCCATATCACCGAGTCATCTGCAAATTCGTCGCCGCCCCCGGGATTTGTTTTGTTATCCTTTGTGGAGCCTTCTGATGACCCATCCGGAAGCCCGCTATTTTCATCATCCTGGGCAAAACTTCTTGAGATCAGAGTGGCAAAAAAAATAGCGCATATCACCACACTGAGGTAACCAACCACCTGGTTGGCATTGTGATCATTCCTTCGTCGCGTTTGGTTTGCGGTTCGCCTTGGTTTGATCTTCGAGGCAGTTGATTTAGTATTATCTAACATACTTAACATTTAACAAGCTCCTATTTCGAATAATAGCGGGTCATCATGCACCAAAAACACTACTGCATAAATTTGGTTGAAATTGAAAAACGACTTAAAATTTTCGCGGACTTCGTATGAGTATGTGTTCGTGTATTATGTTTATATATAGAATACAAAAATTTTCTCCAACGATATTCAAAAGCAGTGATTCAAAAATTGAATTGACAAAATGATAAAACAAAAACTTTTCTGTACGAAAACTAACAATTCGTTTGACAAATTTTTCGGATAGGCCTTGGATTTGAATTAGAAACAATTACGCCATTACTCAACATTGTTTATGATATAAGAAAATAATGTGAGGAAAAGAATGCTTGAAATAGGAATGCGTGATATGATATAAAATGAAAGATAAGAATATACAGTCGATTGAATTTTTTAAAAAAATGTTCTGTTCTGGCGACATTTCCGTTAACTTTTTGCACTTTTTTTTGGTTGTGTACTTAAATGTTAAAATGTATATTTACTACAAGAAGCCAGAAATAAACAACAAGTGCCTTTGGGCCATATTTTTAGGCTGCTTTCAAACAAATGGCAAAAAAAAAAAAATTACATCGAAATAAAAAAAAGTCTACGGCTTAAAGACACCCTCTTAAACTTGGTTTTCGACTAAATATGGCCTAATTCACTCAGCAACTACTATTCAAAAGCTTTCTACTTTTTTTAACAAATTAATATACTTTTGTATCTTATGGCTACAGGGTATAAAAAACGCTTAACGCACACCACCAGAGGCGTGTCCATGGCAGCAGCGGCATACTAGCAGCCCTCTCAGTCAGCATTTCAAGTGGTTTCCGGAGGCATGACGGTAAGGAGGAGGGTAGGCAAGTGAAATAAGAGGCAACGGGGCGAAAAGAAGGTTCAAACCAGAGCACACCGCAGATAGTCGGTCGGAGGGGGGTCACCCTGGCGATGGGTCGCTGGCTTTCGGTCACCGTAGTCGGTTTCGGGTCGACAATGGTGATGCAGATGATGATGTGTGAGCCTTTGCTATTGGGACTGCAGTTGTTCAACTTTTGACAAGGGCCTCCAACAGCCAGCCGACAGGCCCAAAGATTTGTGGCTCACACTTAAAGGCAAAAAAACACAAAATGTCAAAGGCTAGAGAGAGAAAGGATTGTGTGTGTACAATATTTGGCTTATATTTTTGTATTGATTTCATGCACAAATTGAAGAAATGCTAATTTACAATTTTCATGCAAAAATACGAAACTCCTAACAAAGGAATTCCTTCAAGTCTGCCAGGCTCGGCAAATATGTATCCGGAATCATTGTCAATTTTTTCTCATCACCATCTTCACAAATTTTTTGAACATCCTTTAAAGTGTTAACTCCAGTGCCAACAAACAGAGATTGAAAACCGCAATTGTGAGCGAAAATAATATCCGTAGAAAGACTGAAAAAAAGGTGTTAGGGGCAATGGAATAAGCATTAATTAGATGTTTGACTGAAATGTACATACGTATCCCCAATCACAAGAGTTGTTTCGGGCTTAATTACTTCACACTGCTGTAGATGGGCCACCATCCAGGGATTAGGCTTGCCCAAAATAAGAGGTTTTCGAGAAGTGAGTGCCTTAATGGCCGCCACCATAGCTCCCGCACCCACAATTAAACGTTTCTCCCCAACAGGATAGGCTGCATCCAGACAAGTTCCAAGAAAGAGGACATTGTCATTCCTCAGATATGAACTAGCTCGTTCTATTTCTGGTACTGTAAACTCATCATCTTTACCCACAATTACAGCCCCTACATTTGCATCAAGTTTATCTTTGGGGGCAAACTTGTCGTCACTGGAAAATGCACAAATACCAAATTTGGCCAATTCTTGCATAATACAACGTTCGCCCACCACATAGGCTTTTTTCTGAAACTTTTTGGCATTTAAGAAATTCGCTATGGACAGCGATGAGCTAAGAACTTCATGTTCTTGGACAACAATTCCAAATTGATTGGCCTTCCTGCTCAGATCTGCAGCCATCATTGAAGAATTGTTTGTCACCAGAAAGGTCTGTTTCCCTGAAGCAGACAGTAGATTAAATGTGTCCGCTGCACCCTCAATTGGTCGGTTCAAATGCCAAAGCACTCCATCGGCACCGCAGAGAATCACCTCGAACGTGTTGAGCCATTGGCGTACTCGTTGTTTGGGTATTTTAATTAGATTGGAGCAACTTTGCTTAAACATGTCCCTGTTCTATTTTCGATTCAATGAGATAATGTTTCATATACGGCACAAAACAGCTTGTTATCAAACGCACACTAGATTAAGGGGTTTCAGGGCTCGTTTTAAGCTCCTAAGCAACAACGATTAGCACTTCATCAAAATTGATTTTAAATGAAAAAAATTACAAATCTAAATCCAACTCTTTTTAATATATGTACATACATACATATGTACATATGTACTATCTAATTTCTTTTGGAACCATTTTAAGAACTAGTTCAGTTCGAAGTGATTTGACAAGTCCGAACTTGCTGCCAGTGCTGCCATTTATTTTGGGAAACTAAACCAATTGACAGTCGCACACGCAAAATGAAAAGGTGAAAAGGCTACTTAAAGCGAAACTGGGCAAACAAAAACAGGTAAGATGTGTTCGCTTAAAGCGAATTACGTATGTCAACAGCATTTTGAATAACTTAGATGGGTTTCAGCTGCACTGAGGCACAAAATGCCCTATGATTTTAACACAAAATCAAATAAGAATACGGATTTTACGGCAATTCCAGCAACAACAACATCATCATCGTTAGAAGCACCAGGTAGTGCACCGAGAGACCCCCTATCAAGCGAGAATTTTACAGGATTAAGCTCAACGCCACCATATTTAGCAAAAATCGGTCTAAGAACGGTTTGGAAGATGTCCGAACCTCAACGTCCTGTCCAGCCTAATACTGGGGATGACACTGAGAAGTGTTTTGATGACGAACTATTTGTAAAGATACCAGATTTCAGCTCCAAGCGTACGATACCTTTGTCAATGGAATATGGATATGACTCCGACAGCTTCAGTGATGAAGAAGAGAGTGATGAAGGTGTTCCTTGTTTGCCTTATAATGCTGAAGGTCATCGCTTATTCAATTTTTTGCAATATCTAACAGCGCACCGCTGGATGTGGTGTGAATTTTTTGAATCATTAGTGGATAAGCCTATCCTTGCCGATGCCTATGATGTAAATCGTTTCATGTGTGACTTTTACCCGCAGATAGCCACTCGACAATTGTCACGTCATGGCTGGCAACTGATAAGACGTATAATGGGTAAAGCGAGACGATTCTCTTCAGCATTTGTCGATCAGGAACGCTTAGAGCTGGAGCGTGGTCGACGTATTATACGTGATTTGCAACTTGGGACTTTCAACAACAAGCTTATTGATGAGGACTACTATGACCTGATACCCCGGCGCATTCCCATGCCCCTGACCATAGGGTGTAAGGTAACGTCTTTAATAGATAAGAAGATTCCGCCTGGTAAAAATCAATTAGTAACATCCCGGTATGGCCTCAGGGATGGCCTGCTTGTGGGGCATGAACCGCATGAAAACAGTTACTTTGTTGAATTTAGTTTTGAAGGCAAATCGAAGGTCATCAATGTACCAGATTATGCCATATGTCCAATACTGGAACCCAAGAGCTTGGATGTGTCAACAATAATAATGGAAATTGATACAGAACAGAACAAAACAGTCACTACTTATGAGCCAAAGCAGAACTACTGTCAAAACTATCCAAACAGTCCTTATAGCAAGTGCTTGCTAGAGTCCGTACTTCAACTTAAGAGTATATTGAAAATTAAAAAAAAGACTGTTCAGGATATAGCCAGTATAAATCAGGAATTTGAATTTAGTAATTTCGGAAACTCGACACGTTCGCTAAGCACAATTGCTTCTTCTAAATCCACTGGCCAACGAGATGATATCCAACGACGATACGCATCCCTTATGATCGCATTGCATCGCATCAATGCAGAGATCCAAGAGCCCCTACAAATAGCCCGAGCGTTTGTTTATCGCTTCAACAACTCCCTGCAAGCCCAGTATCTACAGTGTCTTTCGCAGAGCCAACTGTACCAACAGGCTCGCACATTTGCCGAATTGGATATGAAGACGGCCGAAAAAAACAGTGCCATGCCCCTAGGCATTCAGGGTACTAGAGAATTGCTTTTGAATATACAAACCATTTTCTATCTGTGCGGCCAGTTGGGTGACTATTACAATCAAGTTAATATCGAGGCAGTACTAAACGACGTGGTGACTTACGTCTTAGCAACACTACCGTCCGTCTTAAGTGTTCCATTTAAGAAGGTAATCCATTTGGTAGAAGCCTTGTGTAGTCGTTTGGCCGCCCAACAGCAAGCTGATCAGCTAATGGAAGACAATCTAATGCATTCTTTCGAACTGCCCATAAATTACCAAGACGCAGAAGACAATCTAATGCATTCTTTCGAACTGCCCATAAATTACCAAGACGCAGAGGAACTAGAGGAACTGGAGCAACTTGAGGAACTATACCAAATGCATCTTCTACAACAACTGCAGGAAAATAATGAGGCAGAAACATCGTAAGCTTAAAAATTATGGGACACAAAACAAATTATTGGCTATTGCGCACAGGAATAAATCATTTGATTATAACCTTAATAAAACGTAACCAATGTAGTCGATCAAATTTGAACATTCCCCCGGTTTGTTTTTTTTTTTTTGGACATCTTGAAAAAGGTTTAAAGAAAAAGTTTTTCTTTCACAGAAAAAATAAAGTTGATGGGTACACACAGTTTCAGTTTCCATTCCAGCTTTCATCATAGAAATGTCGCCCATTACGAACCAGGGACCAAGCCTACCCCTAACCGCAGTCCATTGCTGGTTGGTCCATTGTTCGCAGTATATGCTTGCATCCGTACATAAATCAGCATTTAAAGTGTTTTCTATTTTTTAATTACTAGATAAATGCACTTTGCTCATAAATTGTGCGGGCGTAAAGCCAGTGAAGGTTTTGCTGATAGCTTACCCAGAATTTATGGGTAGACTGACTACCACCATCCTATTATGTCCTTCATAAAGATATCATTATATGCCTCGGAATGAATTTGTAGCCTAACCCCATTTTTGCTTAGCTTAACTTGGACTCGGCAAATAAGTAGCATGGCTACATATAAAATATTGACAAACTATTGCAAAACCGACCAGCTGGCGGATGTTCTTAGACCACAAGATAAAATAAGGTTTCTTTTATACCCTTTGGGGTAGAAGAAACGTGCGCCAGGAGACATCGCTATGAGTGATTATTTTGATCATAACAAATGTGTAACTATATGCAAACACAAAGGGAACGAGTCGATTTTTTTGAGCTCACAGAACAAGCGAATTAAATTAATGTTGGCCTTCAAGTGTAATAACTTAGTCACTAGTTTATCTCTGTAGGACGATGAGTTCGGGAGAGGGGAAGGGGGAGGGGGGCGCCAATGCCTTGGCAACATTATTGGATAAATGAAATTAAATATGCCGCATTACATAATCCAATGCATTTGAGATTACTCAAGCTTCCTTCTGGTTGGTCTGTTTATATATTGACACTTGATCATTAATTATATTTGCGCGTGGCGGGGCATCGTTTATAAGGCTGGCCAGCTAGCAAGCAAACATAACCTAATAACATTCGATATGAAAGTAATCATATAAAAACGCCAACTTAATTGATTAACGATAGTTCCTAGAGGCTCAGGCGGGTAGATGCCAATGCGGATGTGCGGGCCTGAATTAATCCAAATACCATAGCAAACTTTTCGCCCAACAATTTGCTTTATTAAATTGTCATCAATGGCAACGGCGTTAAGTTTGTATGAAAGGCTAACTGGGTCAGAACACACGACGCCAATTTATGTTGTATTTGCAGTTGTTGTGTTTGTACAGCATAAGGACCATCCCATCCAACCTTCATGTCCCACAAGTTTTTCGAATAACCCTCGGATTCATGTACACACATTCAAGTGTCTGCTGATTAGACAGAACGCTATGTGGGGTGAAAGAGAATTTCATGTTTATATGTATGTATGGACATGAGCTCGGCAAAAGGCCTTAGCAGTGTTCGTTCATTTATCGCGATTTTCTCTAAGCCAGCTCTATATTGGCTGGCCACTGTAGCTGCGACTACTTGATACCCAAGGCTACAAATGCTCATTATATGTATACTTTCACAAGGAATTTTTATTTGATATATCTGAATGGACGACAAAAATGTTACTCTTTATAGCTTCTACTTCTTGCAGTTTTCACCAACAACTGTTAAATTTTTAAAATGGTCTAATATTCGCAGAGTACCTAGAAATTGTGTTAGAGCCAACTCGAAATAACCATTCAGTTGACTCATTTCTCTGCTTGTAAATCAGGCCTCGACATCTGTACGCGTGTGTATGCGATGTGCGTGTGTGTTTGTGTGCGTGTGTGTGTTCGGCGTGAGATGATGGGAGATGAAAAATGATTTATATAACGACCGGCAGTTGTGGCGGCAAATGCAAATGTGCAATAACAACAAATACGATTGTAAAGGAAATCTGGTGAACACACAGAAGAAAAAACAAGAAGACCAGCCGGCGGCAACATTTATGGTATAAATCGGAAAAGATGGCTTAAATTTCGGTTTGCTTTTGGTTTTGCATGATTCGATACATAGTTTGGATTGGGTTTGGCCTAATGATTGACGTGGCCAAGAGGGTACATGATTGTCAGTGATAAGTCCGGAGCTTTAATTACATTACCATATTTATTTAACGCCCTGAAAACTCAAGGGTCCAGAATGTAAAATTAAATAAAACCAGAAATCCCGGTAAGAAAAAAACAACACAAAACGTCAGTTGTACGTACAACATTTTCATCTAGTGCAGCCAATCCAACGTGTTGAACATGTGCACAAGTGGATGTGTACGTATGTATGTGTATGTATGTGTGGAAGTGTGTGATGGAGTTGGTTTAATGAAAGAGCATTTCGAGCTTGATGAATTTAAAAGTGTGTCACAGAGACAAAATTTAATACATTCAATTTGAATTATTTAGCATAATGTTGAGCAAAGTAAAGCAAAGAGCACAATTTGTTCTGTGCTGCTCGACAGCTCAACTGTCAAACTAATGCTTTCAAATTTCCCACAGAATTTGCCAGTGTTTAATGTGTTATAATTTGGTTTAATGTGCAGACATTTAACACAAACCCAAAAAACCGCTAACAACAAAAAGTACTACATGGCCCAAGGCTGCTGTGCTCCGCTCTGCTTTTCACATTGTATGGAATCATGAGGCGCATCGTTGAATTGGCTTATGTTGGGTTTGGGTTGCGTTTTGGTAGAGGGGTGTCTTCTTGTGGTTTGAGCTCGTATTTTGCATTTACCTCAACAAAGATTGTGCACTGATTGCTATTTAGTTGACTGGTTTGTGGCACGTAGCTACCGACTATGCAACTATCTTAGCCAACTTGTATGTACTTCAGGCATTTTTATTGAAATTTGCAAGCCAACTAAATTCTTGTTTCTCCCCACCCATCACTCTCTTTCCTTCTTTCTTTTATTCTCACTGAATAAGTGTGTGTGTATGTGTGTGTATGACACGTTTTAATTTTGCTAAGCATTCCCCCAATGCCTTTAAGGCGTGGTCCGCTTTGTATATTCAGCACTCAAAGATATTGTTATTAACGAGGGCTGCCAGAATTATAACTTATTTTCCATCTGATATTTACTTTGTTTAATCGTGGACAAAAAATAACTGACGACGACTTTAAAAAACCATTTTACCCCATCCGAAAGTGGTTTATTATCTGTTTGGCAATTGTAGCTGATTCAACAGCATATAAAAGCATTCATGGAAATCGTCGGAATCGTAGTACAACAAACAAATTGTTTTTTTCGTCCTGTGGTCAAATAAAGAACAGACCACCAATGGCAGAGACCCTGGGCAGTTTTCCTTAAGTATTTTATCTACCATTAATTGAGATTGAAACGTTAGCTCTTTGGCCTTTTTCCTCAAGACTATTGTATAACACAGCGACAAAATAAAGGAAGGTGCAGGAGGAGAAATCGCAATTCGTTGCCATGGCCATTTCGCCAAGAAATAATGGCATTCCTCGTGACCCAGTTGAAACTGACGATGCTATCTGTGGCATGATTTATGCACAGATCCAATGATAATTTTAAGTTTTCTATTGTTTGTGCTGAATGCCTGCCTGTTGATAAGTGGACAAAGTGCCAACACTTTAATTTGATTTCGATTTTCAAATGAAGCGATAGCGAAATGGAGCTCGACGAGTTGCCAAGTTAGGGTGATGTCAGACAAATTTTGTTGTTAATCCCATAACGCCAAGTGAAAAACTTATTCTAACTTTGAGGTAACTATGTAATTATATATATATATTTTTTTTTGCAACAAAAATGTTTGATTTTTTTTAATTGTTTTCGGAATTATTTCCGTCTCCAAAATGAGAAAGTACGATCTTTTGAATTGTCATTCAGCAAAGCATTTTTTTCGCATGTCCATAGACTTCAACCAAAAACCAACTATTTTTTAAGCTCCGAAAACACACGTATGTATAACAACAGTTGGATGAAGCGATAAAGCGAGAAAGCGATTCAGAATCGCTTTCTCGCAACTCGCTCAACTTGTCGCTTTGGCTCTCTTCTCGCTTCGCTTGCACTCTGACATGTATTCAACGATTACATATTAATTTGAATGCACAGCTTTCTCGCTCATTGTCGCTCAATATTATCGCATCGCTTATCGCGTCCACTCTGACATCATCAAATGACCGAGTTA